>NW_006408610.1:2379768-2506475 GCF_000296735.1 Chrysochloris asiatica | reverse complement strand
TATATATATATACACATTGTACAGATGAAGACTTGGAGGCACCCAAGGTCACACAGATGTTAAATGGCAGAGCTGGGACATGAGCCCAGGCAATCTGACTCCCCAGTATCTCTGTATGAATGAACAAGATTTTATGCCATTCTGTCTGGGACCAGGACACAAGACTATTTAATAGAGCACATTTACATGAAAGACACAGAAAGCAGCTCTTGTCTGCTGCAACAAATGTTAGCTCACTGCTTTGAGGAGGGACCATTATTGTCCAGCTGTCCCTCACACTGGACTGGCCAAAGTCACTCCTAACATAATTTATTGCTGTCTATTGACCCCGACTGTTGTGCTGGTGTGCTGTAGGATAAGCACTGGACTGTTAATCACAGGGTTGGCAGTTCAAACCCATCAGCAGCTCTGTGGGAGAAAGATGAGCCTTTCTGCTCCTGTAAATACTTACAGCCTCGGAAATTCTATGTTGGTGTTAAGTGCCATTGAGTTGATTCCAACTCATAATGACCCTGTAAAGCATTTCCAAGGAGCGGCTGGTGGGTTTGAACCATTGACCTTTCAGTTAGCAGTCCAGTGCTTATCCTATAGCGTCGTATCAGGACTCCTATACAGGGTCACTATGACTCAGCGCTGAGTCGATGGCAGTTTTCTTTCTTTCTTTTTTTCTTTGCCCTGGAAGAAAGAGTAGGAGACAGATGAAACGCTATAGTGTCAGGTGGGACACAGTCAAGTTCAGCTCTGCATGACACAGTGTGACTTGGGCAAGTCACTGAGTCTCTTTGAGCCTCAAATGCCTCCCTCACATGCAAAATGGGACAAATGATACTTCTTTCTCAGGGTTTTTCTGAGAGAGATGACATGTGCTTACCACGAGTTGGAATCGACTTGACACTAACTGGTTATTTGGAGCTGCTGGATCGTGCCAGTGTTTAATGTGCTCAGTTGCTGACTGAAAAAATTGGAGATGTGAGTCCAGCTTGAGGTTCTTCAGAAGGAAGGCCCGGTGATCTGTTTCCAGGAAGTCAGTCATTTAAAGCCCTCAGGGGCACAATTCTTCTCTGACACACATGGGGTTACCAAGAGTCAGAATCCACTCAATGACAAGTGGTGTGTGCTATGCACAGTGTTACTCTTATCCGGAGGCAACCCCTACACCCCATTTCCGTTACCTAAGTCACCCCTAAGTCACCTAGTATTGGAAAACGTGAATAAATATTGCCCTGCAGCAGATGGGCATTGTATAGTTAACAACTGCATGGTTGTCACCTGTGTTTTGCTGACATGACATTCAGGGGCCTGTCCAACTAGGTGGCCACTGGCCACCCCTCGGTCAGCAGTTGTAGAGATTGCTGGGAGCAGAGATTGAGAAGAGAGACTCAGGACTGGGGGAAGGGCCATCAGAGCTGGCAATCTGTAATCAGCTCCCATTACGACCACCACTAGGAGCACAAGGCTCACAAAACCGCTGAAGATGAAACTAAATGATCCTGCTGAGGCAATCATCAGCTCGGTGCTCTGAGGCCTCCAGGGTTACCTCGTGACACAGCTCCATGGGGTGCCACCCACACTGTAGTATATGGAGCTGGGCTCCAGGGGTGCCACTCACATAGAAAACATGAATGATGCCCCCTGGGGTGGTGCAATTGAGACTTGAGAGTTCCTCCAGGCAGCAGTCTTGCGATTGATTCTGATTCTACAAGTGGGTAGGAAGACCGGGGGAAGTGTACAGACTTTGTTGGGTTTACCTGCTTGTACTTTGTTCACTGCTATGCCCCACACTGGCACACCGGTCTCAAAACAATAACCCTGAGCACATGATGCCTGAAGCCTGAACCCTTAACACATCTCTTGCCCTGTTTCAGACTGAGAGCTCGCCAAGGGAGGACTTGGACGTTTCTCTACCTCATGTGTGGGTCTGGACACAGCCCAGGTTCTGCCTGGGTGGTGGGACCTGAGGACGGAATAATAGACTACTTTTCAGGGACCACGGCTATTTCTAACAAATCTATGTTGGAAGAAGTACAGCCAGAATGCTTTTACACAGCTTTTGAGGGAAGACAGGCATGTAAGTGAACAGGAAGAGTCCAGTGTGACCAGAGCTGTGATCAGTGTGCAACAGGCCACAGGAACACAGAGACATGCAGAGGGACATCTGAGAAGGTGTCCTAGACAAGGAGATTCCTGAGTTGGAAACTGAAGGATGGGTGGGGGGTTACCAGTTAGAGGTGAAGGAAAGGCATCCCAGGTACACGTGCAAAGCATTGTGGTGGTGGTGGTGGTGTGCCGTGGAGTTGGTTCTGACACATAGTGACCCTGTATAGGGTTTCTGAGGCTGTAAATCTTTAAGGGAGCAGAAAGCCTCATCTTTCTCCTGCGGAACGGCTAGTAGTTTCAAACTGCTGAACTTGAGGTCAGCAGCTTGACTCGTAACCACTACATTACCAGAGCTCCTTGCAAAGGATTGTAGGGGCACAATAGCCGGACAAATGAAGGCGTCATTGAGACCCTGTAGGGAATGCTTATAACTTTGTTATGTTTTTTTTTTTTTGTTAGGTGCCGTCAAACCAGTTCTGGCTCATAGTGACCCTATGCATAACAGAACAAAACACTGCCTAGTCTGGCGCCAACGTCACAATCATTGCTACACTTGAGCCCACTGCTGATGCCACTGTGCTAATCCATCTCATTGAGAGTCTTCCTCTTTTTCACTAACCCTCCACTTTACCAAGCATGATGTCCTTCTCCAGGGACTGGTCCTCCTGATAACATGTCTGAAGTGTGAGAGAAGAAGTCTTACCATCCTGGCGTCTAAGAAGCGTTCTGGCTGTGCTTCTTCCAACACAGATTTGTTTGTTCTTCTGGTAGTCCATGGTACTTTCAATAGTCTTCTCTAACACCGTAATTCAATGCGTCAATTCTTATATGGTCTTCCTTATTTATTGTTTAACTTTCACACGCATATGAGGCTATTGAAAATAGCATGGCTTGGGTCAGACTCTCCTTAGTCCTCAAATTGACATCTTTGCTCTTCAACACTTTAAAGAGGTCTTGTGCAGCACATTTGCCTAATGCAATACTTTGTTTGATTTCTTGACTGCTGCTTCCATGAGTGTTAGTGGATCCAAGCAAAATGAAATCTTTGATAATTTCAATCTTTTCTCCATTTATCACGATATTCTGGTTAATACAAGCTTAACTACCTGAGTGCCTGAACTTTTTGCTTGATTGCAAATAACTCTAGTGTCAAACAAAAACTGAGGGTGTGGGCCCACCTTCTCTGGGATGGCCAAGTTTGGAATCTGCAGGGAGTGTGGCTAAAACTGGACACAGTATTGGGAGAGCCTCCACCTGTCCTGACTAGGGGGCTTCTGAGGTACCTCCCACCTCTTTCGGTGGACATTCTGGCTCTGCTATCTCTCTCTGTCCTGGCTGGCGTCCTCCTCGCTCATTCTCTCCCGCAGCCCTCCCCAGCTCATTTTTATTACTGTCTCCAACCAATCAGCTTACACCTTCCTGACTATAAAGAAATTGGCCAATCACACTGGATCTGGATCTTCTGTTGCTAGGTGCTGGAAGCTGCCACCTCACCACCCAAAGACTTGGGGTTTTAAAAGTCCAAATCTGGGTCTGAACTGATCCTGAAGTTTGGGAGCTTCGAGAAGATGCATTTCAGACTCCTCAGTTTTCTCTAAACACAACGTCCATTGGGTTCTGTGGACCATCAGGGATGTGAGAGCTCAGAAGAGACAGTACCTGGAGGCATTCTTAGAGGGCTTTCCTGAGGGAACACTGAAGGAAAGCTTTAAGGTTTTAAATGGACCAGCCTCTGCTGCCACAGAGGGACTCATCAGACCTCTGCTGACAGGCGTGGCATCCAATCTAGCTCATGCCCTCTACTCCTCTGCCAGTTCTGGTCTAGTTCAGGTCTCTGGGCTCAGCCCTACACTCTTTTTGGAAACCTGTTGTTGTTGTGAAGTGCCGTTGAGTCATTTCTGACCCATTGCGATCCTGTATAGGGTTTCTGAGGAGCAGTTGGTGAGCTTGAACCACCAACCTTGCAGTTCAAACTGGCTTTGCAGTCTGGCACAATAACTCACAGCGCCAAACCAGGACCCCTTGGGTACCTGTATTACCCTCAAATCAGACTCCCCTCTATAGCTCCAGGGACTGGGGATGAAGAGGGCTCAAGAAATGGCATGGCAGGATACAGAGTATTGGAGAGAAGGGTAGGGTGTCCCCAGTAGAGAAACTTGTTTGGGAGGAAGTGTGCGTGACAGTTATTATACAGAATAATCTATCCAGATATACGAGTGTGGGTATGAGCTGGTGTTTCCATGCGGTTTGGGGCATATGTGCAGTGTGTAAAACACAGGAAAAGCTACCAATCCTTCCCTGTCTTACACTTGTGGATTTCGTCACCTCACAGTCTCCCCATGAGGAGGTGTCTTGGGTCCTGGTGGGTCCAGCCCTGTGTCGCTTCCCCAGCCCTGTTCTGTTCCATCCAATGTAGCAGCTTCTTGATGAAAAATATCGATGAGACTTGCACACAGCAGAGTCAGCACCACCTCCACATGAAGAAAATTTGATCCAATCCATCATCCCTACCCACTATTAGGGCAGCTGGCAGCCCATCCGCCATACTGAAAAACCTCTTCGGGGGCCAGGGGTCCTCCCATACAGGACATCACTACAGAGTGCCCACTGAGGATGGAGTGATGAATACAATCAGTGCTTTTTGGCACCCCCCTCCTGGACTTCCCACTTTTCAGAGCTTCCTGGTGCCCCAGATCTATGCTCTGGCTAGATGCATCTGGCTGGAGTCCCAAGTTCCTCCCATCAGAAGACCTCCCTGTGTTCCCTGGGATGCAAGGTGGGGTCAGCTCACTGACCTAAGACAGCAGGAAGAGGCCTGCTGGGAACAGCAGGAAGAGCTGGTCAAGAACTCTGACCCCTCTGAGCCTCAGTTTCCACATCTGTAAAAAAAGGAACCATGATCTCTGAGGCTCAGATGGCGGGGGGCTCTGTGAACTGTGGAGAGCTGTCCCCAGCTCCCTGCTATGCTAGCATTCACTGGGGCCATGGTCGATGGAAGCATCTAAGGGTGTAAGCCAGAGGTGGCAATTTTAGGCTCACATGTTGCTGTTACGTGCTGTCGAGTCACTTCAGACTCATAGCAATCTGATACAGGGTTTCTGAGGAGCAGCTGGTGGGTTTGGACCACTGATCTTGTGGTTAGCAGTCCAGTGCTTATCCTACAGCACATACTAGGACTTCTTGGGCTCACATAGTGCTTTTAAAATTTGCATTAGTTAACAACGTTAAAAAAAAAAAAAAAGAACAGTTTCAGAGGGAGGTTTGCATTTGCCTTCTCTTGAAAAATCCTGAGGCTTGTCAGTCCTGAGACAGCACGTCGCATGGGGTGGCTGGAGCTTGTAGGCAGGTTTGTGCTTCCCTCGTCCCTTCTTTAGCGGCCCACTTCCCTGATTGCTGGAGGTAGTGGCACTTGTGAGGCGTGGCCCTTTCAGAGCATACTGGCATATTAAAGGGTCCTCCCTAGCACCCCAGACTAGTGAGTAGCCTGTGCTCAGCTGGGTACAGAGAAGGATGCTGCCACCTGCTGTACTCCTCAGTGCACACCCACCCTCTGTGTCTTGAGCCCCTGTCCCTGGCCTGCAGAGGGGCCCCCACCTTCTGGGTATTTGACTGCCTGCCTGGCCGGAACAGGGAAGGAGTTAAGCTTTGGATGTGACTGCTTTACGGCACAGGAAATCCATCCCCTTGACCACTGCCCACATGGATGTTCTTCCAAGGCCTGGACAAGTTTCTCCAGAGCAGGCATGATAGTCCTTTTCCTCCAATCCGAAACTAGACTCATTCAGGCAAAAATCTGTGCTCTGTGAAGTCAACTGTTTGGGGCAAGGTTAGGAGAGAAAATCGAGTTCCAGCTCCACTCGTCTTCTCCCGCTGTGTGACCTTGACAAATAACATAACCTCTCAGGGCCTCAGTTTCCTTCTCTATAAAACACCCACTTCCATGTGTTGCCATGAGGCTCTAATGGGACTTTCTGTAAGTGAATTATCTGGTACAGCTCAGGTACACAGCGGGTGCTCAGCAAGTATTTACTGAAAGGAGCAGTTGAGGGTCTCTCAGACCAGCATAGGGTCCTGTGTCTCAGCCCCAGGCAGCTGGCTGTAGTGGTAGGAGGAAATGGCCTCTGTCCAGGGCCTTGCCTTCCAAGCTGGGGTAACTGGGAAGAATGTAGGAGGACACAGAAGGCAGAGGTGTAACTCCTTCTCCCTCCCCAGCACTCATCCTTCTAGTGGGGACACAGATGCTGGCCCATGACCTGGGCCCTTCACAAGCTTGGGAAGGCTCCTGCCTTCCTCACTAGGTAGGATCTGGGATGAGAAACACTGGTCAACCAGCCTCAGATGAGGACGTTTTCATCAATTTCATCAGTCCTAGAGCCACTTCATGGGGGTGTCCTATCAGGGCCCAAGTGTGGAGGTGGGTGGAGACTGAGAGTGGAGACCCTCCCAGATCCTAACTTTAACTTGAAAGCACAGATGGGGCAAAGATATTCTAGGTCCCCTAACAGGGGAGATTTAGGCCAGAGGAGGGATGAGCAGCCTGTGAAAGGAGGGTCTTTAGCCTCTGGTCCTCCCCTCCCCCCACAATGCCATCATCCGGATAGTTTCCTAATGCAGCACTGCCTTTTCCTGGGGATCTTTTTTCCTGGATATGCTTCCTGGAACCGTAAGCTGGGGTGCCCATCTGGCTGCGGTTTCTGTTCTAGAGATGGGGGAGGGGGAGCAGTGAGCTGCTTGGGAAAGATGATGTTAATAGTAATGAGGATGGTAGTTGATGACATTTATTGAGCACCTACTGTGTGCTAAGCCCTGGTTCAAAAACTTTACATTATTAATAATACTGGGAGCGTTCACTGAGGACTCACCACTGTCCTCTCACTTTACGTGCCGTAAATCAGAGAATTCTCAGGATTATATAATGAAGTAAGGTCTTTTTCTTGAAATTTTCTTTATTTTATTGTTGTTATTACTGAGGTTAGACACGGCAAAGCATGCACCAATTCAAAGGCTTCTACATATGCATTTTAGTGATATTGATTATATTCTTCAAGTGTTTGCAACGATTCTGAGCAGCTTCTCCCTCACCGACATAAATTCACTGCCTTCTAAGAGTCCTATCTAATGTTACAAATTGTTATTGCCAATTTGATCTCATATAGATGGTTCCTATGATCAAAGAAACCTTTTATTACTAGTTAAACTAAACTACTATTTGGTTTTAAGAAGGCTTCAGGGGATATTTTTGATTTAAGATTTAAAGATGATCTCAGGGCAATAGTTTCAGGCATTCATCTGCCCTTCATAGCTGCAGAAAGTCTAGAGCCCATGAGAATTTGAAACTCTGTTCAGCAATGTCCCCCTTTTGATCAAGATTTTTCTATGGAATCTTTGATTGGGAATGGTAGCCAGGCATCATCCATTTCTACCTTTCTAGTAGCAAAGGAGGCAGTTGTTTATAGAGATAATTAGTCACACATTCTGTATCCTACTCTTCTTTTGACTCCTCCTGTTGTCCTAGGTGAATAGAGACCAACTGCTGTGCCTTGGATGGCCTCTTGTGAGCTTTTAAGATCCTAGGCACTACACAATGAGCTAGGAGGTAGAATAGAGGCACTAAACATGTTAATAGGTCAATTAACTGGGGTGTCCTATGAAACCAACCAATTGGAAAAGATCCATATTTGTGCCCATTCCAAAGAGAGGTTACCCAACAGAATGTGAAACTCACCTAACCATATCATTAATAGCACATGCAAGTAAAATTTTGCTGAAGATAATAATAATAATAAAAAGACTGCAACAATACATGGACAAGTAACTACTAGAAATTCAAGCTGGTTTCAGAAGAGAGGACATGCAATGAGGGATATCACTGCTGACATTAGACAGACCTTGGTGGAAAGCAGAGAGTACCAGAAAGATGTTTACTTGTGCTTTATTGACTATTCAAAGGCTTTTGACTGTGTGGATCATGACAAGCTCTGGGTAACTATTCCAGAACACTTCATTGTGCTCATGAGAAACCTGTACATAGATCAAGAGGCAGTCATTAAAAGAAAACAAGGGGATGCAGAATGGTTCAAAATCAGGAAAGGGTGTAATCTTTCACCATACTTATTGAATCTGTATGGTGAGCAAATAAACTGAGAAACTGGATTATGTGAGTAAGAATGGGGCATCAGGATTGAAGGAAGACTTATCAACAATCTGTGATATGCAGATGATACAACTTTGCTTGCTGGAAGCAAAAAGGACTTAAAATATTTACTGATGAAGATCAAAGACCACAGCCTTCAGTATAGATGGCACCTCAATGTAAAGAAAACAAAAATCCTTACAACTGGACTAATAAACAGCATCATGGTAAATGGATGAAAGATTGAAGTTGTCAAAGACTTCATTTTGCTTGGATCCACAATCAACCCTCATGGAAGCAGCAGTCAAGAAATCAAATGATGTATATTGTGTTAGGCAAATCTGCTGCAGAAGACCTCTTTAAATGTTAAAGATCACAGATAACAGTTTGAGTACTAAGGTGCACCTGACCCAAGCCATGATATTTTCGATCCCCTTATATGGAAGTGAAAGTTGGACAATGAAAAGGAAGTCCATAGACGAATTGATGCACTTGCATATGGTCTTAGAGAAGCATATTAAAAGTACTATGGACTGCTAGAAGCACAGACAAATCTGTGTTGGAAAAGTACAGCCAGAATGCTCCTTAGAAGCTAGAATGGCAAGACTTTGTTTTTCATGCTTTGGATATGTTATCAGGAGTGATCAGTCCTTGTAGAAGGACATCATACTTGGTAAAGTGGAGGGTTAGCTAAAACGAGGAAGACTTTCTGTGAGATGGATGGGCACAGTCGTAGCAGCAATGGGCTGAAGTGGAACAGTTGTGAAGATGGTGTGGGACTGGGCAGTGTTTCATTCTGTTGTGCACATAGGATCATTATGAGTTGTAACTGACTCGATAGCTCCTAACAACAGCAATCCATGAAACTATGACCCTAAATCTCCAAACTAAGGAACCAAATCCCACGAGGTATTTGATTTATATAAACAACTTCCTTCTGCAGCTACTCTTTTTTTTTGTTGTTGTTGTTATAATAAGTATATCTGTCACAACTTTTGCTTACTCAGCTTTTTACAGGTGCAACCTATCGACAGGTTCAACACTACCCTTAATATATGCAATTTTCCATCATTGTTAACCCCTATTTCCCCCTTCTTTCCACCTATTGGTAACCACTAATAAACGTTGGTCTCTATACGTTAGTCCTTTCTTGTCTTTTTATATAAGTGAGGTCATACAATATTTGTCTTTTTGTGATTGACTTATTTCACTCAACACAGTGCCTTCAAGGAGTCCTGGTGTGGCTCTGCAGGATAAGCACTGGACTGCTAACCACAAAGTTAGCAAAAACAGCAATGCCTTCAAGCTCCATCCATATTGTGTGGTTGTTAAGTGCCATCCAGTTGGTTCTGACTCATAGCAATCCTGTACAGAGTTTCCGAGGATGGTTGGTGGGTTTGAACCATTGACCTTGCGGTTAGCAGTTAAGTGCTATCCTATAGTGCCACAACAAGACTCCATCCATGTTGTAGCATATATCAAGACTTCATTTCTCCTATTGATTGAGTAGTATTCCATTGTATGTATGTACCACTGAATCAATAAACAATATCCATATAAATGGGGAAAAGACTGAAATTGTCAAAGACTTAATTTTGCTTGGATCAACCATAAACACTCATGGAAACAGCAGTCAAGAGATCAAACAACATATTTCATTTGCAAATCTGCTTCACAAAACCTCTTTAAAGTGTTCCAGAGCAAAAATATCAGTTTAGGGCTAAGGTGCACCTGACTCAAGCCACAGTATTTTCAATAACCTCATATGCATGTGAGAGTTGGGCAGTGAATAAGAAAGACCATAGAAGAATTGATGCATTTGAGTTATGGTGTTGGAGGAAAATATTGAAAAGTATTACTGACTGCAAAAAGAACAAATAGACCTGTGTTGAAAGGAGTACAGCCAGAATGCTCCTTGGAAGCCAGGCTGGCTGGACTTCATCTCTTATGCTTTGTACTTATTTTCAGGAAGGACCAGTCCTTGGAGAAGAATATCATGTTTGGTGAAGTAAAGAGTTGGAGAAAAAGAGAAAGACCCTCAACAAGATGGATTGGCATGATGGCTGCAGCAATGGGCTCAGGTGTAGCAACAATTGTGGGGTTGGTGTGGAGCTGGGTGGTGTTTCCTTCTGTTGTGCATGGGTCAGTGTTGGCTATGAGTCAGTGCCAACTCAATGGCACCTAACAACAACAACAACATCCTAAATTTCTCCCTGTTTTTTCACTGATGCTGTTTATTGTTTTAGGTTTTACATTTAGATCTTTAATATAGCTTGTCTTCCTTTTGTATATGGTGTGAGATATGGGTCCTATTTTATTTTTTGAAAATGGATATCCAGTTTTTCCAGGGTCATTTATTGAAGAGATGGTCTTTTCCTCATTTAATAAATTTTGGCCCTTTGTCGCAGATCAACTGTCCATAGGTATATGAATTTACAACTGGGCTCTCAATTCTGGTCCATTGGTCTACGTACAGACTAGGCTGGTTTGACTACTGTGACGGTGTAGTAGGCTTTGAGATAATGAAATGTGAGGCCTCCTACTTTGTTCTTCTTTAATACAATTTTGCTTAGCCTAGGTGTCTTTCCTTTCTGTATAAAGTTAGTGATTCATTTTTTCCTCTCTTTAAAGAGTGATGATGGAATCAGGATCAAGATTGCATTATATCTGTAGATCTGGTTGTGTAATGTTAACATGTTCACAATGTTAAGTTTTCCTATCCATGAGCATAGTATATTCTACCATTATGTATGTCTCTTGGTTTTTTATGGTAGTGTTTTATAGTTTTCTTTGTGTAGGTCTTTTGTTTTCTGGTTAGATTTATTCCTAAGAATGTCATAGAATTTGTTTTTGTGCATGGTGTGAGGCAATAATGTTTTATTTTTCTGCATGTGGAAATCTAATTTTTCCAGAACCATTTATTGAAGAAATTATTTTTTTTCTGTCAAATGGACTTAACATCCTTTTCAAAAATCACTTGACCATAGATATGTGGTTTGAAGTAAATTTTATTACCAATAGATCTGTTTTGGAAGAAGCGCAGCCAGAGTGTTTCTTGGAGGCCAAGATGGCCAAACTTCGTCTCTCATACTTTGGACATATTGTCAGGAGGGAGCAGTCGCTGGAGAAGGATATCATGTTTGGTAAGGTGGAGGGTCAGAGAAAAAGAGGAATACCCCCAATGAGATGGATTGGCCAAGTGGCAACATCGAACTCAAGTGTGGCAACAGTAGTGAGGTTGGCCCAGGATCAGGCAGCGTTTCATTCTGTTGTGCATAGGGTCGCTATAAGTCAGTACTGACTCGATGGCACCTAACAACAAAAACAACAACATTGAAGAACTAGAGCCTAGAGAGGTTAAGTAAGGGCCTAACAATACACAAATCTGCTGCATAAGACCTTTTTAAAGTGTTGAAGAGCAAAGATGTCAGCTTGAGGACTAAGGTGAGCCTGACCCATGCCATGATATTTTCAATAACTTCATATGCATGTGAAAGCTGGACAGTGAATAATGAAGACTGTAGAAGAATTGATGCTTTTGAGTTTTAATGTTGGAGGAGATTATTGAAAGTACCATGGACTGCCAAAAGAACAAACAGATCTGTGTTGGAAGAAGTGCAACCAGAGTGTTCCTTGGAGGCCAGGATGGCCAAACCTCGTTTCTCATACTTCAGACATATTGTCAGGAGGGACCAGTCGCTGGAGAAAGATATCATGTTTGGAAAGGTGGAAGGTCAGAGAAAAAGAGGAAGACCTCCAGCAAGATGGATTGGCAAAGTGGCAGCATCAATGGGCTCAAGCGTGGCAACAATGATGAGGTGGAACCAGGATCGGGCAGTGTTTCGTTCTGCTGTGCATAAGGTCACTATGAGTCAGTATCAACTTGATGGCACCTAACAACAATAACAACAACATCTGATTGTGTGGATCATGACAAGCTATAGACAACATTGCGATGTATGAGTATTCCAGAACACTTAATTGTGCTCATGAGGAATCTGTACCTGGACCAAGAGGCAGTTGTTCGAACAGAACATGAAGACACTGAATAGTTTAAAATTAAGAAAGGTGTGCGACAAGATTGTATTGTTTCACCATACTTATTCAACCTGTATGCTAAGCAAATAATCTGAGAAGCTGGGTTCTATGAAGAAAAACGTGGTGTCAGGATTGGAGAAAGTCTCATTAACAACAACATTACACAACAGAAATTCAAACCAAGCAGTCTGGCTCTGAAGCCCATGCCTTGACAACTTGGTCCCTGAGATAGGTCCAGCTCTGTCTCTTTCCTGACTCTGTGTTTGACCTCTTTCTCTGTGCCCAAAGACCACTGCCTATACGTTGAAGGAACTTTTTTCCCTGAGACCTGAAGGCTGCCTAGCTCTTGACAAGGGTTCTCATGGGCTGTGCTGTTGGGTCCTGTCCTATAAATGCCAGATCAGACCCTACATTTTCTCTAGCACTTTCCTCAGTCTCTTGACTACAGACCAGCTTATCTCTTAAGATGGGTAAGGAGCCATCCACAGGGTGGAGGGAGAAGTGCCTTCATTCATGACTTTCACAAAAGGATTACACTGGGAAGAGTGTGTCTAAGAAATAACCTTTCTGTGTGTGTGTTTAGGGTAATGTTCCAAGTTTACAATGTTGATTTACATGTTCCAAGAATGTGTCAGGAGGGTCAGTTTTGGAGTCTCCAGGATACCCTTCCAAGGCCACAAGTAGTTTCAGAACCCTGGAGAGTTCACCAGACTCCTGGGACAGGGAGAGATCAGGAGACTGGATTTCAGAATTGGCTTAGCTTGGGAAATTGTTGCTTGGATGGGACCTAGGGATTAGAGGCTCTGGAGAAAACGTAGTTTTTCGAATCATTCATCGGATCAGTGGCCTCATGTTCTCACCAATCGATTGCCTGGGGCTGTGTCTACTGAAGGAGACCCAAAAGCAGGAGTGGCACGCCTTGTTCCTCTGTGTCCTGTCTGCAAATACACAGGTGTGTCACTTTCTGCACTCTAAACAGTGTGTGCAAATAGGAGCTCTGTGAATTAAACCTTACCCCTCAAACCATCTTGGGTGGCTCTGAGCTTGAGGGCAGCACTTGACTGTTTGACAGGCAGAATGGTGAATGGTTTTGATTACAATCTCTGTAATCCCACTGCCTGGATTTGAACCATGGCTCTGCCACTGCCAGGCTGTGCAACCTTGGATGCATTACTTAATCTCTCTATGCTTCCGTTTCCTCTTCTGTAAAATAGGGATAATAAAGCAGCTACTTTGTAGGGTATTGTTGCTGCTAAGTGCTATTGAGTAGATTCTGACTCATAAAGACCCTGCATAGGGTTTCCAAGGTGGGTTTGAACCACCAACCTAGCAGCTAACAGTCCAATGCTTATCCTACAGTGCCACACCAGGATATAGGGTATCGTAGTTTTGTAGTTAATATTATAAAGTGTTAATTAAAAAGAAAGTCAAGCTCTGAGAGGCCAAGAATTCTAATGGTTGCCAGATTTTCAAAGACTGGCAAGAGACAGATGTTTTTTGGTCTTGTAAACTGGTGGATTATCTGCAAGACTGTCTGAGATAATGTTGGTTTGAGAGTTGAGAGGCTCTGTGCCCTGGCTCTTGGCTCCTGAGGAAAGTCTGTATCCTGGAATCAGCTTTCTCCATATTTCTGTTTTCTTTATAGTGGTTGCAAAGCATGGTCTTTAAAGTCAGAAACAGCCACGTTGGCTCTGTATTTTATAAGCATATGACCCTGGCAAGTCATTCTTAGTGTCTCAGAGTCTGTTTGCTTATCAGTGAATGGGTATGACTGAACCCTCAATAGGATTGCTCAGAGGATTAAATGAGAGGATGTAAGCACAGGCTGAGCACATGTGGTAAGCACTGCGGAGAGGTGGCTGTTTTCCTAACAGTTCCTATCTTACTCTGGGTCTCTGCCACTCCCCAGTCCCTGCCAGTGGTTGGAGTTCTTGCTCCTTCACCTTAACTCCCAGACTTCATTTATACTAGAGGACATGAAGACCTTCAGAGTTGGCCCATCTAGGCACAAACCTTATGGAGAAAGGCTTTTAAAAGTCAAGAGATCAGTTTTATTATCTGTTGAAGCACTGAATCGCAAAGAAGTTAAGAAAGCAGCCTAAGGTTGCACAGCAGAGATTCAAGTCCAAGCAGTCTGCCTCTGAAGTTTATACCTCCACTCCTTGGCCCCTGAGCTGGATCTGCCCAGTCTCTTCTCTGACTCTGTGTATGACCTTGAGAAAGTACTTTCCTCGCTTTGTGCCCATATCTTGTGGCCTCACCCCTTTTCTTTGCCTTGTCTTAGAATGAACACTCTGAATTTGTAGACATTTCCTCTGTTCCTCATCCCTGGTCATGCACACCTTTCCAGCCTCCGTCCTGCCCCATTCCAGAAACAGGCAATGAAGCGTTTACCTTATTAGCAGCTCAGATTTAAAAAGCATGGACTGAGAGGAATCTAAGCTTTGTCTTCTTTAGCATTTAATTAGCACCTACTTTGTATCCAGCAATGTAGGAAGCACTTTGCACATCTTTCATTAATCACCCAGAAAATTTTAACCAGTTGCTGTTGAGTTGTTTCTGACTCATGGCGACTTCCTAAGTGTCAAAGTAAGATTGTGCTCCATAGAATTTTAAATGCCTGATTTATCGTAAATAGGTCACCAGGCCATTCTTCTGAGGCACCTGTAGGTGGACTGAAGCCTTCACCCGTTTGTTTGGAAGCTGAGGGTATTAGCCATTTGCAACACCCAGGAACTCCTCAATAACCTTTGCTGTTGTTTTCCTGTGCCGTTGAGCTGGTTCTGACCGTATAGGGTTTCTGAGTAGTGGTTGGTGGATTTGAACTGCCAAGCTGTGGTTAGAAATGTGGATTTTAGCCTACATCATCACACCAGGACTCCCAATAGCCTTTAGAGATGATGTATAATTAGCCCATTTTAGTTTATAGGAAAAGAAACTGAGGCCCAGCAGGGTGGAGTAATCCTTGGAGCTACAGGGAGGTGAATTGAGCTAAAGTTTTGGGAGGCACTTAGAATAGGGCCCAGCCTAGGAGGTGCTTGATAAAAGGTGTTTCAGCCCTGTCCCTCTGTGTCCCCCTTCAGGGTCCCTGGCCTGGATAACTCCTTCTCATGTCCTCTCTCCTGCCGGAATCCAGTTCTTTCAATGATCCGGGAATTTATGAATTTGTATTTGACAGGGCACTATACAACTATGACCAAAACGAGATGCCCACCTAGGTGACCAACCTGCTCAGTCTGGACAACTCAGTATGGGCCACTCCCCATGGGGTCTAGGGCAGGTTCTTGTCCTTCCTTGGACCTCAGTGTGCTCATCTGTGAAATGGGATGGTGAGACTGGCTGTTCCCTGAGGGGCTTTCTAGCCCTACCACACAATGGAATCCCTCTTCCTCCTCTGCCTGCTCCATCAGAGGGTATGTGGAGGGTGAGGACAGAGGACCTGGAGGAGAACAGGATGTAGGGATGAGACAGAGGGTCTGGAGTCTTGGGTGACCTTCTAGCTCTCTAGCTTTGGAGCTGGTGCCATTGACTATTGTTTATGGGGATGGGGAAAAGAAAGAGGCAGGAGTGGGTGTGAGGTGCTCAGTACTGAGCATGGAGGTAAGCCAGGGTTATCTGCCTCAAAGGCCATGCCCTTAGTACACCACCCCATGCAAATTGTACAGTGAGCCCAATCAGGTCACTGGGACCAGGGAGAGTCAGAGCAGATGAGTGCTCAGGGTGGGGTCAGCAGTCAGGAATGGTGGGGTGGGAAGAAAGGATGATTTATGGAGGACTTCCTGGAGGAGACCAAGCCTGTTGCTCTCTGTAGGTATTGAGAGAGATCGAGGCATGGGAGAGATGATGGGGGCAGGAAAGAAGCACTGTTGGGTGGACCCATGAAGGTCATGTTTAGCAAGGTTATATGACTTGCTGGAGGTCACATAGCTAATAAGTGGCAGACCCAGGATTCCAATGTCTCACTCCAGGGCGTCTCTTTTCCACCCCACAAGATACTGCTCTTAGGAGATGGGACCTGGCTGGGGCAGAGGAGAAGGTCAGGAGCCATTGAATGAGGTGGATTGTCTTCCAACTCAGACCAACTGTCTCTACTCCATACACAGTCAAATTCCAACTAAGCAAAGAGACAGCAAAACTCTGAAGTCACAGAATGTAAGAACTGGAATTGTCTCTGTTTTAAGATAGAGCTGACTCTGAGTATGAGTTACTTTGGACATGTTATTAGGAGGATTAGATTTGACATAGTAGCTGTTGTTATTAAATGCCATTGAGTTGGTTCCAACACATAGTGACCCTATATAGGGTTTCTGAGGAGCAGCTGGTGCGCTTGAACCGCAAACTTTGCAGTTCAAACTGACTTTGCAGTCTGGCGCATGAACCCACAGTGCTACACCAGGACTCTTGGTAAAGTAGAGGGTCATTGAAAAAGAGGGAGACCCTCTAAGAAGTGGATTGACACAATGGTGACTCAGCAGTGGGCTGAGGCGTAGGAACGCTGTGAGGATGGCGGTGTTTCCTTGTACATGGGCTCACTGTGAGTCAGCACAAACTCAACAGCACCTGAAAACAACAACAGGTACAAGGTTGTCGTTGGATGTAGGTGAACTGGGTAACTACTTAGCATCTGTGAGTTGAATTCCTATTACCCAGAATTCCTATTACTCCCTAAATGGGTCCATCCCATTTAGCACTGTCCAATTAGGCTCCTCCCTTAGGGAAGCACATCTTTGGCCCCGCCTATTCCACACCAAGAGGACTGATCAGACTTATTTCTCCTGGACAGAAGGGGCTGAGGTCCCTGGAGGGGGATCCTTCCTCACAGATTTGTAGCAGGACAGTCTGCTGGACAATGGAGCAGGAAGCCACTGGGTACAACAGGCTGTAGTGGTAACAGCAGTGGCGAATACCAGCCGCTCACAGTGAGTGTGCAGTGTCAAATGGGGTGCATTACTCTCCGTGAAAATTAAAAATTAAAATTAATCAAACACTCAAATTGATTTCTTTGCCGTCTGTTTGCTCTTCTGTGCCAGTCAGACGACTGCCTGCCCACTCAGTCCAGCAGAGCCCAGCTTCATGACCAAGCTTTGCTGTAATGGGCCTGGGAGAGCCTCAGGTTCCTGGGGGAAACCAGGTGAGGATCAGTCAGCCAGATCCCTGTCCGTGTGCCCTGGTGCTGGGCTTGGAAAGGGGACAGGCTGGAAGACAGCCTCGTTTTGCTCCAAAATAATGGTCCATGCTGGGCTGGACTGCAGCCCCTAGGCAATTCTCCTGAGGCTATCATTAACAGGTATCAAGAGCTTTGTTTCTTTTTGCACATCAGTTTCCCTGGAATGGGAAGAGGATCAGTTAAAAGGAGTCCTTCCTGAATCCCGTGTCTGTGGACTTGGCTGGCCTTCTCCAGGGAGACTGATCTTACCCTTCCTCTCCCTACCCCAATCAGTTACAAGTCCTGGCTTCCTCCCTTCCCAGCCAGGCCTTGGCACTGCCACTGAGCTGTGCAACCTTGAGTAAGTGACTTAACATCTCTGAGTTTCAAATCTCTTTATAGATAAAGTTGCTGCTGTTGGTTCAAACCAACCTTGTGGTCCAGCCCTTTATCTCACAACATCACACCATTACTCTGTAGATGAACTTGTTGTTGTTAAGTACCATCAAGTTGGTTCCAACCCATTGCGACCCTCTATAGGTTTCCAAGGAACAACTGGTGAGCTTGAACTGATGACCTTTCGGTTCAAACCTACTTTGCAGTTTAGTGTATTACCACACAGCGCCACACTAGGACCTCTTGTTGTTGTTTAGTGCCCTAAAGTCAGTTCTGACCCATAACAACTGTGTATAGGGTTTCCAAGGAGCAGCTGGTGAGCTTGAACCACTGACCTTTGGTTCAAGCTGACTTTGCAGTCCAGCATTTAACCCACAGCATCAAGTAGGGATGATAATATCAGTGTATCAGTTCTTGGGAAGCAGACTCTTTGAGTGTGAACAGCATGCAAGAAAGTTTATTGGGACCAACATCAGGGGGAGAGTAAGAGAACCGATACGAGGCAGAAGGAGCAATTGGACCATGATGAATTTACAATAAAGGCCTCAGCCAAGTCCCTGGGGAGCCCTGGATTTGCAATATTCCTGCAGGGTTGTTCTGAGTAGGGGAAAGAAGGCCAGGCCTTCCTTTCTACTCTGCTTTGACAGGTCCTTGGGTTCAGGCTGACTCTGACAAAGGGTAAGACCTTGGACAAGGAAGCTCTCTTTAGCCAAGGGGCTTGAACTCCACTGTGGCCTGTCCATCTCCACATGGCCAACAGCAGGGGAAGGAGTGCTTTTACCTGAATGGGGATCTGGCCAGTCAGTCCACTGCTCACCACAGACCCTGGAGGAAAGCTGTTGTCAGGGTTACCTGGAAGTAAGCTGTGAAGCCTGGTAGGGGGGTCAGCACACAGTAAAAGACCTTGGGGTCTCCATTCTCATCCTCACAGCCAGACACTTGCCACTCCTGCTTCTTCTATTCTTAGCTATGCCACAAATGGACTCTCCTGCCTTTCTCACCTGGGTGACCCCAATAGTCTCCTCCCCATAGGAGCTGTAGGGAGTGTTCATAAATCTGTGTCTGATCATACCCCTCTCCTTCAAATCCTTCCAAGTTCCACCATCCTCCCATGGCATTCATGGGTGACCTGGCCCAGATCCCTGTCCTGTTGAGCCTGCCCCGCCCTGGCCCCGCCCCCTACAGCATCCCTGCTGCTGTCTTGCCCTTCCTTAGTTTTCCTAACTATTTGTGCTCCTGTAGTTTCTCTCTCTGCGTCTCACGCCCTCCCTACTTTCCTTCCTTCCTTGCATCATCCAAGTGGCCAGCACACATTCCCTGAACCCCTGCAGTGGGCTGGGCCTGGGCTGCTGGGTGCTGAAGCTCCAGAGGTGACTGAGACCCACCCATGCTCCATCCCCCAGGGCACTCTGCCCTCAAATGTCCTTCAAGAGCAGACATCCCATGGCTTTTTGGGACAGCAAGATTTGGTTGTTGCTTGCACCGATGGCCACTCCAGACTCACACGTCTCTGAGGCTTAGGGACTGTCTCCTCCACAGGCTCCCACCCTCAGTTCTGTGTCCCTGCCTGCCTCCAAGCACCCACCCCATGGAAAGCCTGGAATCTTGGCCTTCTGTGGATGTGGCTATCTGACTCAGAGCCCACCTTTGGTGAGAGGCGTGCAATGGCAGGTCTGTTACCAAGCTGTGCATGCCCCAGACCTTCAACCCCTCCCACCCTCCCACCCTCCGGCCAATGGCCTCTCCAAATGACAGCTTAATCCACTTCTCAGGAGTGACAGGGTCTCCTCTCTGCCCAGACCCCCAACACCCACCACTGCTGCCCCCTGGCACCAACCTTTCCTGACCTACCTGCCATGTGACTGTGGTGGACAGCAGGTCCTCAGTATCCATACTAACTAAACCCGGGCCTCAGTTTCCTCTTTAGGGAGCCTTCACTGAGAACACACACACACGATAGTTTTGTGGATGGCTAAGCACTTTCCCTGTCACCACCGGTAGCAGTGATTATTCTAGAAAAGGCTGATGTGACAGAAGTGTGGGTTGACCCAGGCCCTCTCAATGAGCTGCTTCATGGGCTCAAGGCCCCCCTGCTGACCTGGGGACAGCTCCTGAGGGCCATGCCATCTCTTTAGGACTGGCCCTTAAAAAGACAAGGCAGGCTCAGAAGTGGAAATTGGCATCCAAGGTGAGAAAAAAGCCTCCCACTCGGCAGGATGCAGAGTAGCCTGGGGAGCTGGGGCAGCTCCACCTTCAACCGTGTTCTGGATACCAAAGGGAACACCCGAGGAGGGAGGACAGCACCCGAAGAATCCCAAGCAGGCTTCAGTCTGGGATGAATCGAGATAGGAGGGCCAGCTCCTTCTCTTTGGAACCTGTTTCCCATCTGTAAATGGGACCCATAGGCTCTTCTCTGCCCACTGGCCCATGAAGGCGATGTCCTTCCCAGGGAGGTGTGCTAAGTCCTTGGGGAGGGCCAGCTGGAATGTGTCCCCAAGCTCTGTTAGACTTTGGGGGTTCCAGGAGGATGTTTAACAAGGGAGAAGAGTAGCTTCTGGTTATAACAAGAATCCCAGTGGCCTGGATTCTTTTGCCAGGGAATCATGAGGAATGAAAACTTATACCCTTTCACAGTGAGAAAGCCAAAGACTCAAGGATCCCATTCAGCTTTTACAGGTCCCGTAGGGACAACATGGCATCTGATGCAGTCAGCGGGCTGATGGGGGAGAAGTGGGTGAAGGTGAAGTGAGGTTGGGTGGGCAAGTTACTTGGCATGTCCTGTTTGGGAGGGCTTCGAGAGCAAAGCTCTGGGGTAGAGAAGGGATAGGGAAGGCACTAGGTCATAGCCCATGGCAGGCAGATCCTTTGCCATCCCCTCCATGGCCCCAGAGCTCTGGACCCCAGAATCCAGATTTGGTGGGTCATATTGACCGTTTTATCTTTGTATCCACTTGTTAAAGATTATGACCTAGGTTCAACTGGAGAGGACAGGAGATGATCGTTCCAATCTTGCTTTATAGCTATGGGGGCAGATGCTACCCAGGGTCACTTAACTTGGGACTCCTGTCCCCTCACCATGGCCACCAAATCTGAGTCCCCAGCATGTCTTGCCTTATGCTAGGGCTGGGCATCAGGAGAGGTGGCACAAGTGAGCTCTGGGTGCATGTCAGGGACTGGCTTCGACAGGGAAGTTTGGTTCACGAAGTAGGGAGATCTGGCGGCGAAAGAGATAGAAAAAGAATATACACAAAGATGCGACGAGAGAGACAAAGAGACACCCCAAAACCAGAGTGGATGCAAGACTGGCGGGCAGACCCTGGATTGCAGGCATCATGGCCCCTGCAGGCAGTAATGCACGCAGGGTTCAATCTGCATCCATCTTTTATTCCAGGGAGGGATTTTACACAAAGGAAGAAGGGGATTATTAAGACAGGGTACAGAAATGAAATGTGATTAATCGTTCAAAACAGGACACAATGATTTACAGGAACATATTCTAAAATATACATCACAAATTGTCTTAATAATCTAACATCCTTAATTTTCCAGAAATTCAAGCAAATTGTTATAAATTACTTTTTAGGTTCAAATCCCAAGGCAGCAACTCGAGGTTTCTCAAGGCTAATTAACATACCTATAGCCCTTAATCTCGAATGGGAAAAGGTGAAAAGGATTTCAAAAGGTCTGAAAAGAGTCAAGCTGTTTCAGCTACCTGGCTTAGGCTTTCAGGAGGAAGGAGAGCATCTGGGTTAATGGTTTACACCTGGGGACGATTTGAGGAGGTTGTCACTATTATTCCTTGAACAATACTCAGGAATTCGCCAATCTACTTCGAGTGAATTCCATGGGCGAATTGTCTCCAGAGCCTCCCAGCAAACTTGCCTTTGGAACCTTTATGGCCTCGGCTTAAGAAGAGGTTTTTGTTTTAATATTTGTCCACGGGTATCCAGGGCTCATGTATTAAGTTAATATCAAACATAACTGAATAATTTGATAAAGAACAGTTTGGACATGCTTGCCAGGTGGCCAGAGTTTGTTCCTCAGAGAGATTTGTTCCTAGGACCCTACGCACTGCCAACACAGTGGAGACATTAAGAGAGGCACATAAGAAACCATTTTCGGGGGGATGGGGGGCTACAAAGGCAAGAAGTGACTGGCTTACAAGCTTTCAAGAGGGAACCTAGATCCAGAGGGCCTGGAGGAAGGTAGAATCTCCAGTGAGTAGTATTCAATCTGACTAGGCGAAGCTGATGCAATGAAATACAGTCAGGTCTCTTGTGATACAATAGTGAATAATTGTTATCAGGACTGTTTGTGAGGGTTGGAAATGTAAAGGTAGATTTTTTTATAGCAAGGAGGGGAGTGATTAACTTTTCAGTCTAGGAGCAGAGGTCCCTAGGACCATCAAGGGAGAAGAGCAGAGAGTGGGACCCTACCCAGAGAAGCAGTGATGCCTGAAATGGAGCCAGAGATGATGATGTGGAGCGATGGAGCAGCTGGAGACTTTAGATCCAGAGAGGGAGAGCGACTGTGTGCTGAACACCTGGGGAGTACAGGGGAAGGATTGCATGGAGGGGATTGTAACCATGGCAATGAGACGATATACGATAGAATGAATGTAAAACTAATGTTCTCCCATGTAAACTATCACATAATTCACAATAAAACATTTTTAAAAAAATAGGTGAGAAGACCAAATCAAGTACTTGATGGAACATATACATTGTTCACTAAAAACCACACAAAAGTCAAAGGCTTTGGAGTAACTCTCAGAAAGTTCTCATACAATGTTAGTCAGATACTTTATGGTAAATAAGGTGACTCTGTAGGTGTGATCAACTTTATACATTAATGATACATATTGGGAAACTTTACACGCATACAATGTTCATTCAGAATCTAAATAAAGGTCTTCGAAAAAAAAAAAAGAAACCATTTTCTCAGAAGCTACAATTACTGGAGTTAGAAGCATAGAATGAATAATTAGACCAAAGAAAATTATACAGAGGTAGCCCACCAGTGAGTTCGCAAAAACCAATGAACCCAGGATGTCAGGAGGACACGTCCTTGGCCCTCAGGGTCCCTGTGAACCCGGGACGTCAGGAGGTCACTTCCTTTAGCCCTCAGGGTCCCTGGCTAGCCATCATGTAGGATTTTCGTCCATGACACAGGGCCTCAACATCTCAGTGCTTTGCCGTCCCCAACAGGTGCATGATGCTGGGCCAGAGGGGAGCAGTCAGAGGAGCAGCGAAGGCACTGTTTTCTGTTTCAAATCTCCAAGGGCCAGCCCAGGGCTATAGTCTAAAGATCCAACTTCTTGCAAGGCCCACTAGACCCTTGGCCCCACCTCACCTGCCACCCCAATTCCAATTCCCTTTCTTCCTGCTCTAGTCACTTGGGCCTTCTCTCCTACCTCTTACCACAGGGACTTTGCACATGCTATTTCTTCCCTCTGGAGCCCCTACTTCTCTCAATTCATGTCTACTCAACCTTCTAGCACTTGGTCGAACATCTCATCCTACAGGAAGCCACCTCTGACTCCCCAGATCAGGCCACACCTCACAGTCCCACAGGTGTCTTAGTCCCCACTGGTCCCATTTGTAATTTTATACAAGTTTTTGTGCTATGGCTTCATTTCTCTCCGTTTCTTGCTGTAGTCCCTATGATCTTTGATGTATATCCCCTACACCTGGTATGGTGCCTGGCATGGAATTGCTGTTGTTATTGTTAAGTGCTGTCGAGTTGGTTCCAATCCATAGAGACCCTGTGTAGGGTTTCTGAGGAGCAGCTGGTGGGTTTGAACCACCAACCTTGTGGTTTACAGTCCATTGCTGATCCTATAGTGCCACACACACCAGGAGACCATGGAGTAGGCCCTCAAAAACTGTTCCTAGGAAAAAATGAAGAACTCTGGCTCTCAGTTCACATCTTGGCATCATTCTATTGAGATTCAGTTTCTTTCTCTCTGAAGTAGAAATCACACCAGTGTTAGTGTGAGGATGGATGCAAGTGAGCACACAGTGATAGGCTAACAGTAACCAGGAGGAGGGAGCATGGGGTGGGCAGAGGGTAGTTGAGGAAGTTTGCTTAGGGATAAAACTTGAAAGGTGGGTGAGTTATGTAGAAGTGGAAACCAAGAGGTGGTGGGCCAGGGTAGCTATAGGGAAGGTTGAATGTATTTGGAGATATGAAGGTAAAAGCCTGACAGAGTGGGGCATTTTCTGAACCCTTGACGACCCTATTTATTTTTCAGTCTGACCCAGGAAACCAGGGAGTTGATAGAGAAGATGAGTGGGAAATGCCCATTGCCTCTTGGGACTGCATGTAGGCCACTGGGCTGGACCTGGCTTGGAGACTGTATCTGGGACACCGCTAAGGTCTCCCCTATTGAATATCTGAGTCAGCAGGAAAGTGCAGAGAGGTTCTGGATAGGCATCTTCAGGGGTATTGACTTAGACTCAGACTCAGCCTACCTTACTGTCATGGATTGAATTCCCCCACCCTCACCCCCACCCCCGGCCATGGTTTTGAGTGGTTTGGCAGTTATATAATAATTATTTATAAGTAATTATCTCCATGATATGATCAGCCATCAATTGTATGGGGACTAGGGTGAAATGCAACACTCTTCCTCAGGTCATGGCCCTGATTTTTTGGGGGGAAGTTTCCCTAGGATGTGGCTAGCATCACCTTTTATCTTACAAGAGAGGAGAGGGTGGAGAAAGGAGCTGAGGAAAGAAGAACCAGCAGTAGAGCACTTCCTGGATTCTCTTTTAGACCCACGGGAAGGTTAAGACACATGGAAATCTCCAAGGAACTTCAGTGCCACACAGATGTTGAAGGGAGCAGATAGATAGGAAAGGCCATCTCCTAGAGCCCGAGTTCCGAATTCAAACTTGTAGCCTCTTCAACTGTGAGAAAAGAATTTCTGTTTGTCAAAACCATCCACTTGCGGGATTTCTGTTATAGCAGCTCCAGAGAACTAAGCCATCTAGCCAGGCTGCTGCTGAAGTAGCTCTCTCCAGGAGCTGCCCTGGTCCCCAGGCTCCAGACCCCAGCAGTTGCTGCACTGGCAGCCCTGTGATTCTTCTTTCTCCAAGTGGACCCATTCATTATTCATGCCATGCTTTTCTGTAAAGTCTTCGGAAGGGAGTGCTAGCAACAGCCCCCAGCCACCAACAGAAGGGCAGGACACAACCTCCATGGAGGTTTCTGCATCTGCCTGCCTTTATGCTGAACTCCTGGCTGGAGAGCAAAGACTTAGATCTGCTGAGAATAAATATCCATTATTCCATATTCAGGGAGTTAGTTGAGGCTCAGGGAGGGTGTGCCACCTACCTGAGGCTGCACAGCAAAGTGGGGGCATAGATGCTCAGGTTGTTTAGCTTTTAGAACAAGAGAAATGGATGGGGATTCAGACTGCTCTGCTTGGATGTCAGGGGCTCTGGGGAAGTGCTGTTTGTCTCCATTTGGCTTCCCTGGGGCCACCTGGAAGCTCTGGGAAACTTCCTCTGGAGGTGTGTTGAGCCAGAGCAGGCAACAGCCATCTCCCCAGAGGCCCCCAGGAAGTCTGGTAGGAAGGCAGAAGGAAGACAGGAAAAGAGGAGAAATAGGGCCTTTGAGATGGACCACAAGGCCAAAGTTTAGGTTGTGGGGGGGGAGGAAATGGGCATTTGGTGACTGTCTGTGTATGCTGAGTTATTCCTATTCACTATTTCTTACTAATTCTTCACCTGGTGTAACACTGTAGGATAAGGCACAGTACAAGATTGGTGGTTCAAACCCACTAGCCACTCCTTGGAAAACTTACACAGCGTCGCTATGAGTCAGAACCGACTTGATGGCACTTAACAACAATTCTTCACCAACTTGTTAGCTAAATATTTTTATTTCCATTGTATAGAGGAAAATGCTGAGTTTAGAACTGGTAGTTGGGACTATCTGACAGCAAAGTTTGGGGTCTTTGCAGGGCACCTTGATGCTGGGTGAGTGCAGGCATCAGCCTAAGCTTCTCCCACTCCCGGCTCTGGTCGGCAGGGGGAGGCTGTGCTGCATCTGGCTGCAGAGATGGGAGCAGAGGTTGGGACTGGGTTTAAAGGCAATGAGAAGACAAGAGGAGGAGGAGGCCTTCTGCAAAAGCTGATGGGTTTGGGAAACTCATCATCATGTCTCTGCAATGGCTAAAAGCTGGGGAGGGTGCTTCTGCCTGGATTTGTCAAGTGGGAACCCTCCTTGTTTCCCAGAACAAAGTCAGAACTTCAAATCAAGGTTTTAAAGACCTTTTCTCAAGATTCCCTTTCATTTACTATTTCTCACTTCTAGTTCTTTGCAAATGATCTTTTCTTGTCATGTGATCATCTCCTCCCACCTTTTTTTCTGCCTGGCCAACTCCTACTAATCCTTCAATAACATAATCAATGTCACTTCCTTTAGGAAGCTTTCTTGAACCTCTCCATTCCCAACAGCTCCATCCATCATACCTCCAGTTTCTCCTTTTCTGAAGAGAGGAATGTGTCTACCACATTCCTACCACTAAGCATCTATTATGTGCCCTGCCACAAGATGAGGCACATAATAGATGCTTAGTGAACAAGTGGGGAAAATGCAGCCCTTTGCAGGAGTTGAGGGATAAGGGCGTATCCTGGGTGGAGTAAGGGTGGGGGGCCTTGGAGATGAAATGCTCATAGCTCAGTTCTGTCCAGGACCAGGCAGACCTGGAAGATGTGAAAAAACTCTATAGAGTGCTGTGCTTGGTAGGTTCAACTTTGCCTTGTTTCCTGGTTCCCCAGGAGGGTGGGGGTGGGGGTGTCGGGGTGGGGGTGGAGTTAGACCAGGCCTGGTGAGGATGGGTGACAGTGGCGGGAGTGCAGCCTCAGAGGTAGGGCGGAGGTGGGGTTCTAGGTCTGAGAGTGCCTTGAAATTTTCTTTCAGGATTCTGGGTCTGAGAGTGCCTTGAGACTTTCCTCAGAGGTAGGGAAGAGGTGGGATTCTAGGTCTTAGAGTGCACTGAGACCGCTCTTCAGGAGAGATCTAACACGATTTCTGGGCATCGCCCCAAGAGGATAGAAAATATGCCTTTCCAAGAAGAGTAAACGGAGGTCCAGAGAGAGATAGGCACTTGCCCAAGATCACACAGCAGGCCAGGAAGGCCATCCCGTGAGTCCTAGTCTCTTATCTAGTGCTCTCACCCACACCTCAGATTCGGACAGTTGCTTCCCTGATCCATTCAGTCCGGGGCACCCAGCCTACAACTGCCCCCACACCTCCAGCCTGCCTCTGGGTTGAATAGCTCCTGGATGGCATGGTCAGGGAAGTTCCGGACTGTCCTTCTCCTCGACTCACCTCCAGCCCAGGAGGACCGGGTTCAGTGACCGCGGTCTGGGCACCGCCCGTACGGCCTCGGTTGCACTACTGCCCCGGACTGTGCCCGCGTGGTGAGGCTGCTCTCCCTGGTACCCCAGGGTGGGGCAGGTCGAACCCGGTGTGCTATCCCTTTAAGCTCAGGCGAGAAGGGAGCTGTCAGCAGCAGCCGAGGCTAGCGCGGGACGTCGCCGCCCGCCAGGCCGGAGCGAGGAACCACGGAGCGAGCGGCGAGCAGAAGGGCAGCAGGTCCCGGGCGCGGCGGGTTCCCTCATCTCCCACTCTGCACTCGAACCCTGGGTTCCGCGAGCGGCGGGGGTCACCCCATGTAATGGGAAGAATGTGAGAGGCAGCGTAGGGCGGTCGGAAAGAAGGAACGCGGGAGAGGCGGCAAAAAGACAGACGGAGAGACAGCAAGGGTAGACCGAGGACAGGGGTCGAGAGGCAGGTGGGAGAAAGGAGTGGAAATGTAAGAAAGGCAGTGACCAAAAAAGGGGAGAAAAAGGAGCAGGAGAGCCCGCGGCTGCAGGCGGCGGCGCAGGGGACGACAAGGAGGGAGCCGGCGCCTTTGGGCTGTAGCGCCGGAAGCGGGAGTCGGGCTCCCGGTCCGGGGTTCGGGTGGAAGCGCGGCCGCGACCCAGCCGGACGAGGTGGAGGAGTGGGGGCGACCGTGGGGGCCTCTCTGGGGCCAGAGGGGACCCGAGGCGAGGCCGGTCTGGGTGCGCGTGCAGGCGACTCAGCAGACACCGGGGCAGGTGGGGCCTTTGTGAGCGCCCCAGGAGGGCCAGATTCGGGAGTGCGGAGCCGGGTGTGCGGTCGCGGGTGTGTGTGCGCGCCCAGGCGGGTGGGAACGCGCGTTAGGGATTCTGCTGGCAACGCAGCGTGGAGAGCCGAAGCGGGGCGCGCAGAGGAGCGCTGGGCTCTCCCGCGCACACGTATACGCCGCGCGCGCTCCATCTCTCACACATACACACCACACACACACACGCACACGCACACGCCCTCCCTGCCTCGCTCGTCGCCGCCGCCGCCGCTCGGAGCCGAGCCCTGCAGAGCGGGAACCTTAGCCGGAGCGGGAAACGGAGCAGAGCCAAATCAGGGGATGCGGGCCAGGAGCGGAGCCGCGCGCGAACGGCGCGCCCCGCACGGTGAGTGTGGCTAGGCCGGGACTCTGCGGCTGGGCCGGGACGGCGAGGGCACAGGCCGGGGAGCCGGGGTGTCTGCCCGTTGGCAGCGCCGCGTGCGCGCGGCCTCTGATTGGGCGGGAGCCGGTGTTGGGGAGGGGGGGCAGTGGGTGGGGGTGGGGTGTTGTGTGCGCGTCCGTGGGGGGCGTGCACGCGCAGAGCTGGGGGGCGAGCTCGGCACTCCAGACCGAGCCTGCGCTTCGGCCCGTCGCGCGGCCCCGCCTAATCTTTGCCTGCTGCCAGGACCCCGGCGACTTGGAACAACTTTCTGGAGACCCTGGGAAACGAAGGGCCGGACGGGGCTGGGGGCGCTTTAATGGTGGAACTCCGTCCTTATTTTCCAGAAGAGAGAACTGGAGGGAGGGATGGGGCGGGGGCGGGGGCTAAGACTCAGTGCGGGCGGAGGGGTGTGTCTCCACGACCTCATCCACGCAGTTGCTGCCCCCCCCAGCGCACCGGTCTAGTCCCGCTGGAGTCGTTCCGGGAGTCAGACTCCTATGACCCGCTCAGGGTCAGGAGGCATCGCACGGCGACAGCTCCCAGACCCGGGGATTGAACGGTTGCCTTTGCAGTCAGACTGAGGATGCGGGGTTTGAGGGGAGGGATGCTCCCTGTGTGTTTGTGTATGTGTGCCCCGGCGCCTTTTGCTTCGCGAGACTGGCAGCTTGAAGAGGGAAACTGTCCTGCAAAGTCCATGGCCCCAGGACCTCCCTAAAGAGGCTGAGGTGTGAGGGGGCGTCTCCAGACTTCCCCCCGCTGGGTGCTCCAATCCCTGTTTGGAGCCTCTACCTGCATGGTGAGGTAGGTTGTGGCTGTGTTGTCCCTGCTTCCTTCTTTGGTCTCCTCCCATATTTCTGTCCTGTACTGGCAGCCTTAGGGACCTCCACCTCGCAAATGCCTCCCAGCTCCTGCAGTAGGAGATAGAACTAGGAGATGTGGTCTTGTATCCCAAGGAGGGAAAGGACCAAGAGTCAGAAAGAAGTCAGGCTCCTCCCCTTCGACAAATTCTCCCAGTTTCAAATTAGGTTCCTCCTCCAATAGGAAGCCTTCTGTGGTTAGTCCTTTCTTCCAGTTTGGGCTTGCCTGGGGTGGGAGGCTCTGGGGTCTCAGCAGTCCCTATCCATATGCCTCTTGCCTAATGCTTAGCTTGTTAGCCGGTGGGGTTAGGAGTCTTGTCTGAAGCCCAGGTGCTGGATGTCGGGGTGTGGTGGCTGGGTTAGCCAGTACCGGAGTCCTTCGCTGCTGGGTTGATTCTGATTGTAACAACACTATAGCACAAAGTAGGGCCCTAGGGTTCCCAGACTGCCACATCTTTCTCCTGCTTGCCTTTATCTGGTAGTTTCTATATTAGACCTCTATATTCTTCCACTCATCTTAGGTCTTCATCCTGAAGCTCCTTTGTTGGTCCAAGAGTTCACCTTCTTGGACTGGAGGTGGAAATGTGCATGGGAGGAGGGGATCTGGTGGCTGCTGGGACTGCTCCCTCCCCAGGTGGTCCACATGCAGCACAGGGTGGGCAGAACAGTTGTTAGCCTTGGGCAGACCCCAGGTAGCCTGGACTCATCTACTCAGGTGTTTGGAGGCCCTCAGGGGGCAAGCTGTTGCCCTGCAGCCACAAAGTCCCTTTGTGGGGCTGGATGTTGTATCCTGTTGGTGACTCCCTCAGCCTCTTTGGTAGTACCCCCCCCCCCTTTCACTGACTCAGTTTTTCCCAGCCTCTTTTCCTCTCTCTGCCTCTTTGTCATTTTCCTCTCTCTGTCTCTTTTTTCTCCATCCCTCTTTCCTCCTTCCTCCCTTCCAACTCTCGGCTCCCTAAGCTCTGGTCTCTTTCCTCCAGGGTCTGAGCCCTGAGCTCCAGGGTCTCTTGCCTCCAGGGTCTACCCTCTGGTAGCACAGTGGTTATGAATCGGACTGCGAACCACAAGGTCAGCAGTTCGAAACTACCAGCTGCTCTGTGGGAGAACGATGAGGCTTTCTGCTCCTGTAAAGAAAACCCTGTTCAGGGTCGCTATAGGTTGGAACTGACTCGATGGCACTTATCAACAACATTATCCTACCGGTGCCATACCTGAGAGTGGCCCCTTGTGGCTCCAGCAAGCTCTGCATCCACCATCAAGTCTTAGCCCTTCTGTCTGTCTCTAACCTGAGAGCCCTGGGGTGGGGCTAGCAGGTCATCTTTTTGTCCCTTGGTCCTAGCTGCCTGCTGACAGAGGTGCAAATTGCAGCCAGGTATATCCAGCTCCCGCTAGGAGGACAGCTACCACTTTCTTAAACCTTCTGACTGGGAAGGGGCAGTGTGGCCCCTTATTTTTCCAATTGTGGGTACCTTGAGTATGATTCCAGGGGGTCTTTTCCATTCAGGCCTCCTCTGGGAGGGTCTGGGGGACATCCTGACCGATCAGAGTGGAGGCCTGTAAGACATCTCTTCTCTGGGCTTCTGGGGCCCAAGTGTCACCTCTTCAGGGCCACCACTTGGCTCTTGCTCCCACTGCCTGAAATCCTACTTGGGGCTCAGTCCACATTTGGGAGCATCTCCTGGTTTGAAGTCTGGATTGAGTACTGAGGATCCTGATATGACAGACCTGGGCATCTCACTAGAGGGCCTCTGAAAGGGGGGATAGACTTAGATCCACACCCCATATCCAATGCCAAGTGGGCTGGACAACTTTGTGGGTTCAGCTAGAAGAGGAAAGATAAGATGGTGAGGGCCATTTTAGATGGACTGAAAAGCCCGGTGGGACTTCAACCTACTGAGATGTTTTGGCCCTTGGTAGCTGCTCAGTAAACATTTGATGAGTGCATGAGTGAATGGAGAACAGAAAGGAGTGAGGGCTTTCTAGGCAGACAGTACAGCATCATCAAAGGCAGGGAGGCGAGAGCAACAACACGGTTGGAATGTGTTTATAATGGAGTAATTCAAGGGGACACAGCAGGCGTGGACCAGGTTGATATAAGACTGAGGAGAATCTTGAGTGCAGGACTGAGGAGTGTGGGCTGATTCCCTCTGCAAAGATTAAAGGGTTGAAGTCCTGGAGCTTGGCCATCAAATTTGCAATTTAGACTGCTCCCTCTGGTGGTCTTGGAAGAGTTTGGCCATGGGAGCCAGAGGCATTGAGGTGGTCTTGGGGCTGCTGTGAGAATCCAGGTTGCTGGTGAGGCAGCAGCAGGAACAGGAAGGCTAAGAACACAAGTAATGCTGTGGTTCCCGATCTGATGGAGGCTGGGGAGACTTGACCTGTGGTGGTAGCCACTTGGGAGAACTGAGGCTATCAGAGTTGGGTGGGGCCTTGGTAACTACGAGTTCCAGTTCCAGAAGTAGTTGGTGGCCTGGAATCCTAAGATGCAACTTCTAATACTGGCCTGTTGTTAAGTGCCGTCGAATGGATTCCAAACCATAGCGACTCTGTATAGGGTTTCCGAGGAGCAGCTGGTGAGCTTGAACTACCGACCTTGCAGTTCAAAGGGCTTTGCAGTCTGGTACATTAACCCACAGCGCCATACCAGGACTCTAATACTGGCCTTGTTGTTGTTGTTATGTGCCGTGGAGTCGGTTCTGACTCATAGCGACCCTGTACAGGGTTTCCGAGGCTGTAAATCTTTATGGGAGCAGAAAGCCTCATCTTTCTCCTGCGGAACAGCTGGTAGTTTCGAACTGCTGACCTTGTTGTTCACAGCCTGATTCGTAACCACTACGCTACCAGAGCTCATAATACTGGCCTAGAGGGTCTCAATGAATCAGAATTGACTGAATGGCAGTGAGCTTGGTTTTTGGATTACTTCAGTCTGGACATTGGAACTTCAATGAGACTCACTGCCCTCTTCCTGCAGAAGGCAAAAAAAAAAGGAGCTAATATTTACTTGAGAGGAATACACCCAGAATGCTGCGTAGATGTTCTTGCTTATTTTGGACTCATCATCAGGGAAGACCAGTGACTAGAAAAGGACACCATGTTTGGTAGGACCTGTGATTGTGTGCCCCTGAGCCTCTCTCGGTCTCAGTTTCCATGTTTGTATAATGGACATGCTTGTTTGTCTCCTTGGATAACTGAAGTGCATTTGGGTGCAGCTTTGTAATCTCTAAAGTGGGATACAAAGGGTAGAGGAGGTGGCCTTGTTATTTTACAGAGGAGGAGCTGGAGGGCCAGAGAGGAGTGGTGACTAGCAGAATGGTGCTCCAGCCTGGGGTTCTTCCGCTGGGCCTGTGACCTGAGCAGGGGTGGGTGGGGTGGCCAAGACTTTGACAGAGGACGTCCTCAGGCTATTGCTGTCCAGTTGTAAGGGAGCATATGGGGCTGTTTGACCACATCAGGGGAGGTACTGGCTGCTGGAGGCTGACTAGTGGCTGCCACACTAGCCTTCTGGATCCGTATGGGCACTGCCAGCCACCAGGGCCAGGGCAGAAGGGGGCTAAAATGGAACCTCAGTGTCCAGGTTGGTTTGGACATGGAGGTTGGGCCTTAGCAGGTGGCCCAGTTCCAGCACCCATCTGCCAGGGCAGCCAGACAGGCGGCTCCATGCCTAGGACTGATCCAGTTAGCTCAAGACCAGCTGTGCCAACCACTCCACAGGTCCTCACATGCCCCACTCTCACTCTGATGACCCTGTGGTCCACTGGCCATGGGGTGGTGGCATGGTACCTCTGATGCCAGGACTTGGGGCTTCAGTAGAGTGTGTATGTGTGACCTGTAGCTGTGCATGTAACCCCACTGTGTAGCCTCACCCTCAGGGCTGCTTCTGAAGCTGAGAGAGTTTGGAGTTTGGAGATGGGCTTCTTGAAGTAGCCTGGTGTGATAAAAAGGGCCTGGGCTTGGATGTCAAATGGACCTGGGTTTGAATCTGAGCCAGGTGAGCTTACTTTTCTGAGCCTCAGTTTGCTCATCTGTACCATGGGAAGAATGAAACCTACCTTGTAGGTGCTTCATTAGCACAACTTAAAATAATGCATGTGAAGCAGGAGCTCTGCTTTCAGTTGCTGTTGGATCGACTCCAGCTCACGCACACCTAATGTGTAACAGAATGAAACATATTCCGGTCCTGTACTGCCTTCATGATTTTTGATATGTTTGAGCTCCATTGTTGAGGCTGTTGGGTGAATCCATTTCCTTGTGCGTTTCTCTTGTTTGCGATGCCTCGCTACCAAACATGATGCCCTTTGCTAGCCGTTGGTCTTCCTAATTGAGCAAAAGCAGCTAAGGAGCATTCTGGTGTATTTTTTTCTAGGTTCTCATGTAAATGTTAGCTCCTTTTTTTGCCCTTTGCAGGAGATGGCAGTGAGTCTTGCTGGAGATCCAATGTCCAGATTGAAGTAATCCAGAAACCAACCTCAATGCTATTGAGTCAATTCCAATTCATATAGACCCTATAGGGGTTGAGTAGGATTGCCCTATAGACTGCCACATGTTTTCCCACAAAGCAGCTGGTGGATTGGAACCGCTGACGGTTTGTTTAGCAGCCAAGCACTTTAACCATGGCACCATCAAGACTCCCTCCTTTAGATTGCAGTAAAGAGGAGCTTTATTATTATTTCCTACAGCAAAATTTGCTTTACAGTTTTCCATATGTTTTTTTCCATTCCTTCCATGCTTATTTCTCATGGCAGTTCTATAAAGTAGGCAGAAAGTGTTGTACCTGCTTTGCAGATGAGAAAACTGAGGCCCAGATTGGGGAACTGATTCTCCAGAGGCCACACAACAAGTTGGTGGCAAAGTCTGACTTGGCCCTACCTCTGGAGTCCTGGTGTGGCGCTGTGGATTAATGCTCTGGACTGCAAGGTCGGCTTGAACCACAAGCTCATCAGCTGCTCCAGGGTCATTATGAATTGGAACCAACTGAAGGGCACTTAACAACAACAACAACAACTGGAATTCTAGCCCAGTGCTCTTGCTCCATGGTTGTTGTTGTTGAGTGCCTTCGAGTCAATTCCGACCCATAGAGACCCTGTATAGGGTTTCTGAGGAGCAGCTGGTGAGCTTGAACCGCCGACCTTGCAGTTCAAATGGCTTTGTAGTCTGGCGCATTATAGGCTTCCGTAACTTCTGGGGTGGAGACTGGGGAGAAGAAGGTCTGTTTCAACAAGACTTGTCTCCCATTGTCTGCCCACTTTTTGAGGGGGAGAGATTGTCATGGCAACAGACAGCCAATCCCAGCTACGGTTGGTATGCTGGGGGTAGGAATGACTGGGTCAGATTGGTGGTCTCTTGTTGGGGTGGTGGAAGAGACCAGGGAGAAGTGAGAGGTGACCCCCAATCCCGGGGCAGGGTCTGGGGTGAAGAGGACGCTGACGTGCTGTTGACCTTGGGCAGGTCACTGTTTCTCCTGCCTACCTCACAGAGCTGTTTCTGAGGTGCTACTATAATGTTTTCTTATACATATAGTCATGGGGAATAAAAATGCAATCTTCCACAGTGCTGGTTCCATGAGCTGCCGTTCCTACAGTTTGATGATCTGATAATCATCCGATGATTCACTTGCCGGGTACTTCCTTTGGGCTAGGCTGTGCTGGGTGCTCTGGGGACCCAGCTCCAGGGGTGTGTAGCCTGTCCCTAGCTGTGGCCTTCATGATTTCTCCTGCTGCTTTCCTAAGCACACGCTGCCTGTCACACTTCGGTTTTGCACCCTTCCAGTTCTCCCAGTGGCTGTCCAGCCTGGTGTCCTGGCTCAGCTGAGCCTCTGACCCAGCCAGCTCCCTCAGTATGTACTCCTCTTACACCCTAGGCTGTTGCTAAGCATCATCACTCTTCTCTGGACACCTGCTGAGGCTCTCCCTCCAAAGATGTTCTTCCCCCACTGCTGATAAAATAAAACCAAGCCAAACCCTTCCTAGTTACCCTAAGGAGTCCTGGTGGCGCTGCGGGTTAATACTCTGGACTGCAGGGTCGGTTTGAACCTCAGGGTTGTTGGTTCAAGCTCACCAGTTGCTCCTCGGAAACTCTGTACAGGTTGCTATGAGTCGGTACCGACTTGATGGTAACATCAACATCAGTCACCCTAAGGAGTCCTGTTGGTACAGGTGGTTAAGTGTTGGGCTGCTAACCACAAGGTCAGCAGTTCAAACTCACCAGCCAGTCTGCAGGAGAAAGATGAGGCTGTCTGCTTCTGAAAAGATTTACAGTTTCAAAAAACTTATGGAGCAGTTTTACCTATCCTATAAGGGTCAGAATGGACTCGATGGCAGTGGAGTGGGTGATATGGAGTCACCTGAACTCCTTCCTCAGAACTCAGCCAGTTTATCTGCTTTACATTTGTTATCATAGAAAACCAGTGTAGGGTTTCTGAGGTGTTAAATCTTTCTCCCTCGGAGAGGCTGGTGGACTTGAATTACCGCCCTTGTGGTTAGCAGTCCAGTGCTTATCCTACAGAGCTACTGTACACACCTACGTTTATATTTAGCAAACATTTATTGTGCACTTACTGTGTGCAAGGCCTGTGGCACATTGTTTAACGGTAGGTAGCTGCCACCTCCAGGGCTCTGGGGCCAGATGGGCTCATCAGGAGTGCGCCATGCTGCCCTCAGGACCTCCGTGGCTACTGCTACTTCTTTCTAGAGTGGCTCCTTGGGCCTGGAGATGCTGTCTGGACCCAGGATATCTGTTTGACAAGTGATGGGTGGCTTTTCTGCTGAGGTGCTCACCACAGATGCAACCCTTCCTATCCCTGGAGGCTGCGCCAGGTCGGGGTGGGGGCGCCCAGTCTCTGGCCACACATAACTCTCCCCGATGAAATGCATGGCATCCGGCAATTAGCGATTGATTATTTGGGGTACTGATAACTCTTCCATTATCGATCGCTGGAGGCAGGTCTGGCCAGCAGTGGTGTGGGTCAGCTGGGCCTGGCTGGGAGATTACGATCATGGCCATTTATTCCTGACCAAGAAGCTCGATAAACAAGAGGCATAGAGAAGGAACTGCAGACCACCCTCTCTCTGACCTGTGAGATCAGGGATACAATACAGGATTGGGGAGAAAGAGGAGGTGAGGCTGCTAGGGGGGCTTTTACTCGCTCCGCCTTCCCCTTTCCCCCCATCTTCCTGGGTTTGCTCTCAGTCTTTCCCAGCCCTGGGTCTCAGCTTTCCTATCTACTAAGTGGGGATTTTGATCGCCGTTGTGGGCTAGTGCTTCACCTTTGATGGTCACTATCATCATTTCTGGAGTCCTGGTGTGGCGCTGTGGGTTAATGCGCCAGACTGCAAAGCTGTTTGAATTGCAAGGTTGGCGGTTCAAGCTCACTAGCTGCTCCTCGGAAACCCTATCCAGGGTCGCTATGGGTCGGAACCAACTCAGTGGCACTTCACAACAACAACAAGAAGTCATCATTTCTGCTTAAAGGCTCAGAGCGGGTGGGTGGAAGCGGGGGCCCCTCTGCAGAGAGGACAACCACCAGCTCAGTACAGCACGGTGTCTGCCCTCTGAATGTGCTAAGGCTTTAACTGTGGAGTCGCGACTCAGTGGAATCTGGGGAAAACACACACAGGAGATGGCAGGGGGGATGTTTAGCCTACTTAGGAGACCCAGTTGCCTTTCAGGCACCCCAGGAGCGTGGGGCTTCTGGCTCCTGTGGTCAATGTTTGTTTTTTTTAAAAAAAACGTTTTGTTTGGAGCATTTTCAAAGATACAAAGAGATAGAGACTAGTGCAAGGTAACTCCCATATACCTCTCACCTAGAATTAATAATCATTGACATTTTGCCACATTTTACTTCATCTTTATTTTTCTCTGAAGTATCTTAAAATAAATTATAGATATTATGACATTTCACCTCTAAATACTTCAGCGTACATCTCTAAAAATAAGGGAAAATTTCTACCTTATTTTAAGTGCTTGATTATTTCTTTTCATTACATCCTTGAGAGGTGAGAATGCTGACAGACAAGCATACTGAGGCTTCGGAGGTGACCTGGCTGTCCAAGGTCACACAGCAGAAAGTGTGTGTGTGTGTGTGGGGGGGCGCTAAAAGCCAGCCTGTTGTTAAGTGCTGGCGAGTCACTCCGACTCATAGTAATCCTGTATAGGGTTTCTGAGGAGCAACTGGTGAGTTTGAACCGCCAGCCTTGCAATTCAAACCAACTTTGCAGTCCAGCGCATTACCTGCAGCACCATACCAGGACTCCTAAGACTGGGTCAGTACAGGAGGGGGTGGTGTGTGTGTGTGTGGAGGGGAGGGAGGCTAGTCACACAAAGCTGGGCTGGTGGCTGGAACCAGTGTCCCCTCAGGACTAGTTCCCCTAGCTGAGGCAGGGTTCCATTTGGAAACAGGAAGTGACCCTTCTTAGCTTAATTGTCTCTTTTCCTTTTGTTTGCTGTGGGGATTAATCAGTAACTGCAGCATCAGGAGAACCTAAAACAACGTCTTGTTTATTGTTTAATTTAGGAGGATGTTACTGGCCTCAGGTCCTGTTGAGCCAGGAGCCTCGGCTGGGCTGCCTCCTACCAGCCACCTTGGGGACCTCATGGAAGGCTGGAGAATGGTTGGCCTGGTGGGGCTAAATTTGGGGCTTAGCGTAGCGGGGATGAATTCTGGGGTGCAGCCAGAAATGGGGGTGGGGGGCCTCTGGCTGCCTCAAACCAAACTGAGGGACTATCTTCCTGTGTAGGCCCAGGCTTCTCCTAGAGAAGCTTTGACAGGACAGTGTTCCCTGAGAGCCTGAGGCAGGGGAAGGCCTCCATGGGGGTCAGGGTGCCCCTACTCCCACCCCCAGCACCCACATATGTGGTGGTGGTGGTGTTAAGTGCAGTTGAGTTGGTTCCAACTTATAGCGATGCGGTGTAGGGTTTCCGAGGGCTGGTGGGTTTGAACCGCCACCTTGTGGTTCAAATTGACTTTGTGGTCCAGTGCTTATCCTAATTCTTCCCACATATGTGGGGGCCTCTGTAGTCCTCTCTGGTGATGTCAGAGTACCTCTTGATTTCTGGAGCAAAGAGGGAAAAGGATGGTCTGAGTGGGGCACAGAGTTCATAGGTAACAGATAGAGAACGTTGAAACTAGAAGGTGGTCTCAGAGATGACTTCATTCCTCTTACAGGTTCCCATCCTCCCTGTGTGTGTGTATGTGTGTGTACAGTGAGAAGAGGGATTTCTAGGCTGGAACCCTTGGCCACTTGACTCCCTCCTAATGATGGACTCATGCTCATGACCTTGGCCTTAACATTCTTCGTGCCTGGTTACTGACCTGCGGGAGAAGGGGTGCGCAGGCTTGAGGAGGAAGATATCCGGGGCTCAGCCATCTGAGGCTGAGACTGACCTCCTGATCCTCCACCTCACACTAACAATGAGTTTAGTTTAGTGCCAGGCCTGTTGTTGTTAAGTGCTGTTGAGTTGATTCTGGCTCAGTGAATCTATACAGGGTTTCTGAGCAGTAGCTGGTGGGTTTGAACCACCAACTTATGTTGGGTTAAAATCTTATAGAATGGGGAGGCGGGAGAGTTTCCGGATAGCAGTTGCCCAGAGGAGAGCAAGAAGAGTCAGAGCTTTCAATCCCTGCTACATCCAGACTCAGGCTCTCTGCAGTTCCTGAAGACATGTCTGGGTGGAGGCTGTGTGACCTAAGTATGTTGACACACCTCTCAGAGCAGCTGTTTCTTCTCTGGTGGCGTGAGGCATGAGATAGGATGGTAAACACTGTTCTGAGAGTGAGGCAAGGATAGGACCATGGCTGCCAGTGGGTCTGTGGATGACCCTTCATCTTCCTGCTGGGTGGGAAGTGGGCTGGGGAGGGTCACAGGGAAGAGAGCGGGTCCCGACTGTCCCCCAGCTAGGCTTTTCCTCTACTCTCCCAGTGCTTGGGGAGTAGGGGACAGTGAACTGGGCAGGTGGCAGGGGCACAGAAACATCCTGTGCCCTCAAAGTGACTCTGTCTGAGTTCAGTCAGGACACTGGAAGAACGCTGCCCTCATTGGTGCACATAGCTACACTGTGGCTTGGAGACATCACCCAGCTGGTCAGCGGTGGGGTTAGGATTTGAGCCCAGAGCTCACGGGCTTCTTTGGACCATGCTGCCTTGGAGGCTTAGTTTCTGCTGTTCATTGTACTACTGTCTCCCTGGGTCTTGGTTTTTACCTCTGTCTGGTGGGGCCAGGAGGATGGACTGATCTATGGGGCCACAGGCTAAGGGGAAGGTTTGCCTTCACTCACCTCCTCCTCCCTGGCTGAGGCTTACTGCTATTCCTGGAGGAATCCTTCATAAGCCAAGCAAAATGAGAGGCTCCCTGGCCCTGTGCTCTGAGATTAGGCCTCCGTGTGCCTCAAAGCCCTCCAGAGCCTCCTGCGGCCTTTGTTCCTAGCTTGTACGTGCCTTCTGAGCAAGCATTTGTTGGGTGAGTGCATGGCACCGTGGAAGCCTGTGCACATGTGTGTGTGGCACCTGTGCATGCAGCCAGTCCTGAGGTCTGGAGAGTCTCCCCTGGGGGTGAGTGTGAAGTGGGGTAGTGGTGAGTTTTGAGCCTACCAGTCATTCCGTGGGAGAAAGATGAGGCTTTCTGCTTCTGCAAAGATTTACAGCCTCAGAAACCCTATACAGGGTCATTATGAATCGGAACTGACTCAGTGGCACTTGACAACTGCTAGGCACAATGCCTAGAGCTTTCCATATAGTATCTCATTTAATCCTCACAGCCTCACTATAAGATATGTTGGTGTTCTTAGGTGCCATTGAGTTGGTTTTGACTCATAGCCACACTATGCATGACTGAACAAGGCGTTGCCAGGTCTTGTGCCATCCTCACAACTGTCATGTTTGAATCCATTGTTATAGCCTCTGTGCCAATCCATCTCGTTGAGGGTCTTCCTCTTTTTTTCTGACCCTCCACTTTACCAAGCATGATGTCCTTCTTCAGGGACTGGTCCCTCCTGATAGACAACATGTCCTAAGTATGTGAGATGAAGGCTTGCCATCCTCACTTCTAGGGAAGCCTTTTGGCTGTACTTTTTCTAAGACAGATTTGTTTGTTTTCTGACAGTCCTGACGTGGCGCTGTGGGATAATGCACTATACCAAAGGGTTGGTTTGAACCACAAAGTTGGCAGTTTAAACTTACCAGCCACTCCTCAGAAACCCTATACAGGGCTGCTGTGAATTGAAACAGACTCGACGGCACTTAACAACAACAACAATGGTATATGTAATATTCTTTATCAACACCATAATTCAAAGTCATTGATGCCTTCTTTAGTCTTCCTTGTTCTTTGTCCAACTCTCACATACATATGAAATGATTGAAAATACCATGGCTTGGGTCAGGCATACCTAGCCCTCAAAGTGACATTTTACATCTTAACACTTAAAAGTAATCTCTTTGCCCTGTTCTTGGCTGCTGCTTTCATGTGGTGGATGCTAGTAAAACGAAATCCTTAGCAACTTCCATCTCTTCTCTGTTTATCATGAGGTTGCTTACTGGTCCACTTGTGAGCTATGAGATGTGTACCAATAGATATGTACCATTACTATTCCCATTTAACAGATGAGGAAACAGACTCACAGAGATTGAAGGACTTGCGAAGATCACAAAGTTAGTGAATGGAGGAGCTGGGATGTACATCTAGGCATGGCTCCTCAGAAGATAGTAAGGGTCCCAGTGTGGTATGTGGTTGTGGGCTACTCAGGGATGAGTCAAGAGAGGGACCTCAGCCATGCAAGCCTTGAACGCCAGGGGGATGAGCATTTTCCAGATTTTGAGCAGGTGAGAACTGAGCCAAGGCTGAGGTTTAGTGGGATGGGACCCTGGTGTCTGGAGAATGGTCAGTGGCTAGGGGCCTTTGTGGTGAAGAAGGGGTGAGAAAGCAGTGGGCAGTGGGGCTTCTCCCCTCCTTGCCCTGAGCCCCTACTGACGCAGGCTCAAGGGGTGGCTCATCTTTTCTCTGGCTCTATACTTTGTCCTCCCTTGCTTGCTTCTAGGAGCTGTGGAATGGGAGTGGGAGCTGCGGGTGGTCCCCAGACCCTCCCAAGGCCCTCCTTTGGAGACAGTAAATATTTTATCTTCACCATATCTGTTGCTGGAAATTGCTGCTTTTAACACATTTTTTCTTTTGCTTGATACAAACCAACGCTGGGAAAATTCCGTGCCCAGCACTCGCTCTGCCGCTTCTGCTCGTGCCCAGAGTCCCCTCCAAAAACTCTAATTGCTTTTAAGCTGCAATAGTTGGCAAGAGCAATTTTCTTTACATTTATGGAGAAAAGGGAGAAAAAAACCCACCATATTTTTTTCTCCTTCTGATTCTAACCTTTCGTTTTGAGCTCCTCGTCACCGCTGCTGAGACCATGGGGAGAAATGGAATAGAAAGAGATTTGGGAAGGAAGACAGGAGCACCCTTGGACAGGGTGCTTTGCCTCTCTGGGCCTCAGTTTTCCCATTTACACAGCAGCCATGTGTCCATTCCTTTATTTGACAGACTTCCCAAGCACACACGCTGGGGTCAACTTGAGGACAGGGAGCAGCTCCATCTTGCTCACTGCTGCATCCCCAGGACCCACCACAAACCTCGACACGTAGTAGGTGTTCAGTTAATATGAGCTGATGAGACGAATTATTCTACTGGATGCCAGGCAATTTGCCACGCTCCGGGAATTCATGGGAGTATTCCGGATTGGAGGGGAACCTCTCTTCTAACATAATTAGGGTACTGTCAGGTGTTTTGGAAGAAGTGCAGCCAGAGTGCTCCTTGGAGGCCAGGATGGCTAAGCTTCGTCTCTCATACCTTGGACATATTGTCAGGAGGGAACAGTCGCTGGAGAAGGATGTCATGCTGAGTAAGATGGAGGGTCAGAGAAAGAGAGGAAGACCCCCAACGAGATGGATCAGCCAGGTGGCATCATTGATGGCGTCAAGTGTGGCAGCGGTAGTGAGGTTGGCCCAGGATCGGACATAGTTTCGTTCTGCTGTGCATGGGGTCTCTGTGAGTTGGTTCCGACTCAATGGCACCTGACAACAACAAATGGGTCACAGTACAGGCAGTACTGGGTACAGTTGGAGTCCAGAGAAGGGCATGACCAACCCTGCCAGGAAATGTCGGGGAAAGTTGGTCAGAGGAGGGAGCGCTTGGGCTGCATCCTGAAGAGGAGGGTGGGAGTCTGGCAGGTGATTTGGGGATGAGGAAGAGGGACTTTCAGACAGGAAACAGCATGTGCAAAGGCAGGGAGAATGACAAGGGAGGTGAGCTCTGGCACTTGGAGCAGTTCGGTGCAGCAGTCAGGGTGAGGTTAAGCCAGGGCAGCGGTGAGGAGTTTACATGGGATCCCAAGGGCAGTGGGGAGCCTGGGAGAGTTCTGAGCAGGGAACCAATCTGTGGGAAGATCCCTCTGGATCCACAGTGGGGTGGTGGGGGAGGAGAGATGCTGGCTGGGATGCTAGTCCAGGTTAGGCTGGGGGTGGGAGGGAGGATGGTGGTATAAATGATTTTAAGCATCAATTTTATTGATTTTATTGTTGTTGAGAATGTACACAGGAAAACATACATCAGTTCAATAATTCCTACATGTACCATCCAGGGATATTCTTCAAGTTGGCCAACCTTTCCTTTTCTGAGTTGTTAAGTGCTTTATCAAGTTGGTTCTGACTCATGGCAACCTTGTCTAGGATTTCTGAGGCTTTAAATGTTTGTGGGAGCAGAAATCCTCATCTTTCTCCCAAGTAGCGGCTGGTGGGTCCAAACTGTTGACCTTGTGATGCACAGTCTGTCGTTGTGAAGTGCCATTGAGTCCATTTTGACTCATAGTGACCCGGTATAGAGTTTCTGAGAAGCAGCTGGTGAGTTTGAACCGCCGACCTTGCAGTTTGAACTGAAACCTTGCAGTCTAGTGCTTAGCCTACAGCACCACACTGGGACTCCTGGTTCACAGTCTAGTGTGTATCCTCTTAACATCAACTCACTGCCCCCTAAGATTCCTGTTCAATCTTTTGCATTGCTATTGCCAATTTGACCCCCTGTAGAGATAGTGGTAGTGTGAATCTGTGAAAAGGCAAGTGATACAAAATCTGATTCACTTCCTCTGCGCTGAGGTGAGAGACCTTCCCGCTCTTTCCTAGATCCTAGGGGGACTGGGGATCAAGGCACCCAGCTTATAACCAGATTACTTCACTCTTGGGTCCTCAAGGCACATAGATAGCCCTTTACAGTTAATAAAGCCTGCTCACTCCTGGCTTGTCCATCGATGTTGGAAACTGTTTCCTGAGATGACCAGAGCAAGCAGAGCCGGGACCATAGCCCTAGTTGACAGGTCAGGCCAGGTGCCCCAGGTCCTGCAGGCAGGGAGAGATGCTGTGGGGATTCGAACTCAGTCCCCAGGGCTGTCAGTCTTGCTGCCCGCACCGCCTCTGCTGAGCCCTCCTCCGCCCTCCGGCCCTCTCCTCCGGAACCCTTTGCTCTTTCCCTGTTTGCAGAGCGTGTGGGGCTTTTCAAAAGCATTAATGATAGAAAATAAATTGGAATCGGAGAGGAATCATCGCTGGGCATTCTCGGAGGGCCGCCTCTGCCCTTGCGTCTCTCAGCCATATTGAAGCCGGCAGCCGGACTGGAATATGAATGAGTCTGGGGCCGGCATTGCTCTTAATCTGCCGGGGAGCCCTCCCTGGCCAGATGGCACTCACCGGTAGCAAAGCTGTTTGCAATGAGGCCTCAGTGGCCGCTGGGCATCACTAGCCAGGACTGATTTCTCTGGGATGGAGTTGCAGTCCATGGGTTCAGCAGAGGGAGCCTCATACACCGCCACCCACCCCATGCCCAACGTCTTTGCTGAGGACACGGCTTTAAAGCAGTCCTGGGGTGGGGTCAAGTGGGAACATCTGAAATCCCTGGTGCCTCTTTGGATCTGGGTTTCTCATCTGAGCGTTTAGGTTCCTCAGAATTGGACCCCACACCGTTTTCCTAGTCGTCATTCCCAGTGCTCATTTAGACTATACTCTATCTCCCATCACTTGAGTTATAGCGTACTGATTATGAGTCGGGTACCAGCCGTTCCTCAGGAGAAAGAAGAGGCTTTCTGCTCCCATAAAGATTTACAGCTTCGGAAACCCTGTACAGGGTCGCTAAGAGTCAGAACAGATTCCCCGGCACACCACCACCACCACCATGCCTTTAATTCAGCTGTTCTTCCTGTCCAGGATGCCTTCTATAGACATGCCTCTCCTATGTGAACTTGGCCCTCTCTCCCTGCCTCCTTCAGGAAGCTTGACTTGATCACTGCCCAGCTCACAGTACATTCTGCACATTCAGTTGTCTTGTGGCCGCTGGAGCAGAGACTGCAAACTTAGTTCTTAAAGGGGCAGATAGGTAATGAGTGGATGAGACTGGGTGTGAGGCAATAGGGAGAGGTGGGGACTGGAGCCATGTGAAGGTATAGGGGCTACCAGTCTGGGAGACCTGTAATAGGTACTTTCACACACAGTTCTTTGAATTAGCCATACCCTGTGTATCTTAGTTCTCTAATACTGCTGTGACAGGCATACCACAGTGGAGGGCGTTAACAGAAATTTATTTTATCTCAATTTTGGAGGCTAGAAGTCCAAATGCATGGTGCCGTCTCTAAGGGAAGTCTTTCTCTCTCTGTTGGCTCTGAAGGAAGGCCTCTTTTGAGCTTCTGTTCTGGGGTGATCTGTGTCTTGGCATCTCTCTTTCCCCATCTCTCCCTCTACTTGCTTGTTTAATCTTTTTTATATCTCAAAAGAGACTGACTCAAGATGCACCCTACACTAACCTTGTCTCATTAACATAACAGATACAGCTCATTCATAAATGGGATTATAGCCACAGGGATAGAGGTTAGGTTGTACAGCACAGATTGGGGGAGGGGGCACACAATCCAACCCACTACACTATTCTATAACTGCAGTTCTCCTATTCTAACACGCAGGCCTTGGTCTCTGCCTCTGGAGCCCATCTCCCCATGGCAGACCCAGCTGGGCACGGGCTGGGGACCTGGGCAGGCTCTCGTACAGCATTGAAACTGTGGGAACCTGGGGAATCACTCAGGACAACCCTCTTGATTAAATATAGGAAAATCGAAACCCAGAGATGGGAAGATGGAACGGACCCTCTAAACAAACAGATTGTACTTTTGTTGTTAAGTGCCATCAAGTCATGGCGACCCTGTATAGGGTTTCCCAGAAGTGGCTGGCGAGTTTGAACCACTGAGCTTGCAGTTCGCACCGACCTTGTGGTCCAGTACATGACCCTGTAGCGCCACGCCAGGACTCTTAACATCCTTGGCTCTACCATTATGGAAGCAGATTATCAGGCCTGTCTTCTGCACTGCTGGGTAGATTTGAACTACCAACCTATAGGTTCACGATTGAGTATACCCAAGGGTTTCTCAATAGGACTGTTGTTGTTAAGTGCCATCGAGTTAGTTCTGACTCATAGTGACTCTGTATAGGGCTTCTGAGAAGCGATCGATGGGTTTGAACTGCCGACCTTGCAGCTCACAGTCCAGTGTTGATTCTACAGCACCACACCAGGACTCCCACAGTAGGACTAGGAGGGTGGTGTTTGTTCCTCTGCTTCAGAGAGGAGTAAACTGAGGCTCAGGTTGGCTGGATCTAGGATGATACTACAGAGCTGTGTTTTAATCAGTCTTTGGGAGCCCAGTGTCAGCTGCTGCTTTCTGCAAGTACTAAGGCATGCGGAGGAGGCGTGCACGGGGCCACATTTGTGTCCCCAATAAGTCAACCAGGGGCAGGAAGCCTAGATCCCAGTCCAGATCTGCTACCAGCTTTCTGTGTAGCCCAGGGTAGAGGGATTGTTGTGTGCCTTGGTTTCCCCAGGATCTTCCTCAGTCTTGAGAGAGATCCCAGGAGGGGTCAAGGGGAGTTAGGGACTCTCACAGAGCCCATGTAGCCTTGGCCTGGCTGTCCACCCTGCTCTGGGTTCCCATACAGTCCCCGGCTCCCTTGGCCCTAGCCCGGGCTCAGAATGGAACCTGTAGCTCCTAGCCTCTCTGGGTTCCTGTAATGTGGGTGGTAGTGACTGTGGCCCAAGAGGTGCTCAGGGCTCTGTGGGTCCAGTCAGTAGTGCCCATCAACTGGGCAGCTTGTCCTCCCCACCCTGTCCCTAGTCGGGTAGGGGAAGCTGAGGGAAGGCTCGGGCCAGTGCCAGGTGGGCAGACAGCCCAGATGCAGAACTGCACATTCAGCCCTACAGCCTGGAACTAGGACCCCGTCAGCCACACCCCTGCCCAACTCTGCAGACTCTGTCACAGTCTCGATGGACTTACTGGACCACCTTGTCTGAGAATGAGACTTGGGGTTCCCACTCACTCGCTCTGACCTTTGCCCCATACAGCCCATGCTCTCTCCCTCCCAGTGATGGGGAGCTTGTCCCTGTCAAGCAGTGTAACCCATCTTAGACAGCCCTCTTCTCGGCTTCCAGTGACTCCCAGGGGTAGGACCTGTACCACTCCTGTACCACCCACAGCCCCTCCTGACGTGCAGGTGGACGTCAAGCCAGCATCTTTTCTCCTTTAGTGGACCAGCCCTGCTCCATGCCTGCACTTTGGTTTGGGGCTCAGGGCCTCCTGGGAGTCTGCTGAAAGCCACAGTTCTGTACCAGACACAGGACTGTTCCCTGCTCTCTCCCTCCCCCGCCCCGCCCACACATCTTTATGTCCTGTTTTGTGAACATTTTCAGTGCTTACAGGCCTCCCTGGGGAGCTCTGGTGAAGGACTCTTGATTTAATCATTCCTTAGGTGACAGGGTCAGTGTCACCTCCTCCTGCTACACGGTCAGCACTGGACTGCTAACCACAAGGGCTACAGTTCAAACTCACAAGGTCGCTATGAGTTGGAACTGACTCGACACCACTTAACACCAACAAGAACCTGCTGGCCTAGGAAGGGCAGCTAGGTGTCCCAGCCCCTTGTCTGTGCTCTTTTGTCTCTAGCCTACCGACTTGGGAAGGTTGCAGGGTGTGCCTGGCTTGGGGCCCAGTGCTGTGATAGCTCATTCATTCATTCAGTCCACAAACTTCATCTTTTGGTGCTTCTGCTGTCCCAGGCCCTGGGCTGAGCTCAACAACACAGAGCCCCACTGCCCGCCCCCAGGGGAGGAGTCCATTTAGAAGTTACAGTGTGGGGGATCAGGGCAGGACCCAAGAGAGCACTGGGGATACAGGGGGGAGCTGGGAGAGTCAGGAGGCTGAGGGTTGCTTGGGTGGAAGCTGAAGGACATTGGGGAGGCAGCAGGTATAAAGGCCTGGTGACCTGGCTCTTGAGCACAGGAAATCCAGTCTGACTGGAGGTCTCAGATACCTGGTGGACCTAGAAAGGTATGTGGGCAGGCAGCAAATGGGAGCCATAGAAGGTTGCTGAGCAAGCAGTGATGTGTGGGGATCTCTATTTTGGAAAGTTCCCCTTGGCTGCTACTGCTGGAGCATGGGAGAGGGAAGACCCTGGGGAGTACCACTCACTGCCCCCCCACCCTCACCCCAGGGGCTTGCTGTCTCTCCTGTTCCCACTCCAGTGGGTCTCACCTGCCTCCTACAGTGACGCCTTCTCTCTGCAAACAAATGCCTAGGGGCAAGGCCTCAGCAGTATTTGCTGATTCTGTTGAGGGACATTTCTGGACTGGCCTAGTCACTGGGGACAGTCTGTAGATTTGGGCTCTAGAGTTTGCCTCTTGCTTCTGTCGTTTCCACAGGCCTGCTGGCTGTCCACACGTCCTAACACGCACATACATACGAAGCCTAACAGATGGGAACCTCCAGGGACCCAACAGCTAGACACACGGACAGACAGACAGACAAGACAAACATACTGAGTCCTGTTGGGTGTCCTTTATTTCACCCCACCTCCTCCCTCGATACACACACACTGACTCTAGATACACACACACCCTCACGTCTCTGGAAGCCCACACACCCTCCATGGTTCACTCTGCAGACCAACCAGTCATCTCTGTGTGTGCCCACAGGCTCATCCACCCGGTCTCCGTACAGACACACAGATACACACACTCACTTTCCCTTCTCTCCTTCCGCCCCTGAGGTTTTCTGCCAAGTCCCCTCCCATGTTCTCCTCATTCTCAGGGCCCCTTTCAGCATCGCCACCTTCTTCAAGAGCGTGACCATCCTGAGTTTTCTGGACACAGAGAACCTTCTCACCCTAGCCCAGGGAGGGCTGGGTCCCTGCCAAGGAGTCAGAGGCCCTGGCATTGACCCCACCCAGTCTGGAATGCTGGGCAAATGTCTTCCCCTGTCTGACTTTAGTTTGGGGGACTGGAGGTATACACTCCCCATTCTTCAGCCAAGGTCTCAACCTGGTGGTCCTGCAGCCCAGCCCTAGCATTTCTGGGAGGGGTCTGTGGGATATGGGCAGGTGGGAAAGTGGAGTACTGGGTGGGTGGGTGCGGATTCCCTCTCCTTTCAACCAGAGCATTGCTGCTTAGATCACATTGGATTATATTGGGGTTCTAGGAAGGATTAAAAAAATCCATGAATTCTTTATTGATTTTTTTTTTTCCTGATTACCAAAGAAAATCCAGCAATACATTTGTGAGTAACAGAATCCATGAACGTCCCCTTGTCCCATCCCTCAGAGTGTAACACCTGGTGCAGTGCCTTCCAGCCTTTTGGGGCCTATACCTGATATGCTGTTGCTGGTTAATGCGCTGGACTTGAATCACACGGTTCAAACTCAACCAGCCGCTCCTTGGAAACCATATACAGGGTCGCTACATGTTGGAACTGACTTGACGGCACTTAACAACAGCCAACCAACAAATTGCAGTTTATGCAAATGTGTTCATTCTGCAATAGCATTTTATAGCCTTTTCCCACATAGTTCTACAGAGATGTGTCTCATTCTGTAGGAAGGTTACAGAATGTTCCATGGTACGGATGAGCTATATTTTATTTGAACAGTCCCTTCTTAGTAAACATTTGGGCCATTTCCAGTTTTTTTATTTTTTATTTTTTTTACTCTTACCATCAATGCCGCTAGACTGTGTGAGCGCATGCGCTATCCTTTCTGCAGGCTATGTTCCTAGACGTGGGGTTACAAGGTTGTAGGGTGTGGGTGTTTAAAGTATTAATCAATACTGCCGAATTACCCTGCCAGAGGTTGAGCCAATTCACTCTCTCTCCAATGGTCTATGAGTGCTCATTACCCCACATCCTTGCCAGCACTGGTTGTTATCAGTCATTTTAATTTTTCCTAATCTGATGGGCAAAATGTGATACCTTGTTGTTTTCATTTGCATTTCCTTGATTGCTAGTGAGCTAGAACATCTTTTCCTGTGTTTATTTGCCAATTTAGTTCTTCCTCTGCAGATTTCTAATTTACTGCCAATCCTTTTCTTCTTTTGTCTTTTTTCCTTATTGGTATGTGGGACTCTTTGCATATCAGTGGTACTCCCCCCCATCCCCCAGTGTCTCACTTGTCTGTAACATTGTTTATGGGTATCTCTTTGCTGTACAGATGTTTTACATGTTTACATAGTCAAATTTGTCAAAATTTCACTTTATGGTGTCTGGATTTAATGCCTGGCGTAGGAAGGCTTTCCCCACTGCGTAAGATTTCATTTCACATAAGAATGTTATTGCTGAGAAATCTCCGTAAAGCCCTCACTCATAGGCTTCTCCCCAGCAGTGTGTCTACTGCTCTTGGCAGCTGCAAAACTGTTCCGAGGAAGGGAGGGATGGCCCCTGTCTGTCCATCCATCTTCATCTCTCTGCCTCTCTGTCCATCTGTCTCACTTTGGGCTGCTGCCTCTCGTATGTTCTGCTAGCTTTCTCCATCTGGTGTCTTCTTGCCCCCAGGTGACTTCCCATTCTTGTTGTCGTTGGGTGCTGTGGAGTTGATTTCAATTGTGCCCTGTATGACAGAATAGAGCTGTCCTGTCCTATGGAGTTTTCTTGGCTGTAATCTTTATGAAAGCACATTGCCACGTCTCTTTCTCATGAAACCACTGGGTGGGTTCCAACTGCCAAACTTTTGATTACTAGGTGAGCACTTAATTGTTTGTGCCACCAGTGCTCCTTTTCCAACTGAGCAGTAGTAATTAGGGACATTAGATGGCAGTGGTGGCTGCTTTCAGTGGCATGGGGTGGGATGGCAGCCACTAGAGAATGTGCCCCCACCCCAAACCTAGCCTGAGGTCACATGGGCAGCAGGGCGGGCCTCTCTGGCAGCCTGGGGGCAGGCTCTGAGCCAAGCCTAGTCCCTCTTCCACCAGGAAGCCTTCCCAGACAACTGAAAACAGTCCCGGTCCCTCTCTGGTTGTTCCCTGTCCTACCTTCTCAGCACCGAGCTCCCTGGGACCCATCTGACTACCTCTTAGGCCTGGGTAGCATAGGCCCTGGGAGGCCAACCCTGGCTACTGGAAGGCATGAGCCATGTGGTCACAGCAGAGCTGGAGCATCTTCCCAGAACCAAGCCAGGTGCTGACAGGTGTCCCCATTTACTACCCATCCCCCAAGAAGAACACAAACCAAAACACCTTGACAGCATTGAAGACATATAGGGACTTGCGTGGTGACACCAAGTGCCTGGGTCGCTTGTTATCTGCCTTATCCCTGCCACAGTACCTGGTTCATGGGAGGTACCAGGAAGAGAAGGAAGGAGGAGGGAACAATGTAGGGACATGCTGAGCTAGGGCAAGAGGAGAGAAGTCAGGGTACTGATGTTCTTTATGTAGCTTCTTCAAGGTTCCTATTTATGGAATGTAGGGGACACCCCCATTATATCCTGCAAGTAGGGGCACTCTTTGGGTTCAGCACTGCCCCCCTGGGGGGGTTCCTCACAACTGGCAGTGGGAGGGGACCTTGGGCTGAGTGAGCAATGAGAGACCAGTCAGGGAAGCATGGAGTCTCTTAAAGCAGTACTGAAGTCCCTAACCTTAAACTCCGGCTATCCTTCCCCTGCTCTGGCTGTCCCCACACCCTCCCTTCTAATCATGCTGACTTGTCCTCTCTCTGAGGTCAGTCACAAGCACTTACCCAAAGGAGAGTGAAGGAATGAAGGGATGAAGGGATGAAAAGCCCAGGGTGCTGGTCATGGGGTTCAGATCTGGGGAAGAGGAGACCAGACTTCTGGGCTTAGCTTTTCAGCTGACTTGCTGTGTAACACCTGCCCCGCATTGGACCTCAGTTTTACCATCTGTATAGTGGGTATGGTAGCGTAGTGATTACAAATTGGGCTGCTAATCTCACGGTCAGCAGTTCGAAACTACCAGCAGTTCCGCGGGAGCAGTTTCTGCTCCCGTAAAGATTTGCAGCCTCAGAAACCCTGGACAGGGTCGCTATGAGTCGGAACTGACTCCACGACATGTAACAACAACAACATAGTGGGTGTGGGCCTCTCAAGCTCTGTGATTCTATGACCATGCTGCCTAGAGTAGATCCCTGAATGGCACACACACACACACACGCTTTGATTACCTGCTGGGTGCCAGCCCCCCAGAGTACTGAACCCAAGTTGGAAGCATCCTTGAGTGGTAGTTTTCATGGCAGCATCACATTCCCTGGGGTTTGTGCACATTCTGTTGAACACACAGGCATCTGATTCCCAGAGTTCACTCAGGGCCACAGAGGGTGTGAGGAGCCAGGAGGGCAGTCAGGAGGCCCCTGTTGCTGCTATGACCCCCTTAGCGGTGGGATTTCATGTCTTTCCTGAGACTTGATGCACAGTCAGGCCTGTGTCCACAAGAGCTGCCTGGCTCCCACTGAGTCTCCTCCCCTACCCCAAATCATTGTCACGCTCTGCCTGTGGTCCCATTTCCATAGCAACTCCTGTGATGCCACTGAGGAGAGGGTTTTTTTGGGGGGGTGGGAGAAGGGAGCAAGAGGCCCATTTATTGTCTTGTTACATGGCAGCTGGGGGCTAGTTGCTGCACTGTAGGCATGCCCTGCCAGCTCAGGTGGAACTGGGCTCAGGACTACCAGCCAGGTGGTCTGGAGGCCTGCCAGGGACCGGGCTGCCCATGTTTGTCTCTGCTCGTCTGGCTTGTGCCAGTCTACTGAAGGCACCATTATCTGAGGAACAACTTAAGCTCTGGCCACCACTCTGACCCAGATTGGCATCACTGTGTCCTGTCCTGGCTTCCAGGGTCAGCAGCCAGTGAGACGCATGCCCAGAGGCAGCTGGCAGCCTGGGCCATAGTTTGGGGCTGGGGAAATGTGGGGCTGGATAGGGTCTTTCTTACCTATGTCCAACACTGCTTCATTTCTGTGATCGGCGGGGAAAGCCAAGGTGAACCCTCAAACCTGCCCACTTGCCCATTTTTTTTGGAGAAGTCTGTAGCCCATGAAGTAGGAAGACCTTTGCCCCCAAATATTCCTCCATCTTCACCTACTATGTGACCAAAACCCTACCATTAGTATTTTAGACTTGATAGAAATGTTGATGCTTAGATGGACCTAGAGGCCTTTGCCCTTGTCTGCTCACATTATGGCAACTATCTCCAAGCTCCATCTATCCCTCCATGCAACCATTATGCATTTACCCATCTATCCATCCATCCACCCACCCACCCATCCATCCATCCATCCATCCATCCATCCATCCATCCATCCATCCATCCATCCATCCTTCCGTCCATCCACTCATCCATCTACTCATCCATCTACCTATCCATCCACCCATCCACTCATCCATCCACTCATCCATCCACCATCCATCCATCCATTCATCCATCCATCCACCCATTCATCCATCCACCCATCCACGCATCCATCCACTCAACCATCCACCATCTATCTACTCATCCATTCATCCATCCATCCACCCATCCTTCCTTCCAGCCAGCCATCTATCCATCCATTCATTCATCCATCTACCTACCAATCCGTCCAGTCACCATCCGTCTTCCCATCCATCTCTCCTTCCAACCATCCCTTCTGAAAGACCCTGCTGAGTTCCCCCTGTGGACTTAGGTTTGTGCTGGATATGCCAACTGGAGACCCAAAAGAGAAAGGCGGTAGTGCCATGGCTGCCCAGGGAAAGAGGGAGCTGCTAACCCTGTGAGGGTTGCTGGGAGCCAGGTGCCAATCAGATGCCAGCTTTCAGCATTTCCCTTGCACTCTCATGGTGATAGCCACCCCTGGGCACCACTTGGCATATGTCGTTGTGTGCTCATTGTTTTTACATTGGTTGACTTTTGAAGGTAGATTATCATGGTACTCCTCAAGCCACACATCCATGAAATCACTGGCGCATGTGTCAGTTACGACTTCTGTAATACGCAGAAAAATGAACACATACCTATGAAAATAAAAACGTTTGTATCACCAAACGCTCCCTGTCTACCTCTACCCCCAGGGATATATGTCTTACACTTAGAGAAAACACTGATTGGATCCTCATAACAATAGCTCAGAAAGGGATTCGGGTCTTACGGTGAGGAATCCAAGGCTCAGAGGGGGAAGCTTTGGCCCAGGGCCACACAGTCAGGAAGTGGGAACAATGACCGTCCACCTGTATCCCTGGACTTCCAGCCTGAGGTTTGTGTCTTGCTCCACTGAGGCTGAGGTTTAACCTTAAGTGGGAGGAGGGAGTAGTGGGAGAAGAGGCTTGGAGGTGGGAAGTCTTGGATATATGGGGCAGGGAAGAGCTGGGTCTGGCTGGGAGTGCTGGATGAATATGTCAGATAGATGGCACAGGAACATGCTTGGGGTGTTTGTGGGCGGAGCTGAGTTTGTGTGCTATATTGGGGTGAAGTGAAGAAGATGGGGTTTGGGATTGGGGCCAGAGAACATCAGGCTAGATGTTATTGTTGTTGTTAAGTGCTGTCGAGTCAGTTCTGACTGACAGTGATCCTGTATAGGGTTTCTGAGGAGCAACTGGTGTGTTTGAACCATCAACTTTGCAGTTCAAACCGACTTTGCAGCCTAGTGCTTATCCTACAGCGCCACACTAGGACTCTTCAGGCTAGGTGAAGATGGTGACTTTATCCCTAGTGGCCTCCTCCACTCACAGAGGGTGAGAGGTCTGGTCCAGAACTGTCCTTGGAGAATGTTTGATGGAGGAATAGCTAGGGAGAGACTGGGGACTGGGACGAGTGGGGGAGTGGGGACCCGGCGGGTGGGGGAAAGGCACTCCTGATGCTTTACTCACCATCCCCTCTGGGGGCCCAGCTTGGGCCTGGTAGGAGGTCACTGTGTGCCAGCTAGTGTGTCCCTTCCAGATCATGTGTTCAAGTGTGAGTGACATGTGAGAGGGAATGTGAGCATGAGAGCATTTTGTGTGTGTGTGTGATGTGTGAATGGGAGCACGTGTGTGAGCATGAGAACATTGTGTGTGTGGTGTGTGAATGGGAGTACGTGTGTGTGCATGAGAACATTGTGTGTGTCGTGTGTGCATGTGAGTGAGTGAAAGCACACGTATGTGAGCGTATGAATGTGTGATGTGTGAGTGTCAGTGACGGAAAGAACTTGTACATGCGTGAGTGTGAATAAGAGCCTGTGTGTGCAAGTGTGTGAACAGTGAGTCCTGTGTGAATGTGTCAGTGAGTGAGAACATGCATGTGTGTGTATGATGTAGACTATTTATTACCCAGCTCGCTAGAATCCGACCTGTGTGCAGGGCCCCCCATGCTCCCTAATTACCCCCTGCTGCCCTGCTCTGTGTGATGGCTTCCCTCTTCCTCCCCACAGCCTCCTGTGCCCATAGGTCCTGAGGCTAGTGCTCATGAGCATAGAAGGCAACGGAGTCAAGCTTGAGCTGGCCCCCTAAGCGGCCGAATTTCCCCAACACCCACTCAACCTGAGGTAAGAGGCCACTTCAGTCTGCTGGGCAGAGTGGGGGTGGCACTGGCCCAAGGAGTGGATGTGGGGTCCCTGGGGAGAGGCTATGGGAGGCTGTCTTGGGGTGCTCTTTCTGGGGGTCATCTCATCTCCCTCCCCATACACAGTCAAATCCAAGAGGCTTGATCAGGTGGTGCCGTTGCCTGTGTCCCCACCCCCATGCTGTGCTGGGCTTGGGCCACCAGCTCTAACGCCTGGGGCTTTCTTCCTAGTGACATGGCTTCATGGCAGTGCAGGATCAGCTGAAGGGCTCTGTCCTTGGTTCTGTCACATTGTTGACCAAATGTGTGCATGACTCCAGGTCAGGAGGGAAAGTGAGCATGTGGACTGAGACAGTCAGGGTCCAAGAAGCTGTCAAGAGGCTGGCACTGGTTCCAATGTGTGGAATTTGACAGGGCTCCACGCCAGACACCTTCAGGGCAGGATGAGACTCAACCCTGTGTTTGTGTGCATATGAAGGCACCGACAGCCAGGTGACCTTGGATCTGTGTGAGCAGAGCAGATGGCCTTTTGGCTATATCATAAGGAGCAGGACTCCCAGAATGTGGGAGGTAGCAAGACAAGCCCTTCTACTCAGCAGCCCATGTGAGGAGATGTGGACAAATTGCAGTATGTCCAGAAGAGGCAGGAGATAGAGAAGGAGGGGACATGGTTGCCACCTGACTCGACCATCCTGGCTTGCTGTGTGACCTTGGACAAGCCACTTCTGCCTTGTGTTTGTGCCAGCCCCCTAGTCTTCTCAGGCCTCTGTGGCCCATGAGAAAGCTACAGAGGGGCAGTTGGGTCAGGCTCTGGGCAGCAGGCTGGTCTGGAATATTAGCCCCCATCTTTCAGAGGGAGGAGGCCTGGAGCACTGTGGGGGGGGGGGTGGGACCTTGAACTCCTTCCCCTGAAGAAGTGGTGATAGGATTAGCCAGAACTGTCGCTGGGAAGCTGGTGGGGCACGGCAGGGAGTTGACACCTAGGTTCCCTTCCTCACCACCCTAGATCTTGAGTTGAAGTCCAGTTATCACCACCCGAATATTCTTGCTAATTAGTCAGTTCTGGGTGGAATAAGCAGCTAATTAGCCTCTTCAGTTTAACATGTAATTGCTTCTGGGAAATGGGGAGAGAGGCTGTGGTCTGGGTTGGCCTCAAGGTAGTCAGGGGTGATGGTGGCGGGAGCAGGGATGTGAGGGAGGTGGCCCAGTGTGAGCCCTGCCCCCACCCTTGCTAGGAAGGCTGCAGCTGCCTCCCAATGCCCACCCAGATCAACAGCAGCACCCACAGGAGGCACTGTGACCTAGGGGAGCCCAGAGGCAGGGAAACTGGGTTGGAGGGGTGTTAGGGGTGGGCAGCTAATACAGGCTGGAGGGTGCAGGATGGGGAGAAATTTCCCTCCGTTGGGGGGGTCAGGGAGACTTATTGGAGGAGGGACCATCTGGGCTGAGACTGAAAGCCTGTAGGATTCTTTCAAAACATTCTATTTTTCTGGTTATAAAAATAATGTGTGTGCTGTACAGAAAAATGCAAGCGCTCAGGTGTTTCGCCTGTCAGTCTTTTACAAAATAGGTATTTATGACATAATTGGGATCAAACTGTACGTATTGTTTCCTAACCTGCCTTTTGCACTTAATACTAGACCAAGATGGTTTTCCCATCGCTAAATATTCTTCTATAAAAGGACTTTTAGTGGCTGTGTAATGTTCCAGCCTGTGTGTGCCCTAGCATGTTTAACCAATTCTCCGTTGTATATTTTGATTCTTTGCAGTGTTTTGTCATTATAAATCACACTGGGATGAACAACATTGTGTAGGTACGGTTGTGATGGGCAGAGAAGCTTTGTGGGAGGGAGGAGACCCCAGTCTACACAAAGGGGAGGAGACAGGGAAGTTGGGAGTGTGTTGGTTTTAGGGAGTCTTGGAGGTTTTCCTGAAGATTTGGGGCTTGACTCAGCCAAGCTGTGAACTCCTAGAAGCACTAAACACTTCAGGTTGTTCCTCGACCTGCCCTGCCAGCCTCTCACCCCTTTGCAAATCCCTCCTCCTCCAAGGCTCCTTCAGAGGAAGGGGAGGAAACAGGATGACAGGTGCGGCAAGGGCAGGCAAGACTGGGGGTCCCACATGCCACAGTGAGATGAAGCATTTCAATCAAGCTTCCCTGCTTGCTCTGAACATGACTCTTGAATTGGCCTGAGTGGTCAGATGGCCACCTTTGTCCCTATGGTGGGATGTGAGGTAGCCCACCATGGGACCTTGGGGAGCAGGGTGGGAGGGTAGGGGCTGTGGTCTCTTCCCGGAAGCCTTCCTTGACTTCTGAGTGGACTGGCCCCTCTCCCCCGTGTCCCCTCCATCATGCTCACATCCCGGGTTGAAATTACCTGTGAGTGTGAGTCTGTTTCTGGGGTATAGTGTAGTCTTGTGCATACATGCAGTGCTGCACCATTCATTCATTCAATCATTCATTCATTCATTCATTCAGTCAGTCAATCAATCAATTCATCTGTCATTCAGCACCTATTTATTGACAGTACATGTCCAACATTCTTCTGTGGCCTCAGCATATGTGGGTAAATGAGTTAGGTCAGGCCACTGCCCTCAGAGAGCTTAGATTCAAACAGAATTACTACACTAAATAAGATGTGTAGAAATTTATATTTATTGTAGTGATGTGCCATCAAGGTATTTCTGACTCAACAACCCTGTGTGACTGAATAGAACTGTCCCATAGGGTTTCCAAGGTTGTCATCTTTACAGGGGGGAGTGCAGTGACTCGGTACGATAAGCTTGGGACTGCAGTCCACAATGTCAGTGGTTCGAGTACATCAGCTGCTCCGCAGGAGAAAGATGAGGCTTTCTGCTCCTGCAAAGATTTACAGCCTTGGAAACCCTGTACAGGGTCGCTGTGGATCAGAACCAACTTGACAGCACTTAATAGCAGCAATCTTTGTAGAAACAGATCACTAGATCTTTTCTGTTATAGAGCCACTGATAGGTTTAAACTGCTGACCATCATTTTGTCCTATCCTTCAGGGCTGCTGTGGGCGCAGACTGGGTATTGATACTGGGCCTCACCTTCTCACCCTTCCCCCTGCAAAAAGAGCCTCATCTGGTACATCAGGAGTAGCCCAGGCTCCTCTGAGCCCTGCTGGTGGTCACGGCTCCAGGTCTTTATGTCATGCTCTTCCTCAGGTACCTTCAATGGCTCCGTATTGTCTAAGGTTGAAGTACAAAGTCTTTCTCCTGATTAGTCAAGGCTTTTCATGATCCAGCTCAACCCACCTTCCTGCCTGAGCCCCATCCCCAGCTGTTTCCTGTTTACCAGGCAGCTCTCTTCCTCTGCCCCCGTCACACAGACTTGGCCACACCTTCTATCACCTCCACCTAGAATGTACTTCTTCTTTTTTTTTTAATTTTTAATTTTTTTATTGTGTGATAGTTTACATGGGGGAACATTAGCTTTACACTCTAGAATGTACTTCTTGCCACCAAGCCAAATCCCATCCCTTCTAGAACGTTCTCCCTGACTTTCCAGACTGCATGTCATGTTATTATCATCATCCTTGACTTGTCCACGTGCTGCCCTGACTCCGTTCATCCCGTTCAAATGGCAGATCTCCTCTGGACCAGAGTGCCCAAACAGGGCTGTGCTTCAGGACCACCCGGGGATATCATTATACAGAGGGTCTTCTTGGGTCCACCTAGACCTCCAGATCCAGAGCTTCTGGGTGCACAAAATAGCCTCAACCATCCCTCCTACAGTGCTCTCTACCCCTCAGCTGGGTTTGATCATTCATTACAATGCCCCCTTCCCCGCCTCTCCCTGAACTCAGACACCATGCTCACAGTTATGGGTTTATTAGGGGAGTTAACAGGTTACAATTCAGGGTCAGAAATGCTCAGGGTACAATTGTCCAGTCAGGACATCTTCTCAGCCATGCTCACAGGCAGGCCTCTCTGTCTGGCCAGTGGTACACATCTCTTTCAAGGTTGCTGATAAATGTCCACAAGGCCCACTTCTCCACCTGATGACACTCAGCTCTAGCTCCGTGGCTCAGCAAACCTAACTTCCCAACTAAGTGCCAGGAAGCACCCCATTATGCAAGCAAGCCTCCTGCTCCCAATCTTTGAGCTTTACTTGCTCGGCGGACTGGGAAGCCCACCGCTCTGTCTCCTGCTCTGGCTCATGGTTCTGCGGCTGCTGCAGCTCCTCAGACACATCTCTGGTGTCACAGCTTCCTTTCTGTCCCTGGATGTGCAAGGATCACGAGGTCCAAAGGACACAGTCCACTTCTGACGCTTTTTCTTTGAGGGTAGTGAAATCATCCCCTTTCTGCTTCTGAGCTGGCTCATTTTATACCCATATTAGACTTGCAAGTTTTCACAGTTAACCTGTTAACAATCTCTCGCAACAGAATCGTATAACCCGTCGGCATCTCCCCACACTTTGTTTTACCATGCCACATCAGGGAAACAGACTGTGTTGCTTCTGATGTCAGCCAGCTTGGGACTCATTGGTCTAACTCAGCCTCACATGGGGTGAGTGCACATGTCCTTGGGGGCATGGCCTTCTGACCTTTACTTGCACACCTGTGAGGATGGAGACCTCACCCTCTCCCAGTCCCTGGAGGCAGCTCTGACATGGAGAAGGCTTTTTGTTAAGCCAATTTAGCGGAAACCCGCCTCCGCGAAGGAAGCCTCCCTAGGTGGATCTAGACTCTAAACCTTGATTACGCACGTCACACTGCTTGGTACATAGTAGGTACTCAGTAAATGCTTGTTGGAAAAATGAACAGAGCAGGATTAGCACTGGACTGAAAGGTCAGTTGAAGGTTGGTGGTTCAAACTCACCAGCCGCTCCTTGGAAACACTATATAAGATCGCTATGAGTTGGAACAGACTCGATGGCACTTAACAACAACAACATTGCTTCCACAAGGCTATATTAGGTGGAGATGAGATGAAGAAGATACATCTCCCAAACCCAGCACTGCTCAGTGAGGTCCTTCTTGAATGGAGGCTGGGAGAAATCAGGAGCTTTGGGCAGCTTCCACCCATTACATCACAGCCATCCCAGTCATGTACTGGGCCCACCACCGGGCTCTGAGGGTGGGAAAGAAGTGTTCCCAGGAGCCAAGTGTGGCTAGATCCACACATGGGCCTTCAGGAGGGCAGTTTCAGCTCAACTCTTGACTGAAATATTGAGGAGCATTGAAGGCAGCTCCCCTCCTTGCTTTAGTAAATTGTAGGGATGTGCAGGACATGCCCCGGGCGCACAACTGAGTAGCCACATCCTGGGACATGCCATTAAGAAAGACCAACTATAAAAATTCTGTATTTTATGGGACGTACCATTAAGGAAGACCATCCATAAAAATTCTTTATTTTTCCTTCCACAGTGAGATATTTTACAGGCCCGACTGGCTTGTTTACCTAGTACCCTAGGCATAACTTTAAAGGACAAACCTTCTCTGGGGCAAAGGAGAATGTCAGTCCCTAAGAGGGTTCTAAGGAGCTCTGGTAGCGTAGTGGTTACAAATTGGGCTGCGAACCTCAGGGTCAGCAGTTCGAAACTACCAGCTGTTCTGCGGGAGAAAGAAGAGGCTTTCTGCTCCCGTAAAGATTTACAGCCTCAGAAACCCTGTACAGGGTCGCTATGAGTCGGAACTGACTCCACGGCACTTAACAACAACAAGAGGGTTCTGAACCAGAGTCCCAAAGAACCACACAGACTCAGCATCTCAGAATAAGTTCTGTCTGCTCCTATTAGAGGCCTTTGCAGTGGAATCCTTCTTGAAGAAATGTTGCGCATGCACCCAATTACCTTGGCCCCTTTTAAACGAGTCATTTCCTGGAACCCCTGTCTACCCCTATAAACAAGCATGATGCCTTTTCCCTATGCACCTTTTGAACCCCAGTGAAGGCTTTGTTCAGGAGATGGGGGTGGGGTGGGTTAACTGTTGCTTGAAGCCCTCCCATCTGACTTGCAAGCCTCTTTCCTATAATAAACCTTTGCTCCTATGGAAACTCAGCTTCACCTGACGATTCTTAATCAGTAGAAGACAAGACCCCTCTCTTGAACTCACCAATTGGTGCCATGGAAAAAAAGACTGGATGATTTGTTTTTGCAAAGATCAAAACCAAGAATACCCTATGGAAACAGCTACAGACAGAATAGCGTACAGAGCTCAGTTCTCTGTAGCACGTGGCATTGAGTTAGAATGATGCAAAGGCAGTGGGTCTGATTTGGTTTGGGTATTCTCTGGGATCCAGTAGCTGTGGTCCCTGACCTATTTGGGTGAGAGTGTTCTCATTTTAACCCGTTCCCACCTGGTGTGCTCTGAATTTGCAAGATCCCTGGTGGCACTGTGGGTGTTAGGTGCTGGGCTGCTAACTACAGGGTCGGTAGTTCAATCCTACCAGCCACTCCATGGAAGACTGATGAGGCTGTCTGCGCTCATAAAGGTTTACAATCTCGGAAACCCTCTGTAGTGTCCCTGTGAATCTAAATGGATTTAGTGATATTGGGCTTGGTTTGGGGTTGCCTCTAAGTGTGTGCTGTGGGTGATGAGGAGGGGTATGGATCCACAGGAGGGGAGCAAGACCTCCTTGCAATCTGTGGGTGGGTGGGCAGGGGCCTTGGTGCCTGTGCAGTGGGGTTGCCTCTGCCCTCAAGAGCGGTGTCTGCATTTAGGGAAGGCCTACTGGTATACCTGGATGTTTGGCTGTGCATAGAGTCTGCAGGTTTTGGGGAGAGGAGGTAGTGGGGAACCAAAATTAAAATTTGTCTTTGAGAAGTTAACAACTTCCCAATTAAAGGGTTCTTATTTGTGAGATGCCTTCGAGGCCTTTTCAGTCAAGAGACTCTTCTGAAGAATGAGAGGGCTGTGCTGGTGTTGGAGAGCCAACCTGAGCCTGAGCTGAAGACGAGGGTGTGGGGTATGGGAGCGCTAGAGACAGACACCCCAGCTTGGAGCGCAGACAGTTGTGTGTGAGGGAATAAGGAGTGAGGGTAGAGTTGCAACTTCTTTCTCTGCCCATTGGTGGGGGTGGGGGTTGGAATGGGGAGGCTAATGAGGAGGGGAGGTCCCCACCTCTGTGCAGCCCCACCTCCACAGAGACCTCTTTGTCTTCCACAGCTGCCCCTCTCTACAGAGCTGCACGGAGTTTGCATTGCTTCTCCCTGGCTGTGTGTCACACCCCTGCTTGACTCTCCGATTTGTGGCTTCTTGGGCTAGACCACCTCCTGACTCCATGGACTCTGGGGAGCACGCAGGGCTCACCGAACTCTTCCCACTCTGCCCCAGAGGCAGTTGAGAGGAGCTGGGGATGTTGCCTGGACCTTGTGCTCAGGAGCAACCCATCTGGATGATGTGGGGAGAGGCAGGCTCCTGAGACTCCAGGCTGTCCCATGCCACCCCTGCTACCTGGACCCAGCTGTCATGGTGACATCTGGGTGTGGTTTTGTTGCTCCTTGGTGGGTGTTTCTACCTGCCTTCCAGCCTGGCACCCCAACCCAATGTGACAAGATCTGTCCCACTGGAATTAGACACCTGTGGAGTGTTCCAGGAGGGGTGTACACTCAGATCCTGCTGGGGTAAACCAACATTTACTGGGGCCCAGAAGGTGCCAGGAGTGGGCTATGCTCTATCCAGGGTCTGGTAGACAGCTGTTACTGTCCCCATTTACAGGTGGAGAAGTAGAGGCTCTCTTTGGTGGACTGACTCCTCAACACAGAGAGATAGTCATTCCAAAAGGGGTTCTCTTGCCATGCCCCCTAGGATCCCTTCAAGTCACTGGGCAGAGAACTCATCCAGGCACCCTCCCTGCACTGGGCAACCCCACGGGTTCCCACTCCAGGAGTTGTCCAGGTTATTTGAGGTGGCAGTGCCCTGGACAGCTCCTCTGTCCAGGCAGAGTGGACAGTGATTCCAGCCTGCACCTGTAGACCCCTACCTCTGAGTGTGCCATCTTCTGGGGAGCCTTTGCAGCCGTGGCTGTCTGTGCAAATATCCAAAACCTTCCAAAAGGTCAACTTACCATGAGATAGCTCCCCAGAGTCCTGGGGTTGGATTGATAACTAGGAGAGAGTGATGACTGGTTGGGGACAAGGAGTGGCTGGCTGTTCAGCATCCGGGAGAAGGTGGTCCACTGAGAGGAGAATGATGTCTTGGGTTTGGAGACCTGGAGATGTCCAGTTCAGATGCTCTGACCAGGCTGGAGGCTGAGAGACTTGGATTCAGATCCTATCCCTCTTACTTACTGCCTGTGTGTCCTTGAGCATGTGGCCCCGTCTCGTTGGACAGAAATGTCCTCATTAGTGACACACATAAAGTGGGGCTGCCTCCCCGAGGGGTGGTGAACGTCTGAGGGGAGAGCGTGTATGAACGCACCAGGCCCAGGTTTGGTGGGTAGCATGGGTGCAACATCTTTGCTCTTCAACACTTTAAAAAGGTCTTGTGCAGTAGATTTGCCTAATGCATAGGGTCGCTATGAGTTGGTACCGACTTGATGGCATCTGACAACAACAACAAAAAAAAAATGGGTGCAACATGCATCTGTGGACTGTGTCTTAACAGCACCGTTGGATGGGCTGGCTCACATTGGGGGTGCTCTATATGCTTCCCCAGGAATCATTTAATCAGCTCATCCTTGCTGAGCACCTTAGGCTAGGCGAGCTCATTTGTTAAAACACGGGTAGGTGACATGGTTCCCGCCTACAGGTAGCAAGCAACTTGAAGTTAGAGGGACCAAGGAGCAATGCTGTGAGCCTCAGGAAAGGGGAGGAGGAAAGGGCTAGAGGAGGTCAGGGAGGTCATCCTGAAGGAGCCTGGTCTGTAGGATCCAGGAGGACTGGGGAAGTTGAGAGGAGAGAAGGGGGCACTCCTAGAGCGGGGACTAGTATAAAGCCCAGGCAGGAGGGGCAATCACAGCCTGAGAGTGGGTGGTACATAGGGCTTGGAAGGGGCTCAGAGCCCAGAGAGATTCCAGCCTTGGTGCCCTGGTAGAGGTGGAGGTCTAGGAGCTGGGTGGTTAGGTGTCTCCTGACATATGGCAGGGGGGTACAGCAAACATGCAGCCTGAATCTCAGTATAGAGCCAGGCATGGAGGATATGGGGAGGGCTGGTGTTCATGGATAGTGTAGGGTTCATGGACAGGACCCTCTAAGTCCTAAAGAGGTATGGAAGCCTGGTGAAAGGTCAGGGAGGAGACTGGAGGTGGCCCAAACTGGCAGGATGGGACTGTAGGGAGGGCAGCCTCTGGCCAGAGTTAAGGCATTAGAGGGTGTGGCTTCTCCAGGCCTAGAGACGGAAGCAGAAGGGTTCTACAGCTCTAGAACCCGTCTGTGTTGAATCCAAACAATGGCCTGGAGAGAAGGCGGCATTTAATTCCAGAGCTAGAAATTAGGCCCAGGGCAACTAGTGACCTGCTTGGCTCCTATCTCAAAGCCTGAACTCCAAATGCCACGTTTTTGAACATCCCCCGGCTGCTCCCCAGTGCTGTGGTTTTTAGAGGTGATGACCCCCAGACATCCCTGGGCAGGCTCAGTAGATCCATACCACTGTTTGTCTGCAGTCTTTCTGGGCTTTGCCTCACTCAGGGAGTCTCAGAGAGGTTGAAGATGAGGTCCTGTGGCACACAGCATGGAGTCTGTAGTCCCTGACTCTCTGGAGGGGATGCCCCATTTTCCTCTCCTCCTGAGGGGGGCCTTTGAGGCACAGAGAGAGGCTTCAAAATCTCAGCCCCAAATTAAAACCTATGAGCTCCTCAAAACAATGAAAGATTTCCCTAATAAAAAAGGAGGCACACTCAGGCATGTCTTCAATGAATGGAGTGACTTCTGGGATTAATCCAGGATGTATGGGAGGATGTCAAGCAGGTGAACAGTGCTTGGTGGATATTATAACAAATTGTTTGCTCACAAGAGGAATATTTCTTAATGTGCACCTACCTCAAGGGGAAAGGAGCTCTGGTAGTGTAGTGGTTATGAGTCGGGCTGCTAACTTCACGGTCAGCAGTTTGAAACTACCAGCGGTTCCGCAGGAGAAAGATGAGGCTTTCTGCTCCCATAAAGATATACAGTCTTGGAAATCCTATGTAGGGTCGCTATGAGTTGGAACCAACTCCACGGCACACCACGACCACCACCTCAAGGGGAAGGTACCTTAGTTTTCTGTAGCCTTGATCCCTCAGCTGGGCGGGCCCAAGCAGAGTCTCTGCCAGTCAGCCTTCCCCAGAGGCCTGTGGGCTCCCGTGCCCATGACCTTTCAAGCCCAGATGGCTGTCTGAGTGGGATTAGATCAACCTTTTTGTAATTTGTCCTTACAGCCTCCCCTCCGAGGGCCTTTGGTGTCATGTCTGTCCCTTCCCCTGGGTCTGTGGTCTGGACCAGGACCAGTGGGAGGTGGTGGGGAGCTATACTTAATGAATGGTATCTCCTCTTCTCTGTTTCAGAGGCCAGCGCTTCCTCTTGGGGCTTCAGTCCATCTCTCCACTCCAGACCAGCCAAGGGAGGCTCCTGGTCCACTGGTTAGAGCCTGCCTCTGTTTACCTATCTGGGCCTTGGGTGACTTCTTCCTCCTCAGGTCCCTTGTCTTAGGTGTGGATGGACTGGGGGACAGTGCTGTTCTGCCTAAACAGCGTTCCCAACTTCTTAAAGTGCCTTTGTGCTATAACTGGAGGAGAGGGGAGGCTAAGTTAATTCATGATCAGGAATGAAAATGGATACTAACCCTCCCCACCCACTGAAAAACCTGTTGCGGAGGAGTCGATTCCGACACCTGGCAACTGCACGTGTAATACAAAGTAGAACTGCTCCATAGAGTTGTATTGGCTGTAATATTTATGGTAGAAGATTGCCAGGTCTTTCTTACGTGGTGCTGCTGCATGGGTTTGAACTGTCAACCATTTAGGTTGGTAGCCCATTGCAAACCACTGTGCTACTCAGGGACCTTAAATTTTTGTCACTGGGTCACTTCCACTCATGACAACCCCAACTGTACAAAGCAGACCTCTTTCTCAGGACTTTTAAGACCTTTCAGGAGCAGGTTGCCAGCCCTGTCTTCCGAGGTGCCTCTGGGTGGGTTCAAACTGCCAAGCAAATTTTGGCCAGTGTTGAGTGCTTCACTGTTTTTGCCACCCAGGAATACTACTAAGATGCAGATGACTGGAAGAGACTTCCTCTATTTCACTTCCCACCCTTGGCTGGGATGCATCCAGTACGAAGAAAGAGCACTGGTTTCCAAGTCAGACAAGCCTGGATTTGGACTTCAACTTCTTCCACTTTCCAACTGTGGGGCCCTAGGCAGCTCCCACAGTCTTTTGAGCTTCCTCTTGTGAGGGATGGGATTGTGATTATCATCAGCTCACTTTCCTGAGGATGTACATGTGCCAGGCAAATTGTCAGCACCTTTTACAACAGTCGGATTCACCCTAACAACAGCCCGATGAGGCAACCGAGGCTCAGAGAGGTCAAGTGAGTTATACAGATCTGAGTCAGCCTGGTCCCTGGAAGGGCTTTAGGAAGTTGTTTAGACAACAGGCTTGATTCATGGAGTCCTGGTGTGGTGCTGTAGGATAAGCGCTTGACCATGAAGTAGGTTCAGACTCACATGCTGCTCCTCAGAAACTCCATACCCGGAAACCCTATAGAGGGTTGCTATGAGTGGGAACTGACTCGATGGTATTTAACAACCACAGCTCCGTAAGTTTTGTCCCTACCTGCTTCCTTTGCTGAGCAGAAAAAGTGCTGATGCTTGCCAGGAACTGGGACAGACATTTTTGGGGCTGGAAGCCTTGGCCCTGGTTCCATCAGCCCACTCTGGCCTGTTCTTTCATGCATTCATTCATTCTGTGCTTACGAAACGCCTATTGGCTGCCACAAACACCTGCTCTAGGTGCTGGGGCTATAGCACCTAGCATGTTGTAGACTCGGTTACCAGACGAGGAGCTTCCGTTCTTGAAGAAGTGAAACACCAGGAGAAAATGATAAATCATTTGGATATCCTTAGCTTGTGATGAGCCTGGGAAGGAACTAAGCAGAACCATGATATAGGAGTGGCAGGGTGAGAAGCCCTGATGGCACAGTGGGTTAAGCATTGGACTGCTAACTAAAAGGTCAGCGGTTCAAACCCACTAGCCACTCCGTGGGAGAAAGATGAGGTAGTCTGCTTCTGGAAAGATTTGCAGCCTTAGAAATTGTGTGCAACAGTTCTACGCTGTCCTGTGATTCTAAACGGACTGGGTAGCAGTGGGTTTTGTTGGTTGGGGTGGGGTGAGCGTCTTTGGAAGGTGGCGGAGGTGGGCCTTTGGGGAGAGGTGACATTGACGCTAAGCTCTCAAGTAAAAAAGAAAGTCAGAGAAGGGCATTCTGGGGGGCTAAGCAAGGCTAAGACTGGAGGTGGTGGGGGTGAGGTGTGTTTGCAGACCAGGAGCAAGACTGTGACTGGAGGATGGAAAATGAGGGGAGGGCAGAGGAGAGAAGAGGCGGTCTGGGTGGCCCTAGTGGGAACAGGTTTTACTTGGAGCTCTGGGAAGCTCTGGAGAGCAGTAAGCAGATAGGATCTGAGAGCTGCTTCTTTACTTCAGTCTGGCTGCTTTCTGGGCAGAGAAAGGATTGGAAACAGTGACAGAGAGAGCTGCAAGCCTGGTGGGGAGGTGGGAGGGGGGAGTGGTGGCTACAGAGATGACAAGAAATGGATGGATCTGGCAGAAGCTGGGAGTGTGTGGTTAGGAGGTGTGAGGTCAATTTAACGAGTGGCTGGGTGGTTGGGGGCACCATTTTCTGTACTGGGGTGCATGAGAGTTTGGATTTGGACTCACTTGAGGTGCTATCTAGCCGTGTGAGGGGAGAGTCTTCCCTTTGGTCAATATAGGGGCCCCAAGGCATGTAGTAGAATCCTTGAGTAGTTCAAACAATCAATATGCTGAGGATTTGAACTCTAACCAAAAGGTTGGAGGCTCAAGTTGACCCAGAGGCATCTTAGAAGAAAGATCTGGTGATCTATTCTTGTAAAACCAGTCACTGAAAACCCTACGGAGTCTAGTTCTACTCTGGCATACACTGGGGTTGCTATGGGTCAACTTTACAGCAGCTGGATACTTGCAAAGTGACCTCTCATAGCTGATCATGCTTGTTTCAGCTTATTCCAAAGGTCAAAAGCATTGCCCTAACACCTGAGCCTTCTCATTGCCAAGCCCATTTTCCAGATGAGGAAACTGAGGGTCTCATTACATTTGCAGCACTGAACCTGGGTTTCCCCTGGGCCCTGGTGCTGAGAGGAGGAAGCAGGAAACAGTGTGGTACTTGATAAAAAGGTGGCAGGGAAATTCAGGGAACCTGGAGCTGGTTTATGCTGGCATCTGGTATGAGTGTGTGTGTGTGTGTGTGTGTGTGTGTGTGTGTGTGCGTGCGCACGCGCACACGCATGAGTGTGTGTTGGCCCATTAACAAACAGAGAAATAAATTAACAAGTATTCAACCCACCAAATGTTCCTTCTGTTCTATATAATAGAGCACGGGAACATAATTTTCCCCTGGAGCAAATTGCTACAGCTGAACTTGCTCCTCATTTTCCTTCAAAAACTGCTTGAAATTCTGGAATGCTTGTTGATTTCGGGTCTCTTCCCTTACGGCCTCCTGTTTCCAACCCTCAGGCTGCTTCCCTCTGCTTTCCCCATGCAGGGGCCTCAGAGGAGAGAGATTTTTATAGCTAAGGACCCCCACTCTGCAGATGGGTGGAACCTGGGGTACAGCAGCTCAGGGAGGGGACAAAGAAGGGCTTTTGATGTATTAAGCATGAATGATAATGCCCCAGGCTGGCAGATAGGGCCAGCAGCTTTCCCCTTGGGCCTTGCCACAGTCTTGCTGTATGACCTTGAGCAAGTCACTGCCCTCTCTGGATTTTCATTTCCCCCCTTGCCAAAGTGGGACTGATCATGTGAATGGGTGTAGAGAGCCCTATGTTGATGTGAGCCACTTCCTTCTGAGAACACCATGTGCTGGGAAGGGCTCTTCCTTTATTCCCCCTTCCTATCCATGAAGCTTTTCAATTTAGGGATTCTTGCCCTGCTTCTGAAATCCTCAAGGGCATGTCTAATTTTCTTAAGGCAAGTTAATTTTAATCCATTTTAATTAAAAATGTCTTATAAAATGTATATTTGTTTATGTTGTCTTCTCTCTGCATACTCTGATCATTTCTGTCATTGGAGCCAGCTCAGATTCCCACTGCTGGGAGGTCCCCTTAGGGTGGAAGCTTGGGTTGGGGGAAGGCCTTTGCATATTCGTTTGTGGCTGGCTGTGACTAAGCTGGTTACATGCAGTCAGGTCAGAAGGGGAAAATATGGAACCCAATGCTCAGGAGCCAGGCAACTCCAGCTTCCTACTTGCCTGGAGACACAGAGAGTTAAGCACTTAGCTTAATTGACTGAACCCTCCCAGTGTTTCTGTGGGAGAAAGACCTGGTGATCAGCAGATAAAGATTACAGCCAAGGCTACTCAATGGGGCAGCTCTACTCTTGGAATTGACCCAGAGGCATCCACCAACAATCTCAGCAGCCCCTAGACTGCCTTGGTGGCACAAATAGTTTGCGCTCAACTGTTAACCTAAAGGTTGATTGTTCGGACCCACCCAGTGATACCATAGAAAAGAAAACCCTATGGAAGGAACAGTTGTAATCTGTATCCCATGGGGTCACCATGACCTGGAATCAGCTCAATCCCGCAACAGTTCTTGCCTTGATGGGTCTAGCTGAACTTTATGGAAGACGCAAAGTTCCATGAATATGGTGACAGCCTCTGAGCTTCTCAGTAAAGGAATTAAACCTCAGAGAAATTACTGAGTCCTTGTAGGCCACAGTGGGGAATGGGCTTTGGCCAGGACCCACTCTTGAACCAAGAGATTTCGTTAGCCGGGAGCTGGCCTAGCTCAAGCTGCCAGGACACTCAGGAAGCTCTCGTTGACTGCCATCATGCACTCCTCTGCCTTGACTACACTGGGGGCACCATGCCTCCTGACTTCAGACACAGTGTGGGGCAACTCCCAGCTCTTTAGCCTGGTGCATACCCAATCTCTCCCTGGATCCAGGCTGTCCCTTTATCTACCTGAGTGGGGGAACCTCTAGTTCCACACATCTATCAAGCCCTCCCCTGCAGTGGCCCACTATTGCCCATGGAGAAAAGTTCTATCCCCTTGGTCTGCTCTTACAGACTACTCACAATCTGGTCCCTGTTTTTCTCCTTTAGCCTCACTCATCATCCCCTGTCCTGAGAACTTCTTGCTATTTTGGTTCTGGATTTTGTATCTACAGCAATTCCTGCCAGGTATGACACCATCACCTCATCTATGCAGTGGATTCCTATTCATCCTACAAAGCCCTTTTCAGCATGGCCTTCCCCATCTGCCTGGAGAGTAGGTCCCTCCATGCTCTGAGCTGCATGGCACTTTGAGTGGTCCTTGTTTAGAGCTGTGTCTGGTTCATAGCTGGGTCCCATACCTCAGGGCCTGCTTCTATAAATGTCTGTGGAGTGGAGGATATGGATTGAACACCTATATGTCCAGGTAGGATCTGGGAGAATACCATTTTGGAGCTTAGATTCTAGTAGGAGAGAGAGCCTTTAAACAAAACCAGTAAGCAAAATGCATGTAGTGCTGAATATCGAAGAGAAATCAATGGGGAAAACCAAACCATACTCACTGTTGTTGAATTGATTCCAAGTCTTAGAGATTCTGTGGGACAGGGCAGAGCTGCAGTGCTGTAGAATCAGCCCTGGACTGCAAACCACAAGTTTGGCAGTTCAAACCCACCAGCTGCTCCTTGGAGACCCTGTACAGAGTCACCGTGAGTCGGAACTGAATGACAGCACTTAGCAATAAACAATAACAAATCATATAAAGGAAGCACACTGCCATGTTTTCTCCTGCCGAGCGGCTGGTGAGTTTGAACCCCTGAGATTTTGGATAGCAGCTAATCTCTTAACCACTGCTCCACCTGGGCTTCTTAAAGTGGGAAAGGGGGAAAGAAAATGCCAGGAATTGAGGTGCCTCAGAGAAGACAAAGACCTTCGAGAGGTGAGGGAGATACAAGGATACCTGGGGAGAACATTCCAGGCAGAGGGAACTAAGGCTCTGCGGTAGGCATGTAGGACCGCTATCAGGAAGGGTGGCCGGAGCAGGGACTAGAAGGAGATGGGTAGGATTGCTGCAGGCAACAAATGGGGCTAGAACTTGTAGGCTTTGTAAGGATTTGGGACTTTTCTCTGAATGAAAGGATCCTCCGTAGGGCTTTGATGGAGGCACGTGCTGCTCTGACTTGGGTGTTACCCAGAGAACACTGTGGGGTCAGAGACAGAAGCTGCAAGTCCAGGAGGGATGCTGTTGCACTAACCTGGGGTGTTGGGGAGCAGTGGGGGGAGTGAGAAAGAGAGAGATAGATAGATAGATGGTGGTGGCTTGAACCAGGGAGGTAGGTGAGAGGTGGTGAGAAGAGATCAGGTTCTGGATAGATTTTGAAGGTAAAGCCAATTAGATCTGGTGGCTCAGCTCAGTGGGTGCGGGAGTGTGTGTGTATGAGAGAGGAGTTAGGGTTGACCTCATGGGCTTTTGGCCTGAGCAGTAGGAGATAGGGGTGGTGCCATCTGAGATGGAAAGCAGCGGGGTCAGATGAAGCACTCAGCTGTCAGCATGTGAAGTGTGTCGTGCCTGGTAGTTGTCTAGGAGGACAGCTTGAGTAGGCAGTTGGTGACTCTGTGTGAGTTAATAGTAGCCCCCAAATAGGTCCAGGTCCTAATCTCTGGAACCTGAGAAAGTTACCGTATGTGGAAAAAGGGTCTTTGCTGTTGTGATTATGTTAGGGATCTTGAAATGGGGAAACTGTCCTAAATGCAATCACAGATATCCTTGTGAGTGAGACAGAAGGAGATTTGACTATAGAAGAGAAGATGACTGTGTGACCATGGAGGCAGAAATTGGATGTGGCGATCTGTTTCTGTAAAGATTTACAGCCTTGGAAACCCTATGGGGGCAGTTCTACTCTCTCCTGTTGGCTGGTTATGAGTCGAAATAGACTACTCGGCAATGGATCTGGTTTTGGTTTTATCCAGCTGTCATTAAGGCTGGAGGTTGGGGAGACTGGGATGAGCACCTACCATATGTCAGGCCCACTGTCTGGGCACCCCTCCAAGATTTTTATCTTCCTGACCAGGGATTTCTCTGTGGGGTGGGTGTGAGGAAGGGTCCAAGAGTACTTAGGCAGTGGGAGCACCTCCCCTGGCCAGGCTAGAAGGCTGTTTTAAGCAGAGCCCCTGAGAACTGGGCTCTGGGGTCAGCTGGCTTGGCTTTGAATCCTGCTTGCCTCACCGACAAGTTGTGTGACCTTGCCTATGCCTCAGTGTCCTACCTGTAAAATAGGTATATTAGCTGACTTCATGGGCACTGCTAATACAGGCGTTTTGGAATGGTTGAGACTGTAAAACACTGTTACGAGTTTTACAGTGAGTGAGCTCACAGGTTAAAGGAGCCAGGACTGTGATGGAAGGCACTTTGTAGCTCTGTGGGTATGGGTTCGAACTCCAGTCCCCCTACAGACCAACTGTGTGAACTTGGACAAGCAGTACTCTTCCACTGAGTCTTCATTCCCCTACATAACAGTAGCTTCCTGGGGGCTTGTTTGGAGAAGGACTTGGTGGCTGATGTGTAAAGGCCCGTCATGTTGAGGGGCTCAGCCAGGCCAACTCCCTTCCTTCCTGCCAAAGACCTGGTAGGTGACTTGCCCTCTATTGGGAGTGTACTTTCTCTTAGGGCTCATAGGACAGGAGGGGCACAGGGGTGGCAGGAATGGTGGCTGGAAATGAGGCCATAAAAATCCCAAACTGTGTGGCTGCATGTTTTTGTGGTTGCTGTGTGTTCAGGCCATGCTAGATTCTGCAGGGAAGACATGTAGTAACATTTACAGCCCAAATCTTCCTCCCCATAAAGGGTGGCCGGACTCTTTGATAATGTCATAAATGGAATCGGTCGTCTTGGAAATATAGGTGGCAGTGGTGACCACAGGGCCACTAGTGGTGATGGTGAAGGTACTAGGAGGGACACAGAGGCCTCACCAGACCTGGGGCTTAGGGACAGGCAGGGCATCATAGGATACTGATGGAGGGCTGGAGGGCTGGGACTGAGCATCTGCAGGGGTGGGAGTGCCAGTTGTAGGTCAGGGTTTGGGGATACCCTATGCCCTCTGGCCCTGGTCCAACTTCAGGGATAGTCCAAGCTGGCTGAGATATATATTCAGAATTAGGACCTTCTCGCTAACTCTTCAGTGATGGGCTCACCCCACACTGTCGTTCTAGGGTTGGAGAGGCACAGACATAGGAAGGGACTTCTAGAGAATCAGTGGAAGTTTCTATCACCAGGAGCATTGGTGAGTCTGGTTTGAAGGATGGGATGGCTAGGGAAGCTCAGTCCAGGGCTGGGCCTGGTGGTCACAGGAGGAAGACACACCGAACCATCCAAATGCTGTCGAGTCTGTTCCAACTCACAGTCACCCTGAATAGGGTTTCTGAGAAGCGGCTGGTGGGTTTCAACCATCGGCTTAGCAGTTCAAACCAACCTTGTGGTCCAGTGCTTATCCTATAATGCCACACCAAGAGTCCCTAAGTTGTCTTATTTCAGAGTGAGGGACTGATCTTCAGTCACTCCGTCACCCAGGTGAGGGGTTCAGCTGGGACACAAACAGGATGTGGAAGGAGAGGAGGTCCTGGGATCTTCAGCTGGAGAATGGCAGGCTGAGGAGCTGCACTTGCTGTCTAGAAATCTCAGAGACCCTGTAGCCTGCCCTGCCCTGTACCCCCTGCCCGGGGCCAAGCCAGGACCAGGAGGGGGTCCAGTTAGAGCTAGGGATGGATGGGCTGCCTTGAGTGGGGATGAGTTCGCTGTTGTCAGAAGTGTGCAAGCAGGGGCCCTGAGATAAGGAGATCAGGATAAGGATATAAAGGGGGAGATGAAGGGGGATGGGTGCGGCTCAGAGACCCTGAATGGGCAGAGCAGATGGGGTCTCTGGGCATGGTGGGGACAGCTGCTTCTTGGGAAGGCACCCTGGAAGGTACCCAGGGTTCCTGGGGCTGAGAGGATTGGAGGGGAAGCTTTGCTCTTAGAGGAGCCTCTGGGGGGCTGGTTGAAGTGGGGGATGGAACAGGGCCTCACAGGCGGTGCCCATGGTCTATTAAAAGGTTCACTCTGCTCTCCCAGCGGGTGCTGCCTTGGAGTCAGTTACTGACAGATTAGATCTGCCCCCGTAGAGTTTTCTAGGCTATACAATGGGTTTTCACCAGCTGCTCCTTGGAAACCCTATACAGGGTTGCGATGAGTTGGAGCCAACTTCAAGACACAACAGCAGTGGGTATGGGTACCCTTGAGGCTCACAATGGTTCCCTGGGGAGGGGCTGGGCAGGTAGCAGGGGGAGGAGTCAGAGTGACCAGTGTTGGACTCGCGCTCAGTTTGAAGTCAGCCTCTTGAGGTCCATACTCACATAGAGCTTTCAGTTGGTGTCACAGGCTTCCTTCTCTGTGACGTGGGAACTGGTGCTGTCTACTGAGGCAGTTGGAAACAAGTACATAGTAGTTCATGAAATATTGACTATCATTATTATAGTGTCTGGGTCTCAGTGGTTCCTCAGCAGTAACATAATCCAGCCCCCGCTCCCCCATTACTCAGATCTGGAGACCGAGGCCTCCGTGTTGGAGTGCAGCCTCTGCACTCCCCTTTCCTGGCCTCCCCACACCATCTGCTCCCCTCCTCATGAGCCCACACCCTAAGTCGGCATTTGACCAACAAATACCTGTGAACCAGGTGAAGCTGAGTGAGTGGACAGTTGAGGGATGGTAAGAGGGGAGGAAGACATTGAAGCCCACCCGCTACCTCCAGCCCTCAAAGCTGTAATGGATTCCTGCTAATTAGCACCTTAATGAACCATGCTAAGGCTCTCTCCCCAAGCCTGGTTCTGGACAGATAATTGCAATGATTTTCTTGGCTTCTGAGAGGGGCATCTGGAGGTAGATGGAGGAAGGGGGTTTTCTGGCTTTTTCACTGTTCATAGGGATTTTCAAACCTACCCACTCTCATCTCATTTGGAGAAGGGAAAAAAATGTGTTAATGGAGGCTTTTCTGCATCTGAGAAGGACCATTTATGATTGAGGTGACAAACTTTGTTTTAATGAGAGGCAGATTCCACTTTATTTTTAAACTACCGATTTTCCCCTACTTTGAGGATTTTGAGTACTGAAAGCAGAAGCTTTGGTGTCATGTTGGGATGACCTGGGGGCAGCTAGGCTGACTCCTGGAGGCTGGTCCTAATTCCCACCCTCAGCACCACCACTTCCCGCCTGCCCCCACACATCCAGTTCACACTCAGGAATTCTGGGAGGTAAGTTCTCACAGCCTCCATTTATTTATAGATGAGGAAACCCAGGTTCAGGGAAGGCAAAGGAGTTGCTCCAAACCACTCTGTAGTTTTAGGGGTGGGATTTGAACTCAGGCTGCCTGATGCCAAAGATCTGTACTCTTACCATTCTGCCACGTCATATCACTGGCTGTCTCTCATGTCATTCTCATACGAGGGAGCTAGCTCAGGCTAGAGAAGTCAGGTAGAGCCACTGGCTAGGTCCAGTCTTGGGGCTCCTGTGGTCTGTACTTGGTCCAGGAGGGGATACACAGAAGAAGTGGGTGCCCTACCACTCCACTCCAGTGGCCTCTAAATGTGAGGTGGGCTACACCAAGAATCTACCACAGACCTGAGAGCCTGGAAGGGACAATCCAACCCATTGAACAGAAAGAAAAACTCAAGACCAGACAGGGCAAATGACCTCCCCATTCTACCCATCCATCTTTTCAGGGCTGGAGCAGGTACCTGTACCCAGGGATGCCCCAGCCGAACCCATCTCTGCACCTATTTCCGAGTGATCTCCTGAGTCTGGAGTCAGACTTGATTTCAATCTCACTTTGTCCTGTGTGACCTGGGCGAATCGCTTAACCTTTCCGAGCCTCAGTTTCCTCATTTTTAAGAGGCAGCAGTGCTCAGTGCCTCTGGGCAGTGGTGAGGGTTCCACCATAAGACATTGGTAGGTCCTGTCTCTGGCGGGAAAAGGTGTTAGTCTCAGGGTCCTTTTCTCTGGGGGTGAGCTATGAATCCCCCACTTCAGCTACCTGAAGGGTTATTTGTTCCCTGGGACTCAGGCCCCAAATTATATGTCTCCCACCTCAGAGAAGAGAAATATACTCCCCAGTGGGTGTATTTAACCCCAGATCCCAGCCTTACCACTTAGCCCAGTGTGACTTTGGGCAAGTCACTCAGCCTCTCTGAATTTCTGTTTGTCTTTGTATGAAAATGAGGTCTGAGAATTGTACAAATTTACATGTGTTAGCACTTAGCATGAGTGAACCCTTAAGAAAAGGAAATTATGTGAGTGGCCTGGCAGATACTGCCCAAGGATGATGGCTATTTCAGGTGATTTCCGATCCTCACTGGCTCCTCCTTTCCTCAGCATGGTGCAGAACTGGGGGAGGGACATCAGCTGAGTTGTTGTTGTTAAGTGCTGTCGAGTCAATTCCAACCCATAGCAATCCTATACAGGGTTTCTGAGGGGCAGCTGGTAAGCTTGAACTGCCAACCTTGCAGTTCAAATGGCTTTGCAGTCTGGCACATTAATCCACAGCGCCACACCAGGACTCCTATCAGGACAATAATAGGACAATAATAGGACAATAACTATTAGGCATGACGGGTGTGGGGGAAGGGACATTGGCACGGGACTGTCTACCAAGGGTGCATGTTGGTGAGCTGAGGGTCTTGGCTCTCTCTCTCCATGACAATCCCCCTGCCTCCACCCTTGACTATAGTTGACTCTGACATTGTCCAGTCCAACCTGGGGTATGCAGGCTAGTGGAGAGAGCCAGACCCTGACAGCTCATTGTATGAGAATGTGCTCTCCTCATGCCCTTGTTGGCCCTGGCTGCTGTATTGGACAATAGATCTCCCAGAGCACCCAGTGTGTGTTAGGGTGATGCAAGAGAGAGGCCAGGTCATGGTGGAGATTGGAGTGAGGGCATGGAAGACTGATTGAAGGAGGACCCTGTCATGGATTGAATTGGTTACTTCTGAAATATGTGTCAACTTGACTGGCCCATGCTTCTCCATGGTTTGACAGTTATGTAGTGATATAATCTGGCAGTTATGTAATGATGTAATATCACTCATGATATTGACCAACAAACCAGTTGTAAGGGATTAGGGTGGAATGCAGCACTCTTACTCAGGTGAGATATGGCCCACATCATCTTTTATCTTACAAGAGATAAAAGGAGTGAGACATGAACAGAGAAGGAGGGCTCTGATTACCACCAAAAAGGAAACAGGAGCAGAATACATCCTTTGGACCAGGGTTCCTGTGCCGAGAACCTCCTAGACACAGGGGTAGACTGATGCCAAAACCCACGTAGATCTCCAAGGAAGGCCTGGGCCATAGATGTTGAAAGGAGACAAGGACTGTCCCCAGAACTGACACAGTTGGAGAGCCTTTGCCTAGAGCTGACATCCTGAGCTCAGACTTCTAGCCTCTGAAACAACTCAAGCAGACAACGATCCTCAAAACTAAACCAATAGACAATGGCATGATTAACAGAGAAAACATTGTCGTTGTCTACGGTTGCATTTTACTTGGATCCATAATCAATACTCATGGAAGCAGCAGTTAAAAATCAAATGATGTATTGCATTGGGAAAGTTTGTGGCACAAGATCTCTGAAGTGTTAAAAAGCAAAGGTGTCACTTTAAGTCTGAGGAGCACCTGACCTACGCCACTCTATTTTCAATCACCTCATATGCATAAGAAAGCAGGACGACAAATATGGAAGATGGAAGTAAGTTGGTGCTGTTCAGTTATGGTGTTTGAGGAGAATATGAATATACCATGGGCTGTCAGAAGAATGAACAAACATGTCTTGGAAGAAGTACAGCAAGAGTGTTCCTTACAAGTAAGTATGGTGAGACTTGGTCTCACATACTTTGGGTATTGTTATCAGGAGGGACCAGTCCCTGGAGAAGGATGTCATACCTGGTGAAATGGGGGTCAGAAGGAAGAGACAGACTTTCACTGAGATGGATTGGCATGGAGACTACAGCAGTGGGTTCAAACGTAACAATTTTGAGGACGGTGCATCACTGGATAGTGCTCTGTTGTACACAGATAGGATCACTCTGAGTAGAAACTGACTGGGCGGCACCTAATAACAGTAAGAGCCATCTATGAAAGAATAAATTTCTGTTTGTTAAAGCTATCTGCCTGTGGTATGTCCGTGTTAGCAGCGCTCGATACCTAAGACAGACCCTCAAGAGGAATTCAAGGATCAAATGTGGGTAGGCGGAGGGAGGAACCTTTAGGCAGGTGACCTATCAAGAACAAAGGTCTGAAATGGGCCCAGTGGGGTTTTCTTTCTCTCTTAGAGCTGTTGATGGATTTCCACTCAAACCAAGGCCCCACTTCAGGATGGTTTCCTGGAGGCTTTTGCTGATCCCTGGTTCCACCTGCTGTGGATACCCTCCTCTTCTCTTCTAGCTGGGACAGTAGTGAATGGCCATCACCTCTTGACCCTGAGTCTGGCCTGGGTCTGTCTACACTCAGGGCCTAGGACATTAAGGCCACAATCTCAGGTAGGGGCTGCATACCAGGGCCCAGAAGTGGTTCCAGAGAGCAATGGGAGCCATCGAAGGATCTTGAGTAGCAGAGGCCTTAACCAAATCAGAAGCATAAGGAGGGTCCCAATGGTGGGTGGGTCTGCAGGAGGTGAAGGGAAATCCACTACCAAAGCAAGCTTCCTGTGCCAGCTGGGGTCTGGACTCAGTCTCACGGAGGGTCTGGGGCAGGAGGGATGTCAGAGCCTCATGAACCTGTGGCCCATGCCCCTGCTATCCCTCCTGCCCTGCATGGCAGTAGTTTCTCTTCTGACCTGAGAGGGGAATGAATTGAGGGTGTAGATCACCATGGCAAGGTGGGCATTGATTTCCATTCAGAGGCTGGGCTGTGAATGTCTCTCTCCTGCTGTCCTTCTGACAAGCCCAGCCCCGATTGCCCTCCTGGCCATGTTGGTACCTCCCACATTCACCTCTCCCACCCATTTGGCTAGGAAGGCATTGTGGGTGAGTGGATGGGTAGGGAAATAACAGGAGGTGAGGGGAAGACAGAGCTGCAGGGGAGGGTCTCATGGTTCCCCACCCCCACACCATTTATCCCTTTCCTTCCTCCTCCCAACTCAGATACTTGGATGCTTGTATTTTTCCCATCCTGCCCCTCAGTGACCCCAGAAATAAATCAGCGTTCTTCCACAGACCTGGTTTGCTTCCTTCATACCTCTCCTTACAGTGTGTGTTTATTGCTTCATTTGCTTAATGTGAGGACGGAGGTGGTGGCTGCCTTGTTCATAGTCCGGTCCCCACTACCTGGGACAAAGGAGGCACACAAATATTTATTAAATGAAAGAACACACAGCAACTCAGGCATTATATGCCTTGTGCTCACCCTCACATGCAGGAAGCCCCCAGCAGGGCAGGGAGCAGAGGAGGCGGAAGAGGTAGCCTGGGACTTCCCTGATGTCTGGGAGATCTTGCTTCTGGTCCTTCTGTGAAAGAGGAGGCAGGGGGTGGGCAGGTTTTCCCTTGAGGGGCTGTGGATGGAGACAGGAGCTGGCCCGGAGACTGGGCCGCCCTGCTAACCACTCTGCGATCAGTCTGTGGTACGGGATTTTGTTTCAGGAAAAGGTGAGCAACAGGTGAGTTTTGTCCTTCCCGGTCATTTGCCATTCCTCTGGAATTGTCTCTTTTAACTCTTTTCTTGTATTGTGTGTGTATTTCCCTATACTGGACCGCAAGGTCAGTGTTTGAACTGCAAAGTCAGTTCAAACCCACCAGCCGCTCTTTGGAAACCCTACACAGAGTTGCTTTGAGTCAGAACTGACTTGACAGCATTTAGCAACAACAAATTACTCCTTCTATTGCTATTCCTGGAGTCCTGCTGTGGCGCTGTGGGTTAATGCACCAGATTGCAAAGCCATTTGAACTGCAGGGTCGGTGGTTCAAGCTCACCAGCTGCTCCACGGAAACCCTATACAGGGTCGCTGTGGGTCGGAATCGAATCGACGGCACTTAACAACAACAAAATTGCTATTCCTTGATTTTCCAGTTTCAGGCATTAATGACTGATTTTTTTTACAAGAAAGACTAAATATTTGGCTCTATTTGACCACCATTCCCCACCTAGTCTTCTCACCCATATGGGTGCTATTGTTAGGTGACTCTGGTGACAGGGTAGAACTGCCTCATAGTGTTTTCTTGGCTTTATCTTTATGGAAGCACATCGATCGCCAGCTCTTTTACCTGCAGAGCCCCACTGGAGGGTTTGAACCGCCAACGTCTTGGGAAACAGTCAAGTGCTTTACCACTATACCACCTCTGCTCCTTGAGTCATATAAGCCACCCAAGTCCCACAAAAAACCGCCACTGTCATTGAGTTTATTTAGACTCAGAGCAACCGTATGTATGGTTTTTTGAGGCTGTACATCTTTCTGGGATCAGAAGCCTCCTCTTTCTCCCTCGGAGTGGCTGGTGAGTTCGAACTGCTGACCTTGTGGTTAGCAGCCCAACATATAACTCACTATGCCACCAGGGTTATATACTTTCATTATTTTTCCTTTTTTGACAGCTGTTTCCCCTGGATTTGATAGTTGTCTTTTTCTTTTTCATTGAACAGACTTTGTTTTCTAGGGCAGTTGTAGGAATATAGAACAATTGTGCAGAAACAGCAGAGAGGTCCCTATGCACACGTTTGCCCTCTTTTGAGCACCTTGAATGTTTGTGGCATGTTTGTTACAGTTGATGAGCCAGTATTGACACATTATCGTCCACTGTTTACACGAGGATTCACTCTTTGTTATCCCCAACCAAGACACCCACACCTACCACCATCGATTTCATTCTGACTTATAGCAACCCTAAACCCTACATTGGGTTTCTGAGACCATAAATCTTAACAGGAGCAGACAGCCTCATCTTTCTCCGGAGGAGTGGCTGGTGGGTTTGAACCTTGCTGTTATCAGTTTAACACCTAACCCACAGCGCCACCAAGGCTCCTTTTGTGTTGTACAGTTCTCTGAATTTTGAAAAATGTGTTCACCGTTATAATGTCAGATAGAATAGATTTGCTGCCCTAAAAATGCCTTGTGCTTCACCTGTTCTCCCACGTTCCTTCCCTGGGGTCTCTTGGAACCACTGATCTTTTTACTGTCTGTAGTTTTGCCTTTTCCAGAATGTCATATAGTGGGAATCATTCAATATGGAACTTTTCAGACAGCCTTCTTTCACATAATATGCTAGACAAGGTCATTGGTTCAAGGCCATCAACTGCTCTTCAGAAACTCTATACAGGATTGCTAAGAGTCGGAACCAACTCAATGACACTTAACAACAACAAAAAGTGTCTTTTCAGGAGCTTTGGTGTGGCGTTGTAGGTAAACACTGGACAGCTAACCGTGCTAACTGCAAGGCTGGCAGTTCAAACCCAACAGTTGCTCTCAGAAACCTTATACGGGGTTGCTATGAGTCGAAACTGATTTGACAGCACACAATGACAAAAACAGCACCATGCGTCTTTTCATAACTTGATAACTCATTTTTAAAATAATGAATACTCTATTGGAATCCTGGTGTGGTGCTGTGGGTTAAGGCACTGGACTGCAAAGTCGGTTTGAACTACAAGGTCAATGATTTGGGCTCACCAGCTGCTCCTCAGAGACCTATAGAGGGTGGCTATGAGTCACAACCGACTTGACGGCATTTAACAACAAAAACAACAATATTATATGGATGTAAAGGACCCCAGTAGTATAGTGGGTTAAGCACTGAGGTGTTAATCAGAAAGTCTGTGGTTCAAAACTACCACTTCTCAAGAGAAAGATGAGGTGTTTTGCATCCATAAAGAGCTACAACTTCAGAAATCCTGTGGAGCAGATCATCTGTGTCCTATAGGGTCACTGTAGGTGGGATTGACTTGATGCCACTGGGGTTGGAATTTTGGGTTTGTGTGGGTGTACCATAGGGCTGCTGTGTGGTGCTGTAGGATAAGCACCGGACTGATAATCACTGGTCAGCAGTTCAAACCCACAAGCTGGGTCGCCTTGAGTTGGAATGACTCGATAGCACTTAACAACAACAATGGACACACCACAATTTATTTATCTATTTGCCTATAGACGGAATAGGAAAAGGTAACATTTGGCAGGTATGTGGAAAGCTGTTGTACACATTCATATGCAGCCTGTTCTGTGAGCATACATTTTCACAGGGGCCATTGGTGGCTCGGTGGCTGTCTGTCAAAGGAGGCTTTCGTGGTGCTATGAACAAGTTTCAACAGAGCTTCTAGATTAAGACAGACTAGGACGAAAGGCCTGGCCATCCACTTCTGAAAATCGACCAGTGTAAACCCTATGGATTACAGCGGACTGATCTGTAATTGACCATGAGGATGGCTCAGAACTGGGCCATGTTTTGTGCCATTGTGTATGGTGTCACCATGAGTTGGGACTGACTTAATGCCAGTTAATAGCAATGTTTTTATTTATTTATTTTAGCTCATTTGGGTAAATACATAGGAGCATGATTGCTGGGCCTGTTGGTAAGCCTGAGTTTAGCTTTATAGTAAGTTGCCAGACTGTCTTCCAAAGTGGTTCTACCATTTTGCATTCCTACCGGCAATGACTGAGTTCCTGTTGCTCTGCATGCTCCCCAGCATTCGGGATTGTCAGTGTTTTATTTTAGACATTCTAACTGGTATGCTTTTTGTTAATGTTGTTGTTGTTAGGTGCCATCGAGTCGGTACCGACTCATAGCGACCTTATGCACAGCAGAACGAAACACTGCCCGATCCTGGGCCAACCTGTTGCCATGCTTGAGTCCATCGATGCTGCAACTTGGCCAATTCCTCTTTTTCTCTGACCCTCCACCTTACCAAACATGATATCCTTCTCCAGTGACTGGTCCCTCCTGACAATATGTCTGAAGTATGAGAGATGAAGTTTGGCCATCTTGGCTTCCAAGGAGCAGTCTGGCTGTACTTCTCCCAAAACGGATCTGTTGGTTCTTTTGGCAGCCCATGGCATTTTCAGTATTCTTCTCCAACACCATAACTCAAAAGCATCACTTCTTCTACAGTCTTCCTTATTCACTGTCCAGCTTTCACATGCATATGAGGTTATTGAAAATACCATGGCTTGGGTTAGGTGCACCTTGGTCCTCAAGCTGACGTCTTTGCTCTTTAACACTTTAAATGTTAGGTGCTGTCAAATTGGTTTTGACTTAACGGTGACCCCGTGTGACAGAATGGCACTGCCCCATACGGTTTTCTAGGCTGCAGCCTTTGTAGGAGCAGGTCACCAGGTCTTCACCCTACCATCCTTTCAGTTAACAGCTGAGGACTTGACCATTGTGCCACTAGGGATCCTTTGTAGGTGTGTTGTTGTTGTTATTGTTGGTCAGTGCCATGGAGTCAGTTCTGACTCATAGCCACCCCTGTATAGGGTTTCTGGGGAGTGGCTGGTGAGCTTGAACCACTGACCTTGAGGCTCAAACTGACCTTGCAGTCCAGTGCATTAACCTGCAGCACCACACCAGTGGTTTGTGTGTGTGTTGTTCTGTTTTTGACTAAAAACAAAAAACGTATCACTGCTTCAATTCCTAAATCTCACCCAGTTGGGTAAGTCTCCTCTTAATGTAACTAAATACATTCAGTACTTTCTCAGCTTTATCTTTGTCTTAGTTATCTAGAGCTATTATAACAGATAAGGAGCTTTGGTAGCATAATGGGTATAAGTGGGGCGGCTAACTTCAAGGTCAGCAGTTTGAAACTGTCATGAGGGAAAAAGATGAGGATTTTCTGCTCCCGTAAAGATTTACAGCCTTGGAAACCATATGCAGGGTCGCTGTGAGTCAGAACCAACTCCACGGCACACCAGCACCAGCACCACGTCCATCACAGATATACCACAAGTTGATGGATTTCACAAACAAATGTATTCTCTCACAGTTTGGGAAGCTAGAATTCCAAATTCAGGGTGTCAACTCTAGGGGACGGCTCCGTCTCCCTGTTGGCTCTGAGGGAGGGTCCTTGGCTCCTTTCAACATCTGTGGACCTGGTATTCTTGGTGATCTACTCATGTGTTGGCATCAGCCTTCCCCTGAGTCTAGGAGGTTCTGAGTGCAGGGACTTGGGTCCAAAGGACATGCTCTGCTGCCAACGCTTCTTTCTTGGTGGGAGTCAGACTCCTCCTCCTCTGCTTGTTTGCTCTATTTTTATCTGTTGTAAGATAAAAGGTGATGTGGGCCCCAAGGAAATACCTCTATCAGACCAGGGCAGAGACCTGTGTAAAGATGTTGCATCTCTCACTACTGATTTGCTGATTGCATCCTGGGGGTGATTACGTCTCCCATGTTCTGATAACTTATCATACTGTATTTTGGTGAGGATCCATTTGATCCACTGTGCTGGGTTTTCAATGAGGCCTTTTAAATTGGACACCCATGCTTTTCAGCCCTAAAACGTTTTTCAGAATTTTCTGATCTCTACTTTCTCTGTTCCCTCTTTCTGGAACTTCAATTAAATAGATGTTGTACTTCCAGGAGGGACTCGTAATTTCCTTATCTTTTTCCTCCCTTATCATATCTCTTTATCTTTCTGCTCCTTTTGTAGATTTCTTCAACTTTATCATTCTACCCTTCTATTGAGTTTTTAATTTCTGCTTTCTTATTTTTAAATCCCCAAATTTCCTTATTATTAGACAAATGCTCTCTTTAAAACATATTGCATCCATTTCTTATTTCACGGATACTTATCTTATTTAGGTCAGTGGTTTGAAACTACCAGCGGTTCCGCGGGAGAAGGATGAGCATTTCTGCTCCCATAAAGATTTACAGTCTCGGAAACCCTATACAGGGTTGCTATGGTCGAAACTGACTCAACAGCACTTAACAACAATATCTTATTTCTTTGGGAATAAAAAAGAATGCTGTGGTTAAGTGCTATCAAGTCAGTTGTGACTCATAGCGACCCTGTATAGAATTTGAACTGCTGTTTTATGGCACCACGCCAGGATGTCCCCCCCAACCCCTTTTTCTTGTTGCATTGCCTTTAAGTTTGCTTTTTTCTGCATTGCCTTTTTCCATCAAATTGTCCTCCTCCTTCCCCCCACCATTTGTTTGCTTGTTTGGGACTCTGTCTTTCATACTAGAGATTTGCTTCAATGAATTCACGTAACCAAAATTTATAGTCCTATTCTATGTACTGGATAAGATAGTCAGAAGTCTGCGCTCTACAATATCTGGGATGATGGGCTGGATGCTCCTATTTAGGAATAGTTGTTAACTGCTGTTCTGATTCATAAGGACTCTGTATAAAGTTTCTGAGGCTGTATATCTTTGCGGGAGCAGAAAGTCTTATCTTTTTCGTGTGGAGCAGCTGGTGAGCTCGAACCACCAACCTTGTGGTTCACAGTCCAGTGCTTATCACACAGAGCCACTGTGCTCCCCTATTTATGAGCGAGGCACGACAAACTGACTGGCTTCCTTTGTGCATGGTTGGGCTTGTCATCGGTGACTTTTCTGTGGTTGTTCTGCTTAGATCACTTCATCAGGGAGCCCCTGATGGCAGAGTCTCCAGAGAGGGGGAATCTCTTGGGAGCGGTGTAGAAGAGAAAGGTTGGGTTGCAACCTGAAATTTAGCAGATAAACTTATACTCCTTTGGTTTTCAGTATGTTTCCTAGACCTGAGACACTCTGCTTGGCTCTTCCCAGAGTGAGGGGGAAATTCCTTCTAAGCAGAACTGGAAAGGAGGTTTCTTTCGGCATCTACCTGCTTCTTACCCAGTCTTCCAGCCAGTCCTTCGTTCCTGTGTCTAAGGGTACTTGGAGCCACCAGTTTACTGAGATTTTGGTGGGGTGATAGGACAGGGACTTAGAGCCCCACTTTCTTAGCTCTGCCAAACCAATTACCACTCACCCATCTGCTTTCCCAACTTCCAAAATTATGTTGCTGTTTTCTCTTCTTCCATTCTTTGTCCTTGTGGATTTATGTGCACACAAAAAAGATTCTTTATTGTTGTAATGGGGTTTGGGACGGGAGGAGAGGTAAATGCGTGCATTCAGTCTGCCGTGGTTAATCTGTACAACACACTACCGTACATTGCCCTGTTGGTGGACATTTAGATTGTTTCTCCGTCGTAAGAGCATTGCTGTTCCATCCCCGTGTACACGTGTGGGAGGGTTTCTTTCTGAGTAGAATTGCCTGGTAGAAGCTATATGCATCTTGCACTTTACGAGATAAGGCCAAATTGTTTTCCAAAATGGTTGTAGCAATGTCCATTTCTGCCAGCAATGATGTGAGATCCTGATGCTCTGTGGCCCCAAGGACACTTGGTACTGTCTGACTTTTTCAATGTCTGCCGACAGAATGGGTGCAGGATTGTATCTCATCATTTTTGTCGCATTTTCCCGAACATGGCAGAGTTCATGCCAGTCTTCTCATGTGTTTATTGACCCTTCCTGTCTCTTAACCTGCTAGGGGCCTATTACTTTTTCTTGCCTTTTAAGAAAATAGGATGATTTGTCTTTTTCTTATTGATTTGCAGAGTTCTTTATATAGCCCGGAAATGAAATTTTTTTTTTTTTTTGGTCAACTATATGTGCTCCAGGTATATCCTTCTGGTCTGTCTGTGGCTTGTCATTTCCCTTTCTGGTGTCTTTTGTGCATGGATGATTTAAATGGTAACAAAGGTCAAATTTCTCACCTTTCTGGTTTATGCTTTTTATAGCTTGTTGGGAGTGAACATTTTTAAGGCTCTTGATTTGTATTGTCAAGTCATCACTTAGAACAACTGCCCTAATTCTCGCCTGCAGTGGGCAGAGTTGATAGGCCTCATAGGGGCACAAAGTGGGCATGAATGCAGTGTGAGTGGGATCAAGGGGTAAAGACAATGAATGGATGCCTAATGCCAGTACAGTGCTTAGAGTTTCCAAGTACTTTAGAGGAAAAGTGCCATTTGATCTCAGCACCATCCAAAAATGTCCCTTTCTTTGTTCTTCTTTGGAGGACTAAGGCCTCCCTCCATGGCCCAGTCACAGGAGACTTTGATTCACGATCCGATCCAGGAGTTGTGGTGGGACTGGGAGTTGCGGAAGCTCTGGGGAGGTTGGTTAATTAGTGTCCAGGGGAAGGTGAGAAGGAACAGACTACCTTTTCCCTTGGTGAGAGGCAAGTGTGTTGTTGTGGCTGTGGAGTGTTTGTGCCTTCAAAATCGTGCAGCCTGGGGAAGTGGGAGGGGGCTTTGGGGTCACAGAGCCTTGGATTCTGCCACTTATTGGTTCCGTGACCTTGGGTTAGCTTGCTGGACCTCTCTGAGCCTCTCTCTGCTTGGATAGAATGGGGATGATGTGAATGAACACAACCCTCAGGGAACTGGTAGGGCTGGGTGAGGTAATGTAGGTGGAGCACCTGAAACTAAAAAGGTGCTCCCAGGCTGAAGGCCTGTTCACTATAGAGAACCATGGGCAGGGTGGGCAGTGGGGCGCATGTAAGAGGAATGAGAGGCCATGAAAGGGAGACACTCAGGGGTAGGTCAGTGGGGATGGGCAAAGCCTGGTAGTGGTGGTGGGTGGCACTAGGTGAGCTGTGTTTCCAGGTAACGATTCCTTTCGAGAAACTCTGTCCTTGACTTAGCAAGGACATGGACCAGGAATGCAGTATTGGGTCTCAGGCTAGGGAAGGGAGCTGTGAACAGGGCCAGGGGAGGTGCCATGTCTGGGGAAGGTCAGAAGGGCCCCCAGTATCTGGACTGACTTGGTGACACCCAGCTTCCTCCCCAGGCCTTACTCAGCCCTCCTGATTCCCAGCCTGGGGGGCTGAAGGGGTTAATTTTGACGTGCCTGACTGAGCCTGGCATGGTGGTATGCAAATCCATACACTTTCATAAACTGCTTAATTAGGCGAATGTTAATGAGACGTTAATTACTGTTGTGCCCGCGGATCCCACGGAAACGGAGATTATGTTTCTCTTCAAACATCCCGTCTTAATTATAACTTGTGCTTAATTCTGCAGCTTTCTCCTGCCTGGCGAGGGCGGGATGGGGGCCATAGTGGGAACCTCCCTTTCTGGGCGGTTCTACCATGCTTCCTTACTTTTGGTTCTGCCTTCCTTCCCTAGAAGTCTGTCATGTACCTGCACTGTGCCAGGCAAGGAGCTCTGGTGGCACAGTGGCCAAAGCACTGAACAGGTAACTGAAAAGTTGGCAGTTCAAACCCACCACCCACTCCGTGGGAGAATGATGTGGCAGTCTGCTGCCATTAATATTTACAGTCTTGGAAACCCTGTGGGACAGCTCTACCATGCCGTGCCGGGTCACTAGGAGTCAGATTCAAATAGACAGCAGTGGATTGGACTTTATGTGCCTGGCACCGCCCTAGAGCTGGTGCTGAGGTGACAAGAGAGAATGCCAAGCCCTGTGGGGAGGCTGGTTTGTTGATGGTGAAAGAAGGCTCCTGGGTTCAGAATAGAGATATGCAGGTTGCCTGAGGGGAGGGACGGTCCAGAGGAGGACATGGTATGTCTTATAGGTGGCACATATGGGGGACAAGGGGGACATGGACAAGTGTTAAACATGGGAAAGTGTTCACCAGGTAGATTCCAAGTTAGGAAGTGCAGCGATGGCTTAGCTGGAGCAAGGAACTGGTAGTATGGAGCCATGTCACCTCTCTGGGTCCTGCTTTGTCAGCCTCCGATCCTGATGTGAAACTGACCACAGATAGGACTGGCTGAAGCCCAGGAGGCTGGCAGACGGAGTCAGGGCTTGGTCAGGGTTGGTATGCTGGTCAGTTGAGCTGTCCCACAGGTAGCTATTTATGTAACTATTTATGGCAGCAGACAGCCACACCTTTCTCCCACGGAGTGGGTGGTGGGTTTGAACTGCCAACTTTTCAGTTACCTGTTCAGTTGTGTCTGCTTCTTTCCTTCCCCACTGATACCATCTGTACACAGATGGTCTGGTCAGGAATTGGTGCTGGCTGGGGGTAAGGGGCCAGGGAAGGCTTCCTGGAGGAGGTAGGGTGTGGGAACAGGATTCAGGTCTCCTGGGAGGAGCAGGAAAAGTAAGGAACTTGATCGAGGCCTGCTTCTCTGGAACTTTGAGATTGCATTTTACCCTTGAACGTGGGTGTTTGAGCATAGCATGTGATTTGTGGCCTAAGGTAGGTTCTATTGGGGCCTGGCCACCACAGTGTCCTAAAAGACTGGTCTGTCCTCACTGCCCTCATAGCTCCAGCTTCCATTTGATCCTTAGCCAACCTTCCCCTCACTCAGCAGGCATCTTCTATACTGACCTTGTCCTCTCACACCCCCAGGTACAGCCCCCTGGCTGTTCTGACCACAGCCATGTTCGCTTGAGGACTTCAGGGCTGGATCAAGTGGTTTGGGAGGGTTAGGGCTTAGTCTGGGTCACACAACCATGAGTTAGTGGCACAGCCCAGCTTAGAGCCAGTTCCCAGGTGGCCTGTGGGCCTTTACTTGGGGAAATGAAGGAAATGGAGCAGAGGTCTGCACCCCGAACACTTGCACAGCCGGGCCGCACTCCATTACTTTTGTCCAGATGGGGGATGAAGCTCTGGGGGCTGGGCATGTGGCAGGATCTCTCAGCTCCCTTGGGCCATCTTGTTTCTGACTCCCACTTCCCTGCCAGCAAGGATGAGAGAGGGGCTGGACCTCTCTTTTATACTCATGGCCCTGTGTGGTCCAGGATTTCAGGACGGTCAGCTGTAGGGAAATTTCAGGAGTTGGTCACCAAGGGGGCTGGTCAGGAGACTCATGGATGGGCTCCACTGCCTCTTGGTGCTCTTCCTTCTAGAAACTTTTTCTGTTGAAATCTCTGTCGAGTACTTCATTATGGTGGGAGATTATTTACCTGGAAGGTCCTGTCCCTGACCTGGTCTAGATTAATGGTATTTCTAGAGCCACTTCTTAGAAACTTCTCAGAACGGATTTGACAGCACTTAACAACAACAGACATATTTACTTGATGGAGCACAATCACACAGAAAAAAAGCTTTAGCCCAGAATGTGTGCAAAATTACAACTCACCCCTTTCAGCTGGTGACTCTTTCTCTCACTGCCATTGGATCCATTCTGACTCTTAGGGACCCTGCACAGGGTTTCTGAGGCTGTAAATCTTTTTGGGAGCAGAAAGCCTCATCTTTCTCCCACAGAACGGCTGGTAGTTTCGAACTGCTGACCTTGAGGTTAGCAGCCCGACTCATAACCACTATGCTTCCAGAGTTCAGCTAACTGGTGACTATGTCCCTAAATGTAAATAGAGAGTGTTTACGCCCGCTCTGCAGTCTCAGTGAACCAGTTGGGACACTGCTTGGTCAAGTCAGACCACACCTTCTAGCTCTGCTGCTCTTTGGGCTGGGCCACCATGGGCTGGACCCTCACAATTGGGTGACAGGTCCCAGCATTTGTACTGGAGCAAAATTCTGATACTAGAATGATACGAATTTCAAAAATGGACACATGCTAACAACTGTTGTTGTCGTTAAGTTTCATCGAGTCAGTTCCAACTCATAGTGACCCTATGTAGGATTTCCAAGGAGCAGCTGGTGGGTTTGAATTACCGACTTCTGGGGTTCTCAGTCGAGTAAAATAAAACCTTTTACATACAATTCTGTGGCTTGTTCTGTTCCTGGAGTGTATTCCATATTTGGACCTTAAGGTGGAGGATCAGAGAAAAAGAGGAAGACCCCCAACGAGATGGATTGGTCAAGTGGCAGCATCGATGGACTCAAGCGTGGCAATGGTAGTGAGGTTGGCCCAGGATCGGGCAGTGTTTCGTTCTGCTGTGCATAAGGTTGCTATGGGTCGGTACCTACACAATGGCACCTAACAACAACAACAATGACTTCTGTTACCCCTGCCCTTCCCCACGTACTCACCCCTTCCTCCTATGTCCCAATCCTCGGCCCCAGGGGCCTCAATATGGATTTCAAGATTCAGAATTTTAGAACTGGAGACTGACATTAAACTCATGAATCTCAGTCTGAAATGTCCCCAGGGCCAGGCACAGAATGTCACTGAGCAGAGCAGGCTGGGTGGGGACTGGCCTACTCCTCAGCCACAGAGTTGTGTCCACAGGGAAATGCAGGTCCTGTGTGGCCAGACCAGACATTTCCAAGAGAAACCAGAAATCCAGATCTGTCTGTGATTTGTAAAAGTTGGCAAGTGATTCTGATCTTTTAAAAACCTTTGAGTTGGCCAAACAAAACAGTCTGTTGTCCCTGTGTATGGTCCAGCTCCTGCTTCTACAAATGGGCACCAGAGGCTGGGGGTGGGAGCAGGGGCTGGACCAGGGTCCTGGGGAGGGGACTGTAGAGCTGGGCTCAGGATGCCCTCAGTGGCTGGACTCACCCTAGAGGCACCCTGCTCTCCTCACCCGCTTACCTTTCTCCATAAGCAGCTTGGCTGCTCCTCATCCCCCTCCTTGCACCTCACAGGCACCCCTTCCTCTCCCTGCGGGAAGAGGGAGGTGTCAAATGTGTCTCAGCGACAACACAGCAGAAGCTGGGCAGCTGCAGGAAAAACAGGCATGAGTCACCGCCAAGCTCCCTTTTAAGGAGGAAAAGAAGCTTGTCTTCTTAGAATTGTCTCCTAGGCCTGCTTGTGGAGGGAAGAGGTCTCCGAGGCCTGGCAGTCACTTCCTAGGGCTTGGTCTAGGACTCGCACTGGCCAGCACAGGTGCGCTGTAGTGTCCTGGTGACCTGTGTGGCTACAACGCCAGGATTCCCCTAGGGTGTGACCAGGAGGAAGGGCTGAGTGTTTAGTTATGCCTTTTAAAAACAACACGGTAACTCCTTTATTAAAACAGCTCTGTTAGCAATCGACGTGTTTTAATAGCACACTCAATTAGATCCCAATATAAAGAGATGCAGACACCCCCACACAGCAGAATCTTTCTCCCCATACCCCGGCTCTAATCCGTCATTGTCTGATGTGGACTCCCCTCCCCAGCTAGGCATGAGACAGAGAAGCTTGCCTCTCTTGGCCCTGCATCTTTGAAATTAGGGGAGGGGGCAGCACCTATCTGAGATAGGTCATGGGCTTGGTGCTTCATTCACCCACTCCATTGTTGCTGATTCCATTCCAAGACACAGAGACCCTAAAGGACAAAGTAAAACTGCTCCTTAGGGCTTCCGAGGGTTTGAATCTTTATAGGAACAGACTGCCTCATCTTTTTCCCTTGGAGCGGCTGGTGGGTTTGAACTGGCTTTACGATTAGCAGCCCAACATTTAACCCACAGCACCACCAGGGCACCTTCTTCCACGCACACTCTTACTTAGCCTCTGAAACCACCTTGAGAGATGGGTGGTGTTACTGGCTCCAGTTTGGTAGGTGAGAAAACCGAGGTTCTGGGAGTAATTGGCCCATGGCACGCTGCCCAGCTCCACCTGGGCTGAGTGGGCTCTGGTGGTCTGGGGTTAGTAGGCCTTGCTGCCCCCGGTTCTCTTTCCCCTGCTTCCTTCCAGTCTTTGATTTAGGCTGGGCTCATCCATTTACACCTCTTCTCTCTGCTAGTCCACTACCAGGCTCAAGGGTCTGGGGGGTGGGCAGCTGGGTACTCTAATTTCCAGCCAAAGGCCAGTGAAGGAGAGGGTGCTGTGGGGGAGATAGTGCACATGAATGTGTTTCTGCACATGTGTGTGCATGTGTACAAGTATTTCAAATACACAGATCACTTGGGTGCCTGTTGTGTACTTACCTGCCCTGATAATAAGTGTTTTTAGGGCTTCCTGACTCATTGGAGGTGGATGGTTTGGTCTCAGCCTGTCGCAAAGAGAAATTTTCCTGCCTTGGCCTACCTTGGAAGCTGGTGGGCTCTCTGTGAGCTGAGCTGAGTTGACCTCACCCTAGAACACCCAGACAGGCCCCAGACCAGCACTGGGGAGACTTGGGTCAGACCAGTGCCACCCAAATAGCTCCCTCCTCTCCTCCTGCCCCATCCGTGATCATGGGGAATTTAAGTGCAGACATCTAGCATAGGGCTTTGCTCTTTTTAAGTTTAATTATTTTAGAATCTTTTATTGTGAATTGAGTGAAGGCTTACGGAGCAGACCATCCGTTTCACATTCCACAAATCATCGACCTTGCTTCATTATAATGATTGCAATCCTCTGCATTTACCATCAAGGAACAGTATTTTACCTCTATTCACTTGAACTCTTAAATTCCTCCCTGTGTTTTCTGCTACCTTCGTCTTTCCTCTGTTGTATATTGCCTGCCCTGTCACCCATGTTAGCATGTGTCTACCTCACCTCTAGACTCCTGGTGTGGTGCAGTAGGATCAGCACTGGACTGTGAACCACAAGGTCAGGGGTTCAAACCCCGCAACTGTTCCTCAGAATCCCTATACGGAGTCACTGTGAGTCCCAACCGACTTGAGGGCACTTATCATCAACAACCTTCTCTAGCCCAGGAATAATTTTCCCTCCCTCCACCCCATAACATTCACAGAATGTTTCTTTTATCAAGAAAACTTTTTACAACAACAGTCTTATCCTGTATTTGTCCTTTTGTGACTAAATTTCAGTCAGCGTAATATCCTCCAGGTTCATTCATGTTGTGAGGTGTTTTGCAGATTCATTGTTATTCTTCAGTGTTGTGTAGTATTCCATTGTGTGTATGTATCAACAATTCTGTTTGTTTAATAATTCTTCTATTGATGGGCATTTAGGCTGTCTCCACCTTTTTGTTATTGTGTTCTTATAGACAACATATTGAAGGATCCTGTTTTCTTATTCACTCTGCTCTCTCCTGCTCCATTTACATTCAGTGTAATTATTAATAGGTATGAATTGATTGCTGTCATTTTGCTGTGTGTTTTTTTGTGGTGTTGCTGGTTCCTTTATTCAACATAATTTTTTGTGCTGAATTCATTTTGTTTGTGGATTTTCTTTTCATTTTCATCTCTATTGTGTTAATGTTTACTAAACCTGATTTTCCTTTTTTTAAAATTTTGATATGACGGTATATTAATTTTCCTTGAGGTTACCCTGTAATTTGTTAATTTTTTTCTCCCTGTTTAAAACAGTCTGTTTTATCTTGAAACCTACTTGACTTCCTCACCAAGATTTGTAAGTTCTGTATCCCTTGTTGTTTTGCATTTGACTTCATTCTGAATTGATATCGCTGGTTACTTACCTATTTTAAGTCTTGTAGGTTTGTTTTGTGCCGACTTGACAACACCTAATAACAACAGCAAGCATTTGGTCCTCGTCTCTAACCTTTCCTCTGAAGTTCAGGGCTCCAGGATTTTCATCTCTGTCTGGCTCATTTGGTCTCTTGTATCTTTGTTGTGTTGATGCTTTGCTCTTAAGTGCAAGACTTTCCTGCTCCCCTGGTCCAGATTCAAGCTTCACTTCCTCCAGGAAGCACACCTTAACTGCAACGACCTGTTCTGAGCCCCCTGCAGAGTGGTCCTCCTTTCCTGATGGCTCTCTGCAGCTCTTTGTCTTCCCCAGAGCATGCAGATGGGTCCCAGGGGTGGAGGAGATGTAGGAGACGCTAGCTTTGGAAACTGAAGAGGACCACTATCTTAAGTAGAGGCTAGCTTGTCCGGCCCTCTCGCACTATAGACTAGGAACCCAAGACCCTGAGAGGAGGAACTTGTCCAGGGCGTGGAATCAGCTAGTGAAGATGCAGAACTCCAGACCCCTACTCCAGTACTCTTGCTTTTGCCCCCACTTGTTGCACTGATTTTATATCAGATTCAGAGTCAGCGGTAGGTCGGGGAGAGGCTGAGCCCCCTGGCCCTCTTTGTTACCTCTAATCCTGTAACTGTGCCGGTTTGTACATTTTCAGACTCCCTCCTGTCCCACACCTTCTCACCATTAAAAAAAAAAAAAAAACGGGGGAGAGGAGGGGTGAGACGTTGACTTAAATGTTTAAATTAGCTTCACTTTGCTGAAAGCTGGGTGCCAGGATAAATCCATTCCTACAATGTCATATATCTTTTGCTGAGTGGGAAGTTGGTGAATAAATGAATGTTCTTCATATATTATTATGGCCTGACACAGCCAAGGCAGAGAGAGGCGGTCGGCAGTGATTAAAGAGCGGGTCTTGGCTAAGGAGTTGGAGGTTGGGCCCTTAGCAAGCCCCTGTGCCTGGGGCCCCAGCTGAGGCTGGTGCCTTGGTCGGGGGTTGAGCCCCCAGGTTCTGGAGAATTTCAGCCCCTGCCTGCCTGAAGGAGACCGACAGTGGCTTTCCTTTTCCTTTTCCTCCTTCTATTTGTCTGTGGTTCTTTGTCTTATCTTGACACCCTCTCTCTTCTCCTTGTGGGCTGTGATGTTTCATTTTCTGGGGTCAGGGTCTATCGAAGACCCCATGTTGTAGGGAAGAGAAGATCTCTTGGAGGACACCTTGCAGGAAAAAGCAAAACCCAAACCATGAGCCTTTACACCTACATGGTGTTTTTAGCTCAAAAAGCATATTGAACCAGGATTTCCAACAGACTTAGTCTGGTTTGACCCACTGCTGAGAACTCATATCATCCAGATATTGTTGTTGTTGTTGTTAAGTGCCATCGAGTCGGTTCTGACCCATAGCGACCCTGTACAGGGTTTCCGAGGGTGTAAATCCTTAAGGGAGTAGAAAGCCTCATCTTTCTCCCGCGGAGCGGCTGGTAGTTTCGAACCGCTGACCTTAAGGTTCGCAGCCCAATTCGTAACCACTACGCTAGTCCAAATTCACTTGAGAATCTTTAAGAACCACCCAGGGATCTTGTTAAATTGTAGATTCTGATTCAGCATGTTTGGGTCAATAAAGCAAATTCTCAGTAGGGGGTTGAACAGAATGAACTGGTTTGAAGCCCTGTCTTAAATGTAATCTTCACGATATTCCCACTGACAGGTGAAGAAACTGAGGCAAAAAGGAAATGTGATTCCCATAAGGCCTATGGGGTTCCAGCCTTCACCTGTGTGGTAACCCCAGCTCCAACTCAGTTCTGCTCTGGCTGCTTGGTTCTCTCTCCCCCTGGCCCAGGGTGAACCCCCTCTTGTGGCCAATGCCTAATGAGCGCACCCTTGATCACTCTGGTTCTGGGGGCTTGGTCAAAGCCAGGGCCCCACGTACCCTACAGATGTCTTACAGATTCCCAAGTGAATGCTGACTCAGTATACTGGGGTGAAAGGTGTCATCTTAGGTAGAGTGGAGGGTCAGCGAAAAAGAGGATGACCCTCCAGTGGACAGATTGGCACAGTGGGAGCATCAAGGGTTCACGTTTAACAACGAATGCGAGGATGGAGCGGGGCTGGGCAGTGTTTCCTTCCGTTGTGCGTAAGGTTGCTGTGAGTCAGAACCTACTCGATGGCACCTAACAATGACCCAAGAGGACACTTCTCAAAGATAGTCTCAAATATCAAGCCAACATAGTTTCTGAGGAATCAGGGAGGCTTCCCGAAGGAGGTGATCTTTGAGACAGGGATACTCGTGGGGGAGGAAGAAAGTTGGATGTGCAAGATGGGAGGTGGCAGGGACCTAGCACTGATCCCTTCACAGAAACCATGGCAGTCCTCCTTAGATTTGAGGTTAATTTCCTCTCTTTCCTCCTCCCCCAAGTCCCCACACCTAGGCTGCAGGGGCTGGAGGTGTGGCTGGGGAGATCTGTATGGCAGAGGCGGTGCTGTAGCCTCCTTAGGACAGAGTGTGTGTGGGTAGCAGTGTGTGTGTGTGTGTGTGGAGCATGGCCTGAGTGTGGTACACACACAAGGAGATATCTCATGCCCCTCGGGGCACTAGGGGAAGGGAGGACCGCCCTCCTGAGCACAGTCTCCTAACGTGGCATCTCTGAGATTGTCTTTCAAGTTAGTATGTTGACATAAGTGTGCTTCAAACTTTGTTAAAATGTGCAGAAGAAACAGGTGAGAGCCAGATAGCAAGATGCCCAGACGGAGGTACGTGGTCACATGTTCACTGTCCCCCTAACCAGGGAGGCTGACTCTGGGTTTCTGCCCCTGTCTTGTTATGTTAGAACTGGCTGCACCTCAGGTGTGTGTATGTGGGTGTGACTGTGTGTGTGTGTATTTTCATGTGCCGGCCTGTGTGCAAGAATGTGTGTGTTTGTCATTGTGGTGCTATAGGATAAGCACTGGAGGCTGTCTGCTTCCGTTAAGATTTATAGCCTCGGAAACCCTCTACAGGGTCACTATGAGTCAGAAGTGGCTTGAAGGTAGTGAGTGGGTAAGTGTATGTATTGTGCAACTATACATACCTCTTGAAGAAAGGGGATCCTCCATCCCGGCATCACAGAACATGTGCCATTGTATGTCATGTGAACCTGTGTGTGAGGATGGGGGCATGACTCTGGCATCACATGTTAGTGCTGAGTTGTGAGCGTGTTTGTTGAGAGTGGGTGTCTGAGCATGACTGAGGTCTCTGAACTCTGCATTCCTCATGGACCCTAATGAGACTGTGGGCTCTGTAAGTATACAAGGCTGTCAACACACAATGAGTCATCTATTGTCATCACGCCTGTAGGGATACCGAGATTAAGACCCTTCTGGGGAGCAGGTGGGCTGGGCTGGACAGGCACTAGCCTGGGGCCTCTCCTGCCCTTTTGCATGTATGTGGGCTCACATGCTGATTGAAGCTGATGCTTTGTCTCCTCATCCCTGCCAGACACTGGCCCAGAGCCCTCCTGTAAACTCTTATCTGTGCAGCCACACTGTGGGGACAGGAGGAAGAGAAGATCTGATCTTAACCTTGAAGGAGTTATGCTCAGGAGACAGGATGAGAAAGTGCAGTCAGAGAAGGCTTCCTGGAAGAGACAGGGTTGATCAGGCCTTGGAAGACTGAAAGGGGATTAGTTTAGCAGAGGTGAGGAAGGAGGGCAATCTAAGTGGAGGAAACAGCAAACACAAATGCATGGCATCAGGAAAGAGGTAGGGGTGTGGAAGAGCTAGTGAGGAAGCCAGCCGTCTGGGGCAGGGGGCACTTTGAAGGGAAAGGTAGAAAGAGTGCCTGGCACATAGTAGATGCTCAGTAAATATTGTGACATGGAGCCTGGGCCTGATTATAGTGTTTTTATGTGAGCTTTGAAACAGAAGGTGTGAAACAGAGACTGTCGCTATACCATGACTAATGATAGCAGATCCATTTATTCAGCATCTACGGCGCAGGCGACCCTGGGCCTGCTGCTTCACGCCCACCATCAAGGGTGTTCTTATTTTACAAGTCAGGAAGTGGCTTGCTCAAGGTGCACAAATGATGGTACTAGGATTTGATTCCAGATTGGACTTCTAATCTTGTTACTCTGCTTTCTCTTTCCCCCTCATCTGTACTGTGAGGGTCTGGAGGCTGACCTCACATTTGGCTGCTCTCTGTGAGTTTCGGGGGGTGCCTTGCTTTGGGGCTAGAGTATGCTGACCCCAGAGCTCCCTCATGATCCTGATTCTCAGTCTGGCTTTGTTGGGGAGCTCCCTCACTCCCAGTTCAGGTCCTTGAACCCCTTCCTGAGGCCATTGTGGGGCCAGGCTCAGGGTGGACAATGGGAGTGGGGGTGAAGCCCAAGGGCTGAGGGCAAACTGAAGCAGGTAGGACTGAGCGCTCCTTGGATTGAAGGAAATCTCCATACTCCTGAAGAGGTTGAGGGGGACCTGGTATGCTCAAGCCCGGTCCTGGAAGGAAGGCCCTGCATTAGTCTATGGCGTTCTGGTCTCCTTTCCTGATACCCCTCTCCACTCAGCTCTGGACAGGTTTAAACACTTCCCACCCACCTTGTCTGCCTCAAGCTTCAAAAGCACTTTGGAAGCTGGGTACTCTGAGGTTTGCATTTTATAGGTGAAGAAACTGAGTTTCATAGGGCCGGTGGATGATGCAAATGGTTTACATGTTTGGCTGCTAACCTCAAGGTTGAAGGTTTGAGACCTCCCAGAGGAGCTTCAGAAGAAAGGCCTGATGATCTAATGCTGAAAAATCAGCCTTCAAAACCCGTACAGAGCACAGTTTTACTCTGACATGCACAAGTCAGAATTCATTTGATGGCAAGTGGTTTTTGGGTTGTGAAGTTTCCAAGGTCCCCCAGTGACTGAGGGCAGAGCTGGGGCTAGGCCACATTCTGCTCACGTGGTAACTAGAGCCTGGACTTCTAACAGGGTAAGGCCAGGAGGCCAGACCTTGGGGTATGGAGAGAGTGACCCTGACTTCTGAGGTAGGGGCTAAAGGTGAGGTCCTGGGCCCAAGAAGCTGCTTTGTGGGTGCTTCTTCTCCAGAACCCAGTCCCCAGGGTACCACACATGTCCATGCTGGGACTGCCGCTGCTGGAGCCAGCTGTGCTGCGCTGGGCGGAGCATTGTGTCTCCTTGTCCCGGGGAGGCAGGCGTGCTAATGAATTAATTAATGTTGGCAAAGCACTTGGAGATCTCAGGCTGAAAGGTGCTCAATACATGCAAATCAGAGTGATTGTTATTACCCATAATTATGGAGTTCTGCTGGAAGACATTATTCAGAAGCGGACTGTGGCTGGGCCATCATGGGGCCCTGCCAAGATCTGCTTCCCGATAGCATTAAAATCTTCCTTTACTTCCCTTCCCTCCCTTCCTTACTTCCTCCCTCCCTCCCTTCCTCTTCCCTCTTCCTTTCCTCCCCCTCCATGACTTTCCCTCCACCCCTCCCAACTTTCTCTCCCAGTTCTGGGCCTATTGCCTGCTTCCCTACAGCAGATGTCTTCTTTGTCTCATCTCCCATGAAGGCAGGCACCTGGCACAATTTGGAGAAGGAGAGGATTGGGCAGGAGCTTCTCAGACTCTGGAAGTGATAAGGAACTAGGAGCAAAATCTCACTGCCCTCCTCTGTTACATGGGTTCATAGGGGTGCCCTGTGTCTGCTCAGGTGTGTCGGGCACTCTCTGGTTGGGGAAGATCAATACCTTTGAATCTTGGCCATGCATTGTTTAACTAAACGTTGGGAGTGTGTATGTGTGTATATGTGTGCGTATGTGTGTGTAGGGGATGGGAAGTCTGGGCCATCCATACAACCCCTGTGTCCAGTCCCTCCTCCATCAAACCATGTTTGTGGTTGGGACTGAGAAATAAGCCCCCATACTGACAGACCCTGGCAATGCCCAGAGCCAGAAATCCAAACAAGTGACCTCTCTCAGCTGCACCCTTCGTTTTTCCCTCCCCTGGCCCCAGCCCATTGTCTCCATGGTTGGGTTCCTGTTTTGAGCCCACCAGAGCCAGGGAGGACCACTCCAGATTCAGCACCACGGACAGTACCTGGCTCAGCCTGGAGCTTGCCATGGTCTTCCAACTGGACACAGCGCCAGAGATCATTCTGACTCCAGCCCTGCTCTCACAGATGGAGACAGGCAAGGGAACCCAGAGACCCACGCAAGGGCACATGGGAGCTTCGCTTTAGAGCTGAACTACAACCCTTGTCTTTGAACCTGGCCATTGCACCACATGAAGCCTTTAGAAAGACTTTGCAGTGTTCAGTCAGAAAACTCTTAGCAAGCACCTACTGTGTACAGGTCTCTATTCCAAACTCCTCAGAGGCAGAGGTGGTCAGATCTCTGTTTTCTCAGCACACAGGACTCACAAAACAACAACCGCAATGAGTATGTCTGTCAAGGCAGATACTACACTACTTTGCGTTTTATTTTGTGGTGCCATTGACCTGAGGCAGAACATGTCTTGTGAGGTGGAGCAGTCAGGAAGGCTTCTTGGAGGAGGCGGTCCTAAACTTGTTGTGAAGTGCCGTCGAATCGGTTCCAACCCATAGCGACCCTGTGTAGGGTTTCCAAGGAGCAGCTGGTGAGCTTGAACTGCTGACCTTGCAGTTCAAATGGCTTTGCAGTCTGGCACATAAACCCACAGTGCCACACCAGGTCCTAAATTTGGAGAGACGGAAATGAGGGGAAATAGCATGGTCACCGAAGAGGAGGCCAGAATGAGCCCAGCCAGTTGTGCATGGGTGATGGTGAGATGCCCATTCAATGGGATTGGGGCAGCCGGTAGTGATGAGCTGGGAAGGTAAGCAGGGCCCCTGTTGAGGCTGGTCTCTCCTGTGGACTACAGGAAGGCTATCCATCACCATGGACACGGCAGGGCTCTCATGCTGCCCTCCAGTGCTGTAGCCTGGTCTGGTACCAGATTATTTGCTTGCTCCCCTCCACACAAGCACACTTCTCTTCCCCTCCCTCCTTCACCTGGGGCTGGCTGATTTCATCTGGACCTGACAATGGGCCGTGGGTTGTCTATGGGGCCTTTGTGCCTTATCGTTCAGTCTGTAATCTTTCCCATACAACACAGGCTCCTTTCTCTCCCCCAGCATTTGTCAAAAAGATGGGACAGCGCCCCAAAGCCCTGTGGGGTGACAGGGCTGGAGCAGGTCTCTTGTTGCCCATCGATTTGTGCTGCCTTTGCCAGCCGCTTGTGTGGGTTTGCTGGACACCACAGGGCTGTGTTTGGCTTTGGATAATGAAATAATATCTTTGCTGAGAAAAGGACAGAGCCTCTGCTAATTAGCTCAGCTGCCTACTTTTAAGACTAAGAGTCTTTACTGTCGGGCTCCCGGGGCCAGCTGAGTGTTAGGGCTCTGCAGGGAGGAAGAGGGGTGGACAGTCAGCCTATCTTGTGGGGGTAATGACAGAGAGGAAAGAGAGGGACCAGGCAGATGGGGCTGGTACAAAGCAAGCTTTGCAGGAGCATTGTCTCCCTGGTTCTCTGTCCCCCAGGAGGGTCTTTCTGATTCAAGGACAGCATAGGGTAAGAAAAGGCCTTGGGTTCAGATAGGTCTGGGCTCTGTCCCCATCCCTACTGACTGCTGGCTTGTGACCTTGGACAAATCGCCACCGACCTCTCTGGGGCTTGAGTCACCTTTTCTGAAGAGTGAGCTATGTCAGTGTGAAGGAGATAATGGGGCAGAGTAACATGCACAGTAGGTGCTTAGAAAATGGTGGTGGTCTCATGGTTCATAGCTGGAGTCATGCTCTTGTCTCAGGACTGCGTCAGGACTTGGGCACCTGTGTTCTAGCTCCCAGTCATCTGTCTTCTAGAAGAGCAGGATTCCTTCTTCTACCTCTCCTAGGGGCTCCCCACAGACGTTCAGTGTGCCCCTCCAGGGCATTTTTTCCCCAATATTACAGGCCTTAGAGTCCTTCCATCCCTATGAGACTTCACCTTCTCTCCTGCCCATGACTCACTGATTCTGCAGGTGAGGTGGATGATAACAATGGCAGAGTAATCATGTTAATAATGATGGCAGCCAACCCTGATTGCACTTCCTGTCTGTCAGCTTGTCATACTCGGGTAGCTTGTGTGTTGCTGTGATGCTGGAAGCGGTGCCATTGAGACGTCACATACTAGCAGGGCCACCTATGTTAAACAGGCTTCAGTAGAGTTTCCAGGCTAAGACAGACAAGGAAGAAAGGCGTAGCAATCTACCTCTGAAAATCAGCCACTGAAAACCCTGTGGAATATTGTCCAGCTCCCCAGATGCTCTCCAGAAACCCTATACGGGATCAATCGCATTTAACAACAACAACAACAGTGCCGGATGAGGAGCCCCTGTGGTGGGAAGGTACCACACCACACCCACAACAATGGAATCAAGTACCAACGATGATGAAAATGGTACAGGACTGGGAAGCATTGTGTTGTTATTCAGAAGGTCGCCCTGAATTGGACTTGACTTGAAGGCTTGAAGACAACAGCCACCTTTATTGAGCATGTAGTAGGTGCCAGGCACCGTTCAGAGCACTCTACAGCTTTTAATCCTTTAGTAGTAGGCAGGATTGGAATTGTGCCCTTTTTCCAGAGAAGGAAGGTGAGGCTTGATGGGGAGAGGTGGCAGAGACAGGGCACAGTGTGAGGAATGACAGAGATGAGCTTACAGCTGGCGTGGGACGTTCAGGATGAGGCTCATGAATGACATGTCACTGTGCCCTGCCCTAAACACAGAGATGAGGAAGCACACTGGACCCTCAAGGGGCTCATAGTAGATCCTCCTCAACATACACTTTCCTTTGGTCTGGCTCGTCCCTTGTCTCTGGGTTTTCTTCAGGGTGGGCCTCACAGGACAGAAGTCTGAGTTTTGTTGGCTGAAATGTGTCTCGTGCGTACCAAGTTCTGGCCTGTAGTAGGTGCTCAACTAATACTTGCTTAATGGAGGGATGAGTGGCATTGTGTGGGCTAAATGAGCCCAAGGATGTTAAGTACTTGGCAATGAACACTTATTTAACAAATTAAAAAATATCTCTGGGTGGAATAAAAGAGATGATGAGTGTCAAATGGCTGGTTTATAAAAGTGCCCAATATAAGCTAATAGCAGGAACAGTAGCTGTCTGTTCTGGAAAGGGCCCGCTGGATGAACCGGAAGCAGAGCGAGGGAGTTGGAGAGAGGCTGGCACGGGAACTCCAGGGAGGAGGCAACTGAGGGGAGGTGGAGGCTGGTGAGCAGCTGGGGGCTCTGACACCCACTCCGTGTGGTGCTGTGACGGGAACGTGCGCGTGTGTGCACATGTGTGGGCGGGTGTGTGTGTGTAAAACAAATAACTGGAAAATGAATTTAATTATAAGGCACTTTTAATAGCTATTTATATTTAATACTGCTAATTCTGTGTCTTGTGTAGCCAAACTGTAATTCTATTCTTCTTACTCATTTGCTAGTGAGAGTGGGAGGGAGAGGGCAGAGCAAGGCAGCCTCACAAGAGCAACAGGTGCCCTCCCACCCTGGGTAAGTGTCTGGCCAGCTGCTGACCTGAGGACGTTGAGGAAGGGGCCACTGGCAAGGCTGTCCCAAGGGGGCTCTATCTTCAGGGTGGTCACTCTGCTGTGTTTTCTCAGCACCTGGGGGAAGGGGGAAGGGAAGACATAGAAAGCCCAGCTTCATAGCTTGACAGGCACAGGTCCAAATTGGAGTAAGGCCAGGTGCCTTTCCCCGGGGAGTGTCACTTTCTCACCTGCTGCTGTTGCTCCCTGCCTCACAGTAACTCCATGTGCAATGGAACGAAATGCTCCCCGGTCCTACATCAACCCCATGATTGGTGCTTACCAGTCAGACCATTGTGATCCACTGGTAGAGTCTGGAAGCTCCACTGAACCCTGTTCAGCATCAGAACAGCAAGCAAGTACCGCCCCCCCCCCCCACACACACACACTGATCTAGGGGCACTGGCCAGGAACGAAACCTCATTTTTTCTACTTGTGTTGTTATTGTTAAGTGCTGTGGAGTCGGTTCCAGCACATAGAGGGTTTCTGAGGAGTGACTGGTGGGTCTGAACTGCCGACCTTGTGGTTTGCAGTCCAGCGCTCATCCCGCTACACCACAGCAGGAGTTCACTGGAAGGGGAGAATTCTGCCACTGAACAACCACTGTCCTCACTCCATCTGGAAAGTGGGTAGACTTTGAACTGCCTCCCGTGGGCTGTTCATTGAGAAGATCAAATGAGAGGATGGGGGCACCTGTCTCATAGCAAGTGCTACTAAATACTTGTTCCTGCACCCACATTACTTCCCTCAATAACCCCCACGCTGCGCTGCCCACTTATCTGGGTTTTCTGGAGGCTCCAGGAAGCCCTCAGCTCATTGGCAAAGAGAAAGTGATTGACTAACTTGATAGCCTAAAAGTGACATGGGTTCTACCCCTGTTTTTCAGCATGAGTCCTTGGTCTGGGGAGACTGGGGGTGTGGAGTGGGTTGGAAGGCAACTGTTGGTGGGACCCCAATGGAGTACTGGAGCAGCACTCCTGGGCAGCAATGAGAAAGTCTGTGCAGTGGCTGGAGAGGTGTGGTTCTAAGGAGACGCTGTAGACCTGGCCCACAGAGATGCTTAGTGAATAGATAGTAAGGGAACGTGGTCAAGGTTAGAGACCTCTATTCCAGGCCCCACTCTGCTGCCTCTGCAGTCACTAGCCCTGGCTGAACAAGTCACTAGCCCTGGCTGAATCCATTTTCTCATCTGGCCATGGGGCTGGGGTGTAGGCGATTGAATGAAGAAAACCTCGGGCAGAGCCTCAGGTGATGTCCTGGGGTTCACTGGGGCCCACCATGGAATGCCAGTGTGCTTGTTTTCTGGCAGTGACTCCTCTGACCAGGCTACCGACAGGGGCCTTGAGAATGGCCTCCCTCCAGGGCCTCAAAGTGGCAATTGGGCTGCACTGGGGACCCTGAGCTGGTCTGGGAGCAGAATGAGCAGGAAGACAGGGACAGGGACCTGACGGTTCTGTACCCATTGTTTCTTTCCCTCCTTTCCTGCCTCATGGTCTGTGTCTGAGCCCTCAGGGTTCCAGGACTTCATGGAGAGCTGGGCTCATGGAGGCATCAAGGGGGATTGGCCACGCCCAGAAGCAGAGAGGGCTGTCCTGATCAGGCTGACCCTGAGCCAGGCAACACACTGGGTTCCTTACAGTTCATCTCTCACGGACTCCCTGCAGCAATGCTGCGTGGTGGGGATTGCATTTCCATTTTACAGACAGGGAAACTGAGGCCCAGAGAGGCCAAGGGACATGATTAGAATTGGGGTCCGATGATAACTCTGTGATAACTCTGTTGGCCTGGCAGGGGTGTTCAGAGAGTGGAGTTGATGTGAAAGTGCTACCTCATTAGGCACGGCTCAGAGAACTCCGTAGGCCCCAGCTGAGGAGGCTGTCTAGGGTCTTACAGCCTAGGGGTCTGTCAGAGTTCTGCCTTGAGTCTGTGCAGGACTGCTGGTGGTGGCCAAGGGCTCATCCTGTTGAAAGGAGAGAGTTTGACTTTAGACTGCACATGTATTCAAATCTCCACTCTGTCACAGCCCAGCTGTGTGATCTTGGGCCAACCACGTGACCCTCTGAGCCTCAGTGTTGCCACCAACCTCGAGCGCACAGTAGTTGCTCCATGCCACCCAGCTTCCTCGCCGCAGCCCCTGCCTGCCACGTTTCCTGTGCCGCTGTGTGGAGGTGGGTAATGACTGAGGGTACGAATTCTCTCAGGATGGCAGCTGGGCTGGGGGAGATGCTGGGTGGTGGGAACAGGCCCTTCTCCTACTCCTCCCCCCCCCCCCCCCCCCCCCCCCACCCCCCACACACACACCCAGGCTCTCACTGCTCTGTTCACAGGCAGGTCAGAGTCTCATTAATTTGATTGAGGGATTTGTTCCGAACACACTTACTTGTCAGTACCTATAAAGTCCACCCTGAGAATGGACAGGAGTTCTGATGCAGGCTTGACCTCTGCTTCTGCTGGGAAGTGAGGTGTTACCTTGTAAAGAATAGTAAACCGGCATGCAGGAGATGTGATGAACCTGTGGGAACCAGTGGGAGGGAACATGGGGTCCAGGCCTCAGGAGGAGTCTGTGGCGATGACCGGCTTCCACACTGCTTTTCTCTCTTCTCTAAGGAACTTTGGCATCCTGGTTGTGCAGTGGGTTAAGCACTGGGCTGCTAACCACAAGGCCCGTGACTCAAACCCACCAGCCCCTCCTTAGGAGAAAAACAAGACTTACTGCCTCCGCAGTGTTCATCCAGGCCCTAAACTCATATACTCAGTCCACCAGAAATACCTGAGCCCTGGGTGCTTATGGTGCCTTGGTGGTGTTAGAAGGGCCCTACACTCAGCCTGGTCAGGGACAGAGATCCCAGGCATTTAGGATGGTTAGGGAGTAGTCAGGGATTCTTCTTAGCAGACTCAGCAGGACTTGAAGGCAGGGAGGGTTGGAGAGGTCCCAGGAGAAAGGGCGGCCCTAGGAAGAGGCCATGTGAGCTGGGGCTGGAAGCATGGGCTCTAGTCTCGGTTTTGTAGCTGACTCCCTTTGTGACCTTGGGTACTCACACTCTCTGGGCCTCAACGTCCCCATCTGCACAATGGGGTTTTGGAACTGGACGAGCTGACCTTCAAGTTTCTACAGCACCCTCCATTCTTGGTTCTTAGAAAGCTTTGGTGGGGAAAGCACTGAGCCTGGGGTTGGGGGTGGTCCCCACAGCCCAGAGAGTGGGGGAGGGGCAGAAGACAGATGTACGTGCTGCCATCCACTGGGGCCGGCACATTCATTAAGAATCTCTAAGATGGATACACCTCCCAGTTCACCTAGCGCATGAGCTTCAGGATTTATTTCTTCCTGGATGGAACCATCCATCATACTCGCTTTGCTGCCAGCGGTGTGGCTGGCTCCTGCTGGAGACTTCTGGATGGTAGGGGGCCTTATTATTCTCTGGGACATCCTGTCCCCCAGCCATGCTCCTGTCCCCATCTAACGTTTACTAACCCATGTTCCAAGGGGACCAATTCTGCTCCAGACCTTAGCCAGACTGCAGGTACAGGAGTGCTGTGTAAATTAGGTTGGCTTCTTGGAGGAGGTGGCAGCACTATCTCTGGACCTGAAAGAAGAGCTGGGCAGGGTTTAGGCAGGTGCACTTGGTAGATGGAGAGATAGAGGAGAGATGGAAAATTATGGAACAAAGTTGGGGAGGTTCCTCACTTCCATCCATGCAAGGTACCCAGATAGTGTTTGTTGACCCATTGACTGATTCCCTCCTCAAGTCTGATAATCTCCTTTCAGTTTCAAGTGGTTACACCCTTCCAACGTGGCCCACACTTACTTCCCCTCACACAATGACCCCACATCCATCCTGGCTGTTGTTGTTGTTGTTAAGTACCATGGAGTCGGTTCTGACTTAAGGTGACCCTGCACAGGGTTTCCAAGGCTGTAAATCTTTACAGGAGCAGAAAGCCTCATCTTTCTCCCGTGGAACAGCTGGTAATTTTGAACTGCCGACCTTGAGGTTAGCAGCCCGATTCGTAACCACTATGCTACCAGAGCTCCTTCCATAGAGGTATGTTATATATGGCACATTCTATCCCCAGCCAGCTAAGTGAACTTGGAAAAGCCACTTGGTCTCTTTGAGCCTCAGTTTCCCCATTTATGAAATAAGCGTGGTTAATGCTGTGCTGAGGATTGTGAGGAAAAGATGAGCTGTTGTGTTTTGGTGATGCTTAGGACCTGATTTGCAACAGGGCCCACTGCACGGGAAGCTCCTCCTCCCTAACCCTGAGAGGGGTCCATGGTTTCATCTCAGAGAGGCTGTTGGCATGAGGCACCATTGAGTGGGCGGAGACAGGTTAGAGTAGAAAAGATGCTGAATCTCTGTGAGATGCTGGGGATGGTGCTGAGGGCTGGCCCCTGTTGGGCATGGCATCTTGGCCATGATGCAGTGGTAAAAGCTATGGGCTCTGGAGCTTAAGTACCTGCTGTGAGTCCTGGCTGCTCTGCTCCTTAGCTGTGTGACCTTGGGCAAGGCACTAAACCTCTCTGTGTCCTGGCTTTCTTCTCTGAAAGGAGGATATTGGTAGTACCTACCACATGGTGTTGTGTCAATTAGAAGGGTTTATACATGTAAAGAGCTAAAGCAAGGCAGAGCATGTCATAACCGTTTAGAAAAAATTAGCTGCCCTTTGCCCCTTAGCTCCATCCTGATGGGGGATACAGAGGAGGCTGGGGACCTAGTGCCCTCTACCCTCCATCCTAACCTGGGCTCTCTTCTTGTCCAATCCCACTGCCCTGTGGGAATTGGGGGGCTTGTGCCTCATCCAGCCCAGAGGGTGTCCTCATGAAGACTGACTAGATGTGCACATGGACAGAAGGAAGGAAGGAAGGAAGGAAGGACCCAGAGAGGAGGTTTTAGTTGTGTGCTCCCACGTGCATTCAGACTCATTGCAACCCTGTATGACAGAGTAGAACTGCCCCATAGGGTTTCCTAGGAGTTCTGGCATGGCGCTGTGTCTCAATGCAAGGTCAGTTTGAACCGAGGATCGGAGGTTCATGCTCACCAGCTGCTCTTTGGAAACCCTTTACTGGGTCGATATGAGTTGGAACCGACTTGACAACACTTAGAACAGCAACAGTCTTTACTGGAGCAGATCCCCGGGTCTTTTCTTCCATGTAATGGCTGGTGGGTTTGACCTGTTAACCTTTCAGTTAGCAGTGAACACTTAACCATTGCACACTAGGGGTCCTTCAGAGAGGAGCAGGGGTTATCCTAATCCCCCCCAGCAAGGCAGAGGCTTCTCCTTGGTGGTGAGAGGCAGAGGAGGGGCCTCAGGTCGCAGGGAGGTAGGAAGATCTGACTGCCCACCCTCTGCTTTTCTAGTCAGGCTCCCACCCCGCCAGATTGCTGTCCATCCTTCTTAGATGGACAGGTCCGGTCATTGGGCAAGGTGTGGTATATGCGCTTCCAACTGCGCATTCTCCAGCCCCTTTCCAGAGCCTCAAGCTTTCTCTTGATTGCCCGTGGAACTGGTACTGAGAGCAGACTGCTTGTGTCCGGGACCCGTGGAGAGTCTAAACCATTGCATGAGCGCACATCCAGCCTCTCAGAATTCTTACACTCCCTGCTGTTTCCTTTGGCAGCTTTAGTTTCCATCAGTATCTGACAAAGGTGATTTCATCTGTGTCCTTACTCTTCTCTCAACACCCTTGGAATTTGGTTGTTTTGGTGGAATATGGGCTGCTGGCTGCTAGGTCAGCGGTTCACCGCACCAGAGAAAGGTGTTACTGTAAAGATTTACAGTCTTGGAAACCCTATGAGGCAGTTCTGCTGTGTCCTGTAGGAACACTATGAATCGGAACCAACCTAATGTAGTGGGTTTGGTTTGGTTTGGTGGTTGCCTTGTGGCCTCAGCTTTCTGATGGGCTGAACAAAAGTTAATGGTTTTTTTGATTGCCTGTTTTGGTTTTGTTTTTTCCTGTTGTTAGACAGAAAAAAGTGATGTTCTCTTGTGGGTTCTACATTTCAGACAGAAGTGGATTTGCCTATCTCTATTTGACTTTAATGGTTAACAGCTTTGGATCATGCAGACCTGGGCTTGAATCCTGCCTCCACCATGTCCTAGCTGTGTGTCTTGGGTGAGGCATGCCCTTTCCCTAAGCCTTGGTTTTCCCTGGTGCCCATGCAGAGCGCTGCTGGGGGATGGGTGAGCTGCTCTGTTGGCACCTACAGGTACTCAGGAATGGTGGCTTGCTGATGCCCCTTGTCTGCCATTTCTCTGCGTCTCAGAGGCCGTGGGTAAGAAGGGCAGCTCTGGCTGGGTTGGAGGTCTGGGTGGGGCCAGCCTGTGCCTTCTCACCCCTCAGAGGCGTAGGAAAGGACATTCAGTCCCACACTTGTCCACAGCAGCTTCTCTGGCCTGGCCTGAACTGGCTTTTGGGGGCTCCTCCAGGCCTGTCAGTTCCCCTGCCCAGACTCCCCTTTTCCAGTAATTGAATACAGGCATAGACTTCTCTGCTCGGATTGGCCCATGGAACTGCTAGGTACAGAGGGTGACACCCAACATTTCTGTCCACCTGGCATTCAAGGTTCTGCCACTGGGCCCCTCTCCCCTTGCCTCCCCTGCCAGGCTCTGTCCTGCCCTCTCTGGGCTCAGCTGAGGTCTTGGGAGGTCCTGTATCTAGACATTGTAGATGAGGCTTCCTGGGTGGGAACCAGGGCTTTGACCCCTGAATGAGGTGGGTGGGGAGTGGGCAGTTTGGTTACGCTGTGCTTCCTGTACCTCCAGCCACACCTGATGCCTGCAGAGCCCACAGCCCCAGGGAGCTTGTGGCAGGCAGGCTGAGGCGGGAAGCTACTTGGTTGTAGAACCACAAGGTTTAACTGGGTCTTTGTTTTTCTTGTTGGCGGTGGGGTACTCTGGGGATAGAGGTCAGCCACAGTGGAGTCCGTGGGACCTGTGGCTGCCTCTTCTGGGGTCTAGGATGAGGGTCTCAGCAGGGGTAGTAAGGAACCTTTCTGAAGCACTAGTCCTTTGCATCCTTTGAATTCTCTGATAGGTCCATGACCTAAGTGAGTTGCAATGGGGCAGGTCCTCAGACCACAGGGGTGGGAGGGTGGAAAACCTGAGAATGTGGCCAGGGTAAGGGGGTTTTCAGAACAGCCTCTCGGGTGGTGGAGGTGGGGGTTGTTCCCCTAAAGGCTCAGACTTGGATGGACTTGTCTGGGTTCTCAGGAGCTCAGCCAGGCTGGAAGCCCTGGAGGGCAGAGAAGTGAATCTGGGGGTGGGGTGGGATCCATTTCTCCTGTGGTTTTCTCAGGATCGCCTCTGGGCCTAGCCCAGCAAATGCCTCCTTGGAGAACCACATCAGGTTTGGTGCCTCCCTGGCCAGCCAGGTTTGGATCCCTCCTCCTGGCTCCCTAGCCCTCCCACTGGTGTAGTAGCTACTGGACATGTGATCTGTCTGCTCTTCCAGGGTAAACTCGAGGAAATGTGTGTGTGTGTGAGAGAGAGACAAGGGCTTGTTGAGGGCATGAAGAAGATCACTGCTGCCTAGCTGTGTAGCCTGGCAGAAGCAGCTGTACCCTTCCACCCTGAAGCTCAGTTTCCTCATCTCCAACGTGACGTCTTGGGGGTTGCGAGTTAGAGATCAGCCTAAGCAGGCCTCCGTCCTTGGTCCATCCTGAACCTTAGTCCTCGCTTTCCTGTCCAAATCCTTACTTGCAAAGCCCCCAACCTACCCACCCTAGGAAGCTCTCCCTGATGCCTCTAACCCTCATGGATCTGAGTCAAACCAAGCCAGCGCTGCTCTCTAGCTGCTTTCTTCTCATTATCACAGTCCCCACCCTGCATGGGCACTGGACATATGGGGACTGCTCAGCATGACCTGTGTGGGCAATGGGCCTGCAGCATCTACTAACAGACCAGCGTGGTCAGCGCTGGGGGGGACAGGAAGTGGGGAGAGCAGTGCTGTGTAGGAACCTTGAGGGAGCAGCTCTTCTGGTCCCAAGGCTGATGTAACCCTATTTGAGCTGCTCTTGGAAAGATGAGAGGACTTGAGGGCAGAGGTCAGGCTGGGGAGGGCCTTGAACGCCATATAAGTAATCTTGGAATCTGGACTCTCTGCAAAGGCAGAGAGCATGTAGGGGAGGGCCCCATATTTGGTGGTATGTTCCTGGTACTATGCTATTGTTGTTGTTTTCCCCATTAAAAAAAATTTTTTTATTGTGAATTTATGTCATAGTTTACATGGGAGAACATTAGCTTTACATTCATCGTATCATATATCATTACATTGCCATGGTTACAGTCCCCTCCATGCATCATCAACCAACCAAAGGGTACACCCTGCAAGCCTGACCCCTGATTGTCAGTCAGCACACAGCCCCTCTTCCTTTCAGGGTCTAGAGTCCCCAGCCGCTCCATCGCTCCATGTCATCGTCTCTGCCTTCATCTCTGGCATCACTGTTTCCTGGGTAGGGTTCCACACTCCCCTCCTTTTGCTACAGAACGTCTACCTTTACATTTCCAACCCTCGTAGTCAGTCCTGATAGCAATTATTCACTATTGTACCACATGAGTGCTATCCCCATCTCCTTTCATCAGTTCCACCCAGACAGATTGGATACTACTCAGTGGAGAGTCTACCTTCCTCTGCGCCCTCTAGATCTAGGCTCCCTCTTGAAAGCTTGTAAGCCAGTCACTTCTTGCCTTTGTAACCTCCCCCCGCCCCCCGCCCCATTTTGGGTAGCCAGTGTCCAAGTTGCCCATCCGTGTCTACTCTGTGTATTGAGGGGGTGGGTACCATATTGTTTCCATTATTGTTGCTTGCCGCCATCAAGTTAGTTCTGACTCATTGTGACTTTATGCACAACAGAATGAAACACTGCCCGATCCTGCACCAGCCCCACAATCATTATATTTGAGCCCATTACTGCTGCCACTGTGTCACTCCATCTCGTTGTGGGTCTCCCGCTTTTTCAATGACCCTCCACTTTACCAGAAACTGGTCCCTCCTAATAATATGTCAAAAGTATGAGAGATGAAGCCTGGTCATCTTGGATTCTAAGGAACATTCTGGTTGTATTTCTCCCAACACAGATTTGTTTGTTCTTCTGGAAAAGTCCATGGAACTTTTAATATTCTCCTCCAACACACCATAACTCAAATGCATCAATTCTTCTATGGTCTTCCTTATTCATTGTCCAAGTTTCACATGTATGTGAGGCTATTGGAAATACCGTGGCTTGAATCAGGCACACCTCAGTCCTCAAACTGACTTTTTTGCACTTACATAAAGAGGTCTTGTGCAGCAGATTTGCCCAGTGCAATATTTCGTGAGATTTTTGACTGCTGCTTCCATGAGTGTTGATGATAGATCCAAGCAAAATGAAGTCTTTGACAACTTCAATCTTTTCTCCATTTATATGGATGTTGTTTGTTGATCCAGTGGTGAGGATTTTGGTTTCTTTACATTGAGATGCAATCCATACCAAAGACTGTGCTCTTTGATATTCATCAGTAAGTATTTAAGTATTTCAGCAAGCAAGCAATATGTGTCATCTGCATATTCCAGGTTGTTAATGAGTCTTCCTCCAATCCTGTTAATCTTCAAAGAATCCAGTTTCTCAGATTATTTGCTCAACATACCAATTGAATAGTATGCTGAAAGAATACAACCCTGGTACACATCTTTCCTGATTTTAAACAATTCAGTGTCTTCTTGTTCTACTCAAATGACTGCTTCTTGGTCTACACACAGGTGCATCATGCACACAGTGAAGTGTTCTGGAATACTCATTCTCTGCAGTGTTAGCCACACAGTTGAAAGTCTTTGCACAGTCAGTAAAGCTTAGGTAAACATCTTTAGGGTATTCTCTGCTTTCCTCCTTTGTAATGCCTGGAAATCCCCTCTGCCTGGTGGTCGCATATGCTGTTGCTGTTGTTGTTGTTGTTAAATTGGTTCCGACTCATAGCAACTCATAGGGTTTCTAAGGAGCAGCAGGTGGGTTTGAACCACCAACCTTGTGGTTCGCAATCCAGTGCTGATCTTACAGTACCACACCAGAAGTCCCATATGTTGTTGTTGTTGTTAAGTGCCGTGGAGTCGGTTCCAACTCATAGCGACCCTGTACAGGGTTTCCAAGGCTGTAAATCTTTACGGGAGCAGAAAGCCTCATTTTTCTCCCGTGGAACAGCTGGTGGTTTTGAACTGCTGACCTTGAGGTTTGCAGCCCGATTCGTAACCACAACGCTACTGGAATCCCATATACATCCTTTAAATTTCTGTTCCAAGGACACTTCTTATGGGAAGCCCTCCTAGGGTCTCAGGATCTCTGGGCTTTTCCTTTAAATCCCCCTCCCAGTGTATAACCATTGATTGAGAGCTGCTTCTGCCACCAGGTTTGAAGGCCACTGAAGGCAGGAATGGAGGGGGTTTGGTTCTTCCCTGGCTCCCTAGCTCCCAGCCCAGTGCCTGGCTCAGAGTAGGTGCTCCATAAGTGATGATGAATATGCAAATGCATGCAGGGCAAGAGCCCAAGCTTCCTGTCCTTCCAGATAGGGTGGAGGGGTCAGGTGGACCTCCTGTCAGGTGGGGGCTGTGCCTCAGGCTCCCAGCCGAGCTGTGCTCCCTTTGTGTGTCATTAGAAGGCTCTTTAAAGAGCTGTTTGCAGGAACAAAAGCTGTCTCTGGCAGGCCTCAGTGGACAGGCTGGGCTTGGTAGCTCGCGCACTCTCGTCGGAAATGTACTGAGAACAGGTGGACTGAGCCAACTTGTCACCCCCAGGCTGGCTGGTGACTCTGGGGAGTGGGGGGGTGACCACGGGGGTGGGGTCCATGGGAGATAGGGTGATTGGTGGATTCAGCCCTGACCTCACTGAAATTATTTTTAAAACCTGCAAGAGAAAGGGGATATTTTTAACCTTTGTTCCATCAAGGCATCCCGAGGGAAAAGGAAGAGAGGAGGCAGATGGAGGCTTGGGAGAGGAGCACGAGAAGGGCTGGGGGCTTCAAGGGGGGGGGTGGCCCCAGAGAGCCCTGAGGACAAGCTCTTTTGTCCCCAGCACTTTTAAATTTTTTAAAAGCTCCAAACAGCAAGAGGGATGGTAGAGTTCATTATATCGTGTTATCTCCTCCGTTTCAGGCAAAGATCAATCTTCCGAGTCTTGCAGCTCTTGGGGGGTGGGGGAGGGGAAAAGAAAGAAAATGGGAGGCAAAGGAAAAAACCTCTCTGGACCAATTTCCGCTGGCTAACACGATTACTTGGCTGCCTGGCAGCAGTGCCAGCTGTTGGCAGGCATCCTGGCCCCCCGCCAGTCGCACTCAACTGCCGCCTGCCCTCCCCCCCACAAGGCTCCCTCCCAAATGGGACAGGTTGGCAGGTGTGAGAGCCCCAGACTTCCCTGGGGTGGGGATTGCTGAACCTGGCTTCCCAGAGAGGCCTCTGGCTCCACTGCTCCCCAGTGTGCATCCACTGTTCCAGCTGGCCTGCTCTCAGCCTTGTTCCCACCTCCCTGCCTTTGTTCAGGAAATCCTTTCCTGCAGGGGTAGCCCTTCTTAAGTAGTTGTTAAGTACTGTTGAGTTGATTCCAAGGAATGGCTGGTGGGTTAGAACCACCAACTCTGGTGAACATCCCTGTGCTTATCTTACAGTACAACACCAGGACCCCAGGGGAGTCCTTGACTCCTTCCTGTTTCTTCAGATGGGATGCAATTTGTATAGGTATAAAAGCACAGGCTTTGGAGTCAGAATCTATTCATTCTGCCCATCCATCCATCAGTTATTTCCTGAGTGTTTACTAGGTGCTAGGCACAGGGCTCACACTGGGTTATAGAGGTCAGGGTAGAAGTTGTCCTTCCTATCAACATTTTATGTTATGATGTAGAGTTAGATGAGAATGAAGGACTTGGTGCATCAGGAAAATGTCAGGGGGGTTAAATACCTTCAAAATAGGAGAAGTTGGGGTACATGGGGCTCAGAGAAGGCGTCTCTAAGGAGGTCCCGTTTGAACAGAATGGTAAGAAAGTCTGAGAGAAGAATAAGAACAAAGCCTGGAGACTTGAACAAGTTGAGTGCTGGGGAGAGAATAAAGGCCAGTGTGAGGGAGGTGGACTTGAAGGAAAGTAAAATTTGAGCAGCAGGCAGGGTTGACCCGGAAAGGTCTTTGTAGTCTGAAATTGGCTCTCCAAGCTGCCGTGAAATCTCTTTGCCTAGGCCAGGGGTGTGATAGGGTCTGATTTATGCCATCATATTGCTGCCAGGACAGTTTGGGGACAAGGGTGGGAACAGGGAGCTCAACCTCGCAGGAGCTGCCCCGGTGGGCAGAGGAGCTGGGAGAAGCGGTCAGTTCTGCACCTATATTGGGATCTTACGTGTAGGTGAGAGAGAAAGAGGGGAGGCTTGGCCTAAGTAAACAAGCAGGGCAATACCTGGGATGATGCAATTTGAGGGATACAAATGAAGAGCTCTGATTTGGAAATGGCTCTTAGACGACCAGTGGAGATGCCAGCTCCACCCTCTCCTGTGCACGTGGATGCATGTGCCTGGTGCACAGGAGAGGGCTGGGTTGGAGAGGAAGGTCTGGGAGTCCTCAGGATGTAGCTGAAGCTTAAAACTACGGGATGGTATGAGACCAGGCAGGGAGGATGTAGACTGGAGAGAAGAAAGCTTGGTGAGCCCAGGTCCTGAGGACGATAGGAAGGAGGTCGGGTAAAAGGAGCCTATAGGCAACTACGAGAAGGATGTGGAAGGATGATATCCGAGTCCTGGAGACAAAAAGTATTTCCTGATGACAGAAGCAGTAGACTGTGTCAGATGTACCTGAGAGCTCGGGAATGAGAAATATAAAGAATGACCATTGGGTTTGTCAAAGAGCGGGGACTCGATTCCAACTGGAGAGGAATGAGGGAGAATGGGAGGTGAGGGAGTGGAAACTGTGAGCAGACAGATCTTGAATTTTGCTCTAAAGCAGGGGTGGGGAATGTCTGGCCTGGGGGCCATATTGTTGTTGTTATTATGTGCCGTGGAGTCGATTCCGACTCATAGTGACCCTGTACAGGATTTCTGAGGCTGTAAATCTTTACAGGAGCAGAAACCCTCATCTTTCTCCTGCGGAACAGCTGGTAGTTCAAACTGCTGACCCTGAGGTTCGCAGTCCGATTCGTAACCACTACGCTACCAGAGCTCCTTGGGGACCATATAAGGCCCTCAAAATCATTTGGTCTGTTCCTGTCAAGGCAAACGCAGTCCCAGCCACTACATTGGTGATAGTGTTTGTGTACCACTGGGTCAGTTCTGACTCATAGTGACCCTATGTATAGAGTTTCCAAGTCTATCTTTATGGGAGCAGAAAGCCTCATCTTTCTCCTGTGGAGTGACTGGTAGATTTGAACTATGGACCTTGCAGTTGGCAGCTCAGCTCCTAACCCATTACACTACCAGGCTCCTTAGCCATCACATTGTTGTTGTTGTTAAGTGCCATTGAGTCAGTTCCTACCCACAGCGACCCTGTATAGGGTTTCTGAGGAGCGACTGGTTAGCTTGAACCACTGACCTTGTGGTTCAAATTGCCTTTGCAGTCCAGCGCATTAACCCACAATACCATACCAGGACTTTATTAAGAGTAAGTTAATGAAGTGTTTAACCAAATATAGCAGGCTAATTTTTAAGTTGATAATTTTGTAGGGCCCGTGAATGATGTTATAGATTTTGGTAGAAAAAAGGTTCCCCATCCCTCTATAAAGGAGCTCTGCTGGCGTACTGGTTACGTATTGGGCTGCGAACCACAAGGTCAGCAGTTCGAAACTACCAGCTGTTCCGCGGGAGAAAGATGAGGCTTTCTGCTCCCGTAAAGATTTACAGCCTCGGAAACCCTGGCCAGGGTCGTTATGAGTCGGAACCGACTCCACGGCACATAACAACAACAACAATCCTTCTATAAAGCAAAGCAGAGAAAGGCAGGGCATATGGGGCCAAGGAATTTCCACCCTCCCTTTCTTCCTTTTCCCCTCTGTCCCTTCCACTTCACCTTCACAATGTTGTGGCAAATTTATATACTCTTCACAAGCTGTGTGACCTTGGGCAAATAGCTTGACCTCTCTGAGCCTCAGTTTCCTTATCTGTACAATTGTGATGACAACCCAGATGTTGCTAGATTAGTGCATAGCTGATGCTCAGTAAATGTGATTGTTCTTAAGTAGGAACTCCCATGGGGGATTGGGCAGTTATACCCGAGTACCAGTGTTTTTGGAGGGCAATTCAGTAATGAGAATCTAAATTTAAAATGTGTAAAACCTTTGGCCTACCTTTAGGAATGTACTCCAGAGAAATAATTTGCGTATGTGCACAAAGAGGCAGGATGTTTTCCCCAGCAACGTTTGCAATACCAAAATTGGAAACTCCTAAAAACTCATCCTTGGGGGCCTGGTTAAATAGATGAGGTGTGTCCCCACCATCGAGTGCCTTGTGTAGCGCTGTGGAACACTGAGTATTTTGTGTTGAGGGCACAGACATGGCGGCGTCACTGCCCGGGACCACATCTTGGCTCTACCACTCCCGAACTGAGACTACAAGTTCAAGTTCTGGCTCTACCACTGTAGTGTTCAACAATGTAAGAACACACTGACATTCCCGGGCAGGTTACCAACCACTATTCTGTGCTTTAGTTTTCTCATATGCAAAATTGGGAGAGCAGCACCCATCTGACAGGGTTGTTACAAGTAGGCACAGGGTGGCTGCTCTCCCTGTCTGGTGAGATGTCCCCCAGAATCCACGTTGAGCCTCTGGCATCCTGTGACCCCTTCCCAGTTAGCTGCAGCCCATGCACTTGCTTCTAGAAAGTGGATTTGACTCTGGGAGAGCAGTTGGCGTCCTTGAGTTATGTGGGAGCTCCGTCTACCCCAGGGCATGGGGAACCCACACTGAGCAGAGACTTCAGGACCATACCTATGGGCACGGAATCTGAATGAGGGTCCCCATCTGACTCTTCTCTCACCTCTTCCCCACCCTCTCTCTGCAGGTGTCCACTGCAGAGGAGCCTGAGGAACCCTGAGCCTGCTTGCGCCCTGTGAGGTAAGCACACTCTGTGTTGTTGCGTGAGACGGGTCAGGGTGCACGTAGTGTGTGCATGACAGGGCTGTGGTCCCTCTTCTCTGCCTTCTTTCTCCACCCACTACTGTCACCTCCATCCTTTGGTCTTGCTGGGGGTTGTAGATGCTGGGGAACCTTGGGAAGCAGCTGCTGGGGCCCTGGGTGTACAGTTGCCTGGTCTAGGGGTGAGGCATGGGGCTTCTGGGGGCCCTTCATTAAGGAGGGAGCAGAGCTGTGGGCCACTCAGGTGAGATGGGCCTGCCTGTGGGGTGGCCGCTATTCAAGGCTGGGGTGCTCTGGGTGTCAGCACTGACTTTGGGGGCCTGGGTGTTACCTTTATAGTTCTATGATGATTCCTGTGTCTAGTGCACACTCTTAGATGAGGGGCAGCCAGGGCAGGCACTGTCCTCTGCTTTGTGTCCACCTTTCCCTGCCCCCAGCTTCCAGCGTCCCCTCTGGCTTCACTTCCAGGGAGGTTGTGTTGAGTGCGTGATTCTTGAGAAGGTTTCTGGTTTTAAATCGGCATCAGGGGGCCCAAGTGTGTCTGCCAAGTCAGCCTCACCTCCATGCGCAAGAGGGAGCAGGGGGAGTGTGAAGTCAGGAAGGTGGCATCATTCCCCCAAAGCCTTTGAGGCAGCAGGGGGTGGGAAAGCAGTGGGGGGCTTCAGGGCAGGGCTGCCTGCTCCACCACCCTCTTCTGGCCTAGCCTGACTTCACAGCATAAGGCAGGTGTCAGCTGAGATTTACAAGTTCAACTATTAGTTCTACCATTATCTGTTCCACCTCCTATTTCCTCGTCTGTGAAAGGGAGCTCCCCACAGCGCATCTTCCTAGGCTGCTGTGTTGTGAGTAGAAACCTGGCACACAGCTGGTGCTCAATCATGTTACAACAGTTATTTTGCAGCATGGACTGAGGTCCCCATTTGCAGGGCTCTGGGCCAGGTGTGGGACAGGAAAGGTTGTTGGAAGGAGTCTGTAGGACCCCAGGGAACAGAGAAGTGTAGCCCTTGAAGCTCAGCTACCACTGTAAAGGCAAACATAACCTTCCTGCCATTCTTGAGAACTGTTTAGCCATAGGATTGGAGCAACTCAATTGGCTCAGTGGACCCAATCCAGGCAGACTGCCTGGAGGAGGGGTATTAATGGTTATTAATTTGTCGTGTTTGATCACCTCTGTTAAGTCTATAAAACACTTTTTCATACTTTAATTAGCTCATTAATCTTAGCAACAATCCATGAGCGGGAGCAGTTTGTTCTTTTCTAGGAGGTGGAGAAGCTGGCATGGAGGCAGGGTTCTGCTCAGTACCTGTGGTTTACCCATCACTCCCCACTAATCGGCACAACTGTGCTTGCAGCACAGAGGACAGGGGCAGAGCTTGTGTCCAGAAAGCGATGGACATACCCTAGAGAGGGAATCAAAGAGACCAGAAGGAGAGGTATTAATGGTTATTAATTTGTTGTGTTTGATCACCTCTGTTAAGTCTATTAAACACTTTTTCATACTTGAATTATAGGAGTGGCTCCACCTATAACTTCCTCATGACTTCCAGCTTTGAGCTTCCTAAGAGGAAGGGTATGGTTGAGGCCCCTGGTCCAGGCCCCCAGGAGCTAGACTCGGCCCTCCTGAGAAGCCATGGCACAAGGTTGTTGTTAAACCAAAGAGGACGAGCGGACAATGGGGGGGGGGGGGCAGGACTGTGAGATGGGGGCAGGACTCCTCTACTCAGTCTCATTGATTCTCTCCTAGGGCACATCCATTCCTTTCTGGACATGACCCATGTCCCTATCCTTCATGCCTCCACACAGACAGCCTCCTCTCCTCTGAGATATTATTTCCTCACTAACTGTCCTCAGCTGCCCACTTATGGTCCTACCATCCCTTGGAGTGCTGAGTGGTCCAGCCCCATTCAGTCAGTTATTCAGCCCCAGGCCTGTTCTGGGTCCTAAGGGCTGTGGAAGGTATAGGGTGGCCGCTGTACACAAGGAGGACTGGAAACTGGTGGAAAGGTGGGCAGGTGCCTTGGGGAGACCCAGGCACAGGATTTCTCGTCGGAAAGTTGTTCTGGGGTAGAGCTGTTCTGGGACAGGTTCAAATCTGGGCAGCCGATTATAGTAGACAGGAAGGGCTGTCAAACCACCACACCTGGATGTGGTATCTGATGAAAGTTTGATTATTTATGACTTGTGGAATGCCCCCATGAAATCTTTGCTATAGAAGAAACCTGTGTGGCTGGATCAGAGCCCAACTCTGTGTGTGTGTGTGTGTATGTGTGTGTGTGTGTGAGATGGGGAGTCTGGGATTATGCAAATTTGAGAGCCATGGTTACAACAATAGCATCTGTCAGAGAAGGAAGGAGGTATGCAGGTCACACCAGGGCATGAGGCTCCCGTTTGCAAGCAAGGCTGGTGTGGGTTGTGGCCAACCTCAGTTGGGTGTTCAGCTCTAGGGAAAGCCACCAAAGGGCAGCAAGAGTGGACACTCATCTTGGGAACTAGAAGTGTGAAGGCTATTCCAGAAGGGGCCTGGGCCTGCCTAGCACTGTCCAAGGGAGCTGAAAACAGGGTCTTGCTTGGATAGGTGGGTTTGCCTGGTACCCACTCCACCCCTTTCCCCATCAGACCCCACTGCCCTCTCCCCATCAGACTTCTGGCCCTGGACATTTCTGAGGGATTGGGGGATGGGCTTAGCAAAGTGTAGTTAAATGCTCAAGTTCTGGGCCAGAATGCCTGGTTTCTTATCCAGTCATGAGCTGTGTGACTTTGGTCCAGTTTCCTAACCTCTCTGTGCTTTAATTTAAATTGGGCACAGCAGTTTCTACCTCTTAGTGATGTTGGGAAGATTCAATGAGAGGACCCATAAAAGGCTTTTAAACACAGCCTGATGTGGGTGTGAGGGCCCTGTTCATGGAATGTTTCTTATTTCCAGGCGTGGTGGCAGGTTGCTTTTTAGGGTTGGGGGCGGGGAGTAGTTAAGTCAGTTCAGGGTGAATCATGTGACAGACACTCCAGTTCCTGCCCTTCAGCCCCCGGGTCCTTGTGGGGAGTCGGCTCAGGTTTCTGGGCTGCTGTCTTCCTCTGGGTATCAGTTACTGAGGACTGCAGTGGGGCAGATGGAAGCTGGGTGTGAGGTTGGGACCGGTGTTCCACACGTGCTCTCAGCCACAGGGTAGGGATGGGCATAGAGGGGAGGAGTCTCTGAAAGGCGAGGGAAGCTGCTTTATTGGAACATGTGAGAGAATGGACACATGTGAGTGAATGGACATATGTGGGTGAATGGACACACGTGAGTGAATGGACACATGTGAGTGAATGGACATATGTGGGGTAGAGAAGGGAGAAAGGGCTGGCAGATGCCCCGTGCCACTGGGGCTCTTCACATACGGGATCTAAAGGGGTGTGCTGTGATTATCCCCATTTTCATGTGAAAGACTGAGGCCCATACAGGAGAGGTGGAGCTGGGCTTGAACCCTCCTGCTCCTCCTGGCCCCTGTCCCAAGCAATTCCCGCAGCCATCATTTTCCAGCCCTGATATGAGCCAGCACCAAGAGGGGTTCTTGATCAAGTGAAGCTACCAGCAGGTTCTTACTGTTGCCATGTTACAGATGCAGAGGCTGAGGCTCAGAAGGGTCCCAGGCTGCTCTGACACCAAGGCCTGGAGTTCTGTGCCTGCCCTGCTGTTCCATACCCGAGACTGTCCTGTGTCCCTGCTCTCTCCCATTGTTGTTGGTCACACCTCACCCCCAGGCCTGATGGCTGTCACAGGGCAGTGAGACAGGGTCACCCCTGCATGGGGGAGGAAAGGATACGGCTAGGATCTCTCAGTCTCAGGCCTGGGACAGCATGGTGAGGTCCCCTCCCTGGTGGAATGTCCTGGTCAGTCCTACAGGCCTGTGACAGTATGGAAAGTGGATAAGAGCATGGGTTGTGGCACTAGACAGCTTGGGGTGAATCCCACTCTAGTACTTAAAGCTGTGTGATCTTACACGCGTTACTTAAGCTCTCGATGTCTTTGTCCCTCATTTATAAGGGAGAATGGTAGTGGAACCCACTTCACAGACTGTTTTGAGGATTAAATTGAGTCTTCATACAGGAAGGGGTTTCAAAATCCCGTTGTCTTTTAATTCTACTTCTTCCGTGAACTCTGTGAAGACCTCTGGTACTAGGCGTCATGGCTGACAAGTAATAGGCATTCAATAAATGCTAGTCACAATTGTCAATGGTATTAGCATTTGTTAGGCCTGTAGAATGTTCTAGGGTGACAGCCGGGCCCTCCTAGCTCCTGTGTGTCTTTAGAAGCCAGAGCTAAGAGGAACAGGACTGAAGTCTGCCTCAGACTCCCTCCCAACTTTCCCCTTCCAGACCTCAGGTGCTGAGTTTTTCATTACCTGGGGAACCAGGGGAGGGGCAGGACATTTGCCTTTTTATATTAACCCTTATGTGTTTAGACTTCTGGTGTGGTGCTGTAGGCTCAGCACTGGACTGAGAACCACAAGGTCGGCAGTTCAAACCCACCAGCTCAGAATCCCTATAGAGGGTTGTTATGAGTTGGATTCCACTTGACCACACTTAATAACTATATTTAAGGAGCTTTGGTAGCATAGTGGGCTATGTGTTGGGCTGCTAACTGCAAGGTCAACAATTCGAATTCACCAACTGCTCTGTGGGAGAAAGATGAGGCTTTCTGCTCTCGAAAGATTTACAGCCTCAGAAACCCTATACAGAGTTGCTATGAGTCAGAAGGGATTCAATGGCACATGACTACCACTACCACCACCATTATATATTGACTGCTGCCTGCTCTGGTAGCGTAGTGGTTACGAATCGGGCTGCGAACCTTAAGGTCAGTGGGTCGAAACTACCAGCCGCTCTGCGGGAGAAAGATGAGACTTTCTACTCCTGTAAAGATTTACACCCTCGGAAACCCTGTACAGGGTCACTATGGGTCGGAACCTAGTTGACGGCACTTAACAACAACAACCTTTTTACACCAAGTAGTTGTGAGAGTTTCCAAGCATGTGTGTAATGCAATAATATAGACATAAACTCATGAGGCCAGGGAACAGTAGTAACATGTGATAGGAAGAAAGAGCTAGGGGAATATTAGCATATGGGCTTCCTGGTGGCTAAAGCGAAAAGGGAAACCATCACTTGTGAGGTTCACACTGTCCTCAGGAGCAAAGCAGCAAAGGGTCCTGAGAAGGAGTCTGTTTCCAGACGGGCAGGTTTTAGGAGGATGGGACATGGCAGGCTTCCCCAGACTGGTTTGTTGGTCCACTCCAGCCACTGTCCTCCTGGTCACCCACCCTCTGGAAGCCTGGCTGGTGGAGACTGGAACGTCACATCACAGCCTGTGTGGGTGGAGACACAGAGGTCCAGGTCCTTGCTGGAACTGAGTAGGGACCCTCCGGGTGGGGTGGACTTCATAATCACACCTGGCACCTGGGCCCATAGAGGCATGACTGTAGAGCCATGGTGGAGGGCATCAGAGCCCCCCAATTCCCAGAGGCATGGCTTCTTTCAACTCTTTTATTTTACAGATGAGGAAACTGAGACCCAGAGGGGCGTCTTGATTACCTTTGTGTACCAGTTGTTTGAATGCCTTTATCCTCTTGTTCCTCACAGAGACCCTGTGGAGGGGTCGGATTCTCTCCACTTGACAGATGAGGAAGCTGGGGCCCAGCAAAGAGGCCAGAACTCAGGCCTGTCTGGCCTCGGGAGATGGGATGAAACATGCTGGTATTGTTTTTCCTCAAGGCCTTGGCCAGCCTGAGGTGGAGGATCATGTCTGTCCGGCCGTCCACACCCCATGGCGGCTCAGGGTTTGGGGAACGGAGGTGAATGTACTAATGATCAAATACTTGACCTGGTTCAGGGGTTCCCGTTAGGAAGACCCTCAACCTGCACAACGGCAACGTGGGGATCATTTGGTGAGGAGGTGTGGGGTCAGCACACCTCTCTGCACTCTGGCTCAAGACTCTGTCTGTCTAGCTGGGCCTGTACACTTTAGGACAGACCCTGGAGTCAAGAACCCTTCCTCAAGAACCCTCAGTGTCTCTCCATTACCCGGGCACTGGCTGCAGTTCCTGACTCTTTGCATCAAGTTGCCATCAGCCCCTGGGGCTGCCCTGGACCTGGCTGGCCCAACTCTGTGGGTGTCTGCTGACTCAAGTGTGCCAGCCTCAATCCCCCACTGGTACTTGAGATGCACAAACTCAGGGCAGAGCCTTCCCCACTGTCCCCCCAGTGCCGGCTCGCAGGGAAAGAGGGTTAAAGAGAATGGGCATTCAGCAATCATACATATACTTGGCTAAGTCCAGACTTCAAAACAGCCCTGTGAAATAGGATACCAACAACATAACAACAGTAATAACAGAGAATGCTTTGTAGAGCCTGCTATGTGCCAGGCGCTGCTTGAAGCACTTTACAAATATTTATTTATTTAATCCTCACCACAACCTATGAAGGATGAGTTGTTTCTACAGAAAATGAAACTCAAGCTCAGTGGGGTTAAGTAACTTGCCCTGAGTAGCACAGCTCATAAATGGCAGGCAGAGGGCAGATTCAAATAGAATCCCAATAGGAAAGGAAAGGATTCACTGTGTTTTCTTTATGTTCCAAGCGTTTGGCATTCGCTGTCTCCTTGGCTCCTTCTGTAATCTTGTGAGGGAGTGGGTTTTGTTTTGATAGGTGTCGTTGAATTGGGATTTGACTCCTAGAATTCCTCTGTGACAGAGTAGAGCTGCCCCATGGGGTTTTCTAGGTTGTATTCTTCATGGGAGCAGATCACAAGGTCTTTTCTCTCAGGAAGCAGCTGGTGAGTTCTGACTTTTTGGCTAGCAGGCAAGCACTTAACCGCTTCACCTCCAGTGTTCCTTTAAGGAGTGTAGTGACACCCCTGATACAGAGGAGGAAACAGGCTTAGAGTGGACAAGGTCTAGATGTGAAGGCAACCTGGCTGCAATGTCTGTCACCCCACTGAGCGCCAGCGTTGATTCAGCTGATGTGGTTGGTGAGGCAGGTATGTCCCTCCTCCCTTACCGCTCCATGTGCACCCTTTCCGAAGCGGTGTGCTTGGGTGAAGAGGATGACCTTCCCCGACAGAGGACCAACCATTGCTCACAGGTATATAAGTAGCTGAGCTGCTTGAACCTCCAAACAAACTCTCCAAGGGGATGAGGTCTGCCTGAGGTCACGCAGCTGGGAGGGAGGGAACAGGGTGGCATCCCATTGTTTTCTGCCTGATCTCAAAGGTGGAGCTGCTCCTCCAGGTCCCTGCTTGGCAACTGGGAGGAGGAGGCAGGAGTGAGGTGCCAAGCTGCAGAAAGCCCTCTCTCCCAGGTGTAGAAAGCACAGGCCTCCCTGCCCCCAGCAGCTGCTATGAGGCCTTGTTCTGTAACTTCAGCCTCTGGCCTGGTTGGGAACATGGCCGACCCTGTGGGCCAGGACTCAGGCAGGGTCTGCTGCAGAACCCCCTCCTCAGGGCTGACGTGCATGTGGCATGGCCCTGATGAATGGTCTCTCTGCAGACTGAGTATTAATCCCACTGTGAGGCAATCAGGAAAGGTAACTGCCTGAAACATGTAGAATCTATCACCACCAGGCCTGGCCAGACTGGGGAGTACAGCGACCACCAAAGAGCATTTCTGTTCAGCAGCCCCTACCAAGAAGGAGACTTGATTTGAGAGAGGAGGCACATCTTGGCTTGGGATCTT
>NW_006408610.1:2359521-2379639 GCF_000296735.1 Chrysochloris asiatica | reverse complement strand
CTCCAGTCTGAGGGAGGAGACCTGGTTCTTCTCTGTTGAGGCCGAGTTTGAGGGGCTCCTTCTTCCCTGACAGGGACTGCCCCTTAATTTTCTGCAATGCCATTTATCCCATTTTAAGACATGCTAAAACTTTTCTCCTCCAAAGGCCCTTTTTTAAGTGTTCTTGAGTCAGCCTTGGCCATTTCCTTACAGGAGTATGCAGTGGCCTTGGGGGTCGGATGAAATGGCTTTGAGTGATGCTATGCCACCTACTAGCTGTGTGACCCTGGAGAAGTTACTTCACCTCTGAGCATGATTTCCTCATCTTGATGAAGATCATTCATTCTTATACAATGTCTACATCTTGACCTCTCTGGGGACAAATCCCAGGACTAGGACTTGGCAATGGCTGTTGCCCTATACCTGAATCTGTCTGCCTCCCTCTTTGGGCCTAGGCTGGGCTTCCCCAGGGCTGAGGCCACAGCCCTAGGGGTGGAATAAACCACTGTCAAGATGCAGACTTCTTCTGACTCACCCTGAGGGCTGCGGGCACCTTAAGGCAGAGTGGAGTTCAGTGGTATGGTAGAGACATGGGTGCCCAGTGGTGGTACACTCAGGACAACTTAGTAGTACATCAGCTTCCAAAGTCAAAACTAGATGTTAGTCTGGGGGAGGCAGGTCTTCATGGGGCATGCTGTCGGAATCTTCTGGTCATTCAGATGACTTTGCAGAGATCTGATCCCACATTTGCCAGCAGGGGGTGGCGCTCATCTTGGGTGCTCAGCGGATGGAAGCTTCTGGGTTAAAACTCAGCAATCCAAATGAGCTGGAAAAAGGAATTTCTGCACTGAGATTCAAAGCCTCCAAGGTCCAAGAGGATGTGCAGAGGCAGGGCCTGAGTATCAACTAGGTCCTGAAGACCACCAAGTCACTAGCAGATACCCCAGGCTCCCATGCTGATCTAGACTACAGTGTCTGAAGTTCCGATCCAGGGCTCACTGTCCTGCTTGGGTCCCAAGGCTGGGATCAGCAAAGGTCACTTAGGGCTGACTCTGGACAGGTCACAATGAAACCAGCTTTGAACACCCAGGAAGGAACCCCTACTGTTTGGAGGGGGTGGTTGTGCAGCTTAAACCTTCATACACCAGCACAGCTATGTGACCAGCAGAGCTGGGAGGAGGCCAGGCCTTCATCTCAGGCTGTCTTGGGACGGATGGTAACAGTCCACCCACCACTCAGGAAGCAGCTGCTACACCTACCCACAGGCTAGGTGTGGGGGTTCCGGCTGTGGGCTGCTCGGAGACCTGTGGCAGATCTGGTATATGGGGGCGAGGATGGACCTGGGCCTGGTCATGAGGCTGGCACTCTGGCTAAGTGAGAAGCAGGGCCTCTGCCCACTCGGGGGGTCGAGGAGCCTTTTCCTAAGTGTGCTGATGGTGTACTTCATCCAACCTTCCCAGCAGTCAAGGAAGTGGGTGGTGTTCTCATTCCCATTTTACAGATGAGGAAACTGAGTTCAGAGAGGTGGCTGCCACAGACTTGCTGTCCCTGCCCTCATTTTCCCCAGCTGAACAATGAGGACCCTTTGGGGAGAATGTGCTTGAAATTAGTCATGTTTCCTTTTAAAGATACTGAAGTGTCAAAGCAATGAGACTTGTTGTTGTTGTTGTTGTTAAGTGCCGTCGAGTCAGTTTTGACCCATAGCGACCCTGTATAGGGTTTCCGAGGCTGTAAATCTTGATGGAAGCAGAAAGCCTCATCTTTCTCCCGCGGAACAGCTGGTAGTTTTGAACTGCTGACCTTGCGGTTCGCAGCCTGATTTGTAACCATTACGCTACCAGAGCTCCCAAAATCTGAGAAAGGGTCTTGACCCCACCTTACAGACCAGCAAACTGAGGCAGAGAGAATTCCTTTGGAGGCCATCTCCTTCTCCACCCCACTCGCCCAGGTAAGGACTTGTTGCTGGCTCTGGGCCCTCTCAAGTGCTGCCTCTCGTCCCCTTAGACTAGGTCAGTGCAGGGTGTCATGGTGACATGTGTCTGTGTGTGTGCACATGTGTGCTCACGTGTATGTGTGGGGAAATGTCTGGAGGAATCAGGTACAGCTGAGCAGACCCTGAGAAGATGGGACAAGAAGATGGAGCCTTACCTGCCGCCTGCCCATGCCTTCTTGGTGGGGGGTGGGGTGGGGAACCAGGGAGTGGGAGAAGTCCTGGGTGACTGGGTTTGTGCCCACTATATATAACCCCGCCCAGACATGCACACCCGGCTATTTCTGTGTTCCTCCTCCTACTGAGGCAGGGGGAGGGGAGAGAAAGTAGTCCATCTAAAAATATAACCCAGGGAAAAATATCACAGCGCCCGCGCCCGAGAGATCTGTCTCGTTCTCTCGCCTTCCGCCCCCGCACCCCGACTTACCTCAGAGCCGCCTCAGCTCCATTTGGAAACAGCAAGGATATTGTCTCTCTTTCCTACCCTTGCCACTTACCCCTGGTGCCCACTGGTGGGGGTCCCATGATCCTCTTCATCATTTCACAGATGAAGAAACTGAGGCTTAGAGAGGTTTGCTTCAACAGAGCTACAGTCTCCTAGGCTGGGCAGTTGCTGTTGGTGGTGTCTCCTGGGTGCCTAGGTATGGGCCCCACCTCGCCAACCTGCTGGGTCTTGGACTCAGGCGGTCCAGGTTCCAGACTTTGTACTCACTGGCTTCAACGTCTCACTGAGCCTCAGTTTCCTCAACTAAAGGAGAGATAATGATGCCACTTAGCTCGTGGGTGGTGGTGAGGATTGAAGGAGAGGTGCAGGTGAAGCCGAGGGCAGGGTGCCAGGCACAGTGAAGGTGCTCAGTAGGCGTCAGCTGTTGTGGTAGTGGTTGCTATTATACTCATTCCTTCATTCTGGCCATGAGTGCCAGGCTAAGCAGCCCACAGCGCCTTTGTTCCTGGAGTTGCCATGCTCTTAGGCCCATTTCCTGAGGCTTTGCTGCTCACTGCTTAGTTTAAAAATGGCTTTGTCCCAGGGAACTGCTTGAGGGCAGGGTCGTCTACATTCAGGTGCTGGTATGAGGCCCTGGCCCACTGCAGGATTCAGTAGAGAGGGTTATACTTAAATTTGCTGACGAAGACAGGGCTGGATGTAGGATCTAGCAATGATTAAGCACCTGCTACAGGGGTTGCCTGGTAGCGTAGTAGTTACGAATCAGGCTGCGAACCACAAGGTCAGCAGTTCGAAACTACCAGCCGTTCCTCGAGAGAAAGATGAGGCTTTCTGCTCCTGTAAAGATTTACAGCCTCGGAAACCCAGTACAGGGTCGCTATGAGTCGGAACCGACTCCATGGCACATAACAACAACAACAACAACAGGGGTTGCCATGAGTTGGAATCAACATGCTGCACAACAGCACAGGCCCAACTACTACGTGGACCCTTACACTAAATCCACCTGACAGCCCCGTGGGGGATATTGGATCCCCACTTTGATGGTGGGAACCTCAGTTTCCTCAACTAAAGGAGAGATAATGATGGCTCAGGAGGGGAAATAATCGTTCCCAGGTCACACAGCTGGGACTATGCAGTTGAGATCTGAACCCCAGACCACCTGATTCCTCCAGACTCCCACGTCTGGGCCTGGGGACTCTGGGTCAGTACTGGACATTATCAGCAATACATCTGTGTGTTCTGAGGTACATCCGTGTGTGTATTCTGGGGTGAGGGGTGCCTGGGCTTCCAAATCCCTAGGCGTCCTCTCCTGCGGACTCCCCTTCTTGGGACTGTGAGTGCCTTCAGGGAGCCTCGGTGAAGAGCCCCACTTCCTGCTGCTCCCAGGGTGGTTGTGTCCGGGGTCGATTGTCTTGCTGCCCCCCATCTCTGAGTCTCTGAGTCTTGCTGTGTGGGGGTGCCAAGGCTTCTGAGGCAGGGAAGGTGCACCTGGGCTTATCGCGTCCCTGCTGGGCGATGGCTCAGTATTTACACTAGTTTGTTGAATTCCCATGTTCCCCTCAACAAATATTAACTCATGGCCAAACTTGTTCCTTTCTTAAGTTGTACCTTTGAGTCAGTTCTGACTATATAGGGGTTTCCGAGGAGCGGCTGCTGGGTTTGAACCATTGACCTTGAGTTTAGCAGTCCAGTGCTCATCCTATAGCGCCACACCAGGACTCCCTGATAATACCATTGTTGTTGTTAAGTGCCTTTGAGTCGGTTCCGACTCATACGACCCTGTACAGGATTTCCAAGGAGCAGCTGGTGAGTTTGAACCACTGACCTTGCAGTCCAGTGCTTTATCCCCCAGGGCCACACCAGGACTCCATTGTTGTTGTTGTTGTTAAGTGCCATCGAGTTGATTCCGACTCTTAGCAACCCTGTGTAGGGTTTCTGAGGAGCTGCTGGTGAATTTGGACCACTGACCTTGTAGTTCAAAGCGACCTTGTGGTTGAGTACTTATTCTATGGCTCCATACCAGGACTTCATTACCATCCGTTAAAAATAAAATATTACCTGGTACTTTGTATCCACTACCTCATTAACTCTTTAAAATAGCCTTGAGATCTGAGTTAGCCTTGCCATTTTATAGATGACGAAACGTGGGCTCAGTGACGTTTGGTTACTGACCCAAGGTCACACAGCTTGGAAGTGGTCAAGCAGGGATTTGAACATGGGCCACCAGATTACAAAGCGCGTGCTTATTTCTCTTTCTTCTGCCAGTCGTATTTGCCCTCTGCCATCTCCAAAGGGTGCCAAGCCCTGTGGTCCTGGTGGGGCTCCCAGCAATAATTATTTGGGAGAGAGTCTAGTTTGTGGGCCTCCTAGAAAGCCCAGCTTCCAGACTGAAGGCTCCGCCAGCCTGGCTGTGTTCAGGGATACCCAGGCCACACTGGGCCAGGAATGAGCTGTCTCCTCGGCCAGCATGCTGTGCTTTACTGGGGCATTAATGAGCCATTTCAAAAGCGCTGACAACACACTTTGTGGGGCTCCTACTTAAGATGTACTAAAAAATAAGCACCTTTTCAGGAGGAAACTGTAGCATGTGGGGGAAAAATATGTGCCTGGTATCATCTCTACATGTGCCACCCTGTGGGTGCTGGGGGAGGAACACCAAGCACCCAGCCTGCCCATCCTGGGTGCCCTCAGTGGGCAGCAGATGCTCAGCAAGCAGGTGGGCTTGTCAACAACTCCAGCTCTGCAGGGAGAGCGGGAGGGGAGTGGAAGAGGGAGGGAAGACTGAAGCTTTGGGGTGTGGGGAGTGGTGTTAGATGCCTGGGGGGACTGAGGATGTTGGGACAGATGATACCTGCTCCAAGCTGCTCATTCACAGGCCCAAAGGGGGATGAAAAGTCACACACCCTGTGAGCTAGCTGCAACCAGCCAGGTCCCCCAAGCCCAGGGCACTTACTCACAGAACCTGAGTATTTCTCTCTTCCTTCCTCATCCTACTTGGAGCTGAGGGTGGGGCCAAACTCTGCACTGCATCGCTGTAACCTTAGGCATGCCCTACATCTCTCTGGGCCTTAGTGTTTCTCTCTGTAAAATGGGCAGAGTAATGAACCCCAAGAAGGCAGTGATAGAACTTTTGCTTTCCATGTAGGAGACCCGGCTTCAATTCCTTGGCACTGTACCCCATGCGCAGTCATCACACATCTGTCAGTGGAGGTTTGTGGGGTGCTAGGATGCTGAACAGGTTGCAGTGGAGTTTCCAGACTAAGACAGCCTAGGAAGAAAGGCCTGGGGATCTACTTCTGAAAATCAACAACTGAAAACTCAGTGGGTCACATGTTCCACTTTCCTGTGCATGGGATTTCCATGAGTTAGTGCCTCCCTGATGGCAGCTTAACAACAACAGTGAATCCTAGAATCAGCAAAAACAAGAGAACCCCTCAATGAGCTAGAAGGACACAGTGGACACAGTGGACACAAAGATAGGATCCTGAGATGGCGCAGGACTGGGCAACATCTCCTTCTGTTATACATGAGCTTACCTGGAGCCAGAGTCCATCAGGGGCAAGGAGCAACCCAGCAGCAATAGGAAACCCCCATTGGTTAGGGCTAGGATGGAAGTGGAGAATTGGAGAGTTGACTGGGGTGTCTCCCAGGCTCATTTTCTCCTTCCCTCATGAAAGGCATTCAGAAGACACAGGACTCTGTGACAGTCCCCTGGTTGGGGGTCCTTTCTCCCTCCCTCCTCCCCTCTCTTCCTTCTTTCCTTCCACAAATATTTCTTAAATGCTTACGATGAGCCTAGCGTAGTAGTCGGCATTGGGGATACATCAGTGAACAGGCAATAAACACAGTCAAATGATAAAACAAACAAACAAACCCCCTGTCTGCTTCACTGAACTCATAGTTGAAATGGAAGACACCACAGGTAAATAAAGAACCAAGAAGTGTGGTCAGGATACTGTGTGCCTGGTACCCCCTGGGAGGGTATGTATGAGTCCTGTGAGAGAATTTACCAAAGGGTCAGCCAGGTCCAGGAGGTGGCACCTGAGCTGAGTGCTGAAGGCTAAGGGAGGGACACTACTGCCAGAGGGAGAGGGGGAGCAGGTGGAGGGAATGATTTTGTTGGTTGTGTGCCACTGAGTTGGTTCCAACTCACAGCCATCCTGTACAGGGTTTCTGAGGCTATAAATCTTTATGGGAGCAGAAAGCCTCCTCTTTCTCCCATGGAGTGATTGGTAGAGTTGAACTACTGACCTTGATGTTAGCAGTCTAGCCCGTAATCCACTATACTATCAAGGCTCCTGGTGGAGGGAATAGCATGTGCAAAGTCCCTGTGGCTGAAATCCAAGGGGCTGGGAAAAGGCCAATGTGACTGGGGTGGAGCAATCCAGGGAATGTTTGGTGGTAGAAGTGGTGGAAGGTGCTAGGGCCAGGCCTGCCTGAGGACCTGTACCTTCCTCTTGAGGGTTGTGAGAATGCAATCTGAGTGGGAGGGGTTATACATTCAGGTCTGTGGTGTGGACAGGTTTCTGGCTGACATGTGGGAAAATGGCCTGAAGCTGAGTCGGAGTGTGAGCTGTGGTTTGGACCTGATTGACTCCTGGCCCCTCCCCTATTCTTCATGATTCCCTCTGGGCTGGTGGGCCCTGAAAAAGCTCTGGCAATGTTGGGGAGGACAGTGCTCTGAACTGTGTAAGGGGGTATATCTCCGGCAGGGCACTCCCTCTGCTGCCTGTGGGCAACTCCCTCTCCAAATGCAGCTGAAGAGGCACCTGAGGTGTTAGAACTTGAGCTTGAGGAGGGTGTGACATCTGTCTCTGCTCCACTCTGAGATCTAACCCAGGGAGAGCCGAGCCTGAGAGGGGAAGGGAGCAAGAGGGGGGGAAAAAAAAAAAGAAGGCTCCCTTTCCTTAATTCTGACTGATTATGACAGCTTGCATCTTTAGTCTGAAACGTATCTATGGGGTAAGGACTGCTTTTCTCAATCAGGATAATTATGTTAATTAAAATGCTTTCTTTATAGCAGTTCTGATTAATAAAAACAGTTCCACTGCTCTCTTTAAACACTCTAACCTTCTGTTGCATGGGGAAGGAGGCCCTTTCTCAGCAATTTATGGTTCTTCATGCAGATTCCAAGTGTTGACCTGCTGCTGAGGTGGCCTGGTGGCAGCATTTCCTATGCATCTGCCCCAGGGACCGGTGCAGGAGAGAAGGCAGCTAGTGGCCACGGCAGGTGAGGCGGCTGGACCTGCCATCAGGGAGGGGATGGGGTGGGGTGTGCGCTCTGCTGAGTCTGCTAGAGAATAAAAATACCACTTATTTCTCTAATTGCTGTTTATTTCATATGGAAAGCATGGAGATAATTAACGAGCTCCCAATTAAGAAAAATTGCACGTGGGAGAGAGGTGGACAAGCCAGAAGTGGGTCTTAAGTGAGCGTGGGTGGACCAGGGGATGGGCCCTCCCCTGGGCCTGGTGGGTGGAGTGGGGACATGGGGGAAGGAGGAGGCTGCAAGTGGGGCACAGGAAATGGGGTGGGTCCTTAGTAAGATGGAGGTCATTGTTGAAGTGCAGGATGAGACATGGAGTGAGAGGGAGACAGAAGGAAGGCAGACATCTGAGTTCTGGGCAACACCTCGCTGGACTAGACTCATCTGTAACCTGAGTGATCCTCACTCTCTCAGCATCTGATGTCACAGAAGCTGTGTGTGAGAGTGTTTATGTGTGTGAGTATAATTGTGCATATATATGTGTGAGTATGTAGAAGAGAGTAAGTGTGTGCTAGTGTTTATGTGTGTGACTATGTACATGTCTGTATGTGTGTGTCAGTGTATGTATGTCAGTGTGTACTTGTGTGAGTGTGATTGTGTTTGTGTATGTGAATTGTACGTGTGTAAGTGTAAATGTCGGAGTGCATGTGAGAGAGAGAGAGTGTGATTTGTGTGTGTGTGAAAGAGTGTGAATGTTCCTGCCAGAGAGTGTGGTAAAAATCTCAGCCCTCAGAACTGTGAAAGATTGGGAGGTTTCCCATCAAATTTAGACTTTCTTGAGACTCTTGAAAAGTCAGAAGGCTTGGCACCCCTCCTGCCCTCAAGGAACCACAGGTGAGGCGGAGTAGGGACCCCATTTATCACATCACACACTTCACATTTTCTAGTGCAGCTAACCTGGGAGGTGTTTGAGTTTTCAGCCCCAGATCTCAGAAGACTGCCCGGTTATGGCCATGGGACTCTGCTCAGCTGAGGCTCGGGAGGATTAAGGAGGAAAATAGTCTTACATGGAGAACGGTGTTTAGGCCCCAAAGGAGGGAAGAAACCTCAGATGACCTACCATCACCTTCTCCTGACAAGGTTGAGTGCAGATGGGGTCACAAAACTGGGAGGAGACTTGTGGGGTCCTCCACTATGCACACAGCCGGTTATCTAAGTCCTGGGGAGCTGCTCCAAGGGGTTTTGACAAAGCTGGGGTGACTGAGGAGAGGGAGGGGCTTAGTAAGAGATGGTGCCTTCTCTTCTCATCACCTGTTTAAGGAAGAAACTGTTCACACAGAGAATGTGTGCTGAGCAGGAAGGGGCTTGTCCAGGGTCACAGAGCCCAGGTCTTTTATGTTCCCGATTATGAGGTTGGACAAGGCCAAGGGGCTAAGGAAAGCGATGCTAGTGGTTCCTCGGCCTCTGTCCATCTCTGGTGAGACTAGCTTTTGGTCCACATCTTTGGGGCTTGATATTGACATCCAGAGGAGCTCTGGTAGCATAGTGGCTACGAGTTGGGCTGCTAACCTCAAGGTCAGCAGTTTGAAACTACCAGCTATTCCACGTGAGAAAGATGAGGCTTTCTGCTCCCATCAAGATTTACAGCCTTGGAAACCCTGTACAAGGTCGCTATGAGGTGGAACTAACTCCATGGCACACCACCACCACCACCACCACCACCACCACTGTTGAGGTCTAGAGATTTGCCTGTGTACATGGGTATGGACAAATGCACCCGTACATGTGTGTATAGGCACACAGGTGTTCATACATGTGAACTCCTGTGGACATGCATGTGTGGACATGTGTGTGCAGGCACTATGATCCCACAGGTCTGCCATATATGTTCACACCAGTGGTTCTTCCCCATGTAGGTCTGCGTATGCCCCGGAGGGATATGGCCAGGCCTCTCCTTAGGCCCTGGAACATGGTGGTGACAAGTCGGACATGTAAGTTCTGACCTGCCAGACAGCTCGCCACTTCCTGAGGGTGATAGTCCCATGGCTTCTGGCTTAGAGTGAGTGTCCTCTTGGACACCAGATTCCAGGCACGCCTTGGGCCCCACTCCCAACTCACTGGGCCCCCAGCTTTGGGAAAGTTCTGCCTGTCCAGGAGGGAGTGAGCATGCTCCGTGTAACCCACCCACCCTCTCCCCACTGCCTGCCCAGATTTGCTGATGGCTGAGCTGGGACTCTCAGTGTCCACGCCCCTCCTAGGTTCTGCTGTGTCTGTGGGCGGGACTCTTCCCACTCTGGCAAATCCTGGATGTTCACTGCTGAGGCTCCCCCTTTCCCCTTCAGGGCACCACAGGCTCCAGCACAGCAGGAGTTACCCCACCTCAGGCCCCTAGGGCTTCCCCATCAGAGGCTACCAACTGTCTGGGAGAGAAGTCAGCAGAGCCCTCCCATCTTGTCTGCCTTTCCTCCCCCCGCTGCTCTTCCTCCCCCCCCCCCCCCCATGATCTGATAGGCTGAGTTTATGACCCTCTTCCCAGAGGGAATCCTGTTTTTAGAGTCAGGGCAACTCTGGTCCCCTCAGACGTGCTATGCTGATAGAGGGTTTCAGGCACTGTGACTGACGCTGGGGCACCATTTCTGGCAGGAACACCCCCGGCTCAGCAGACACCCGTGGCTCCTGCATGCAGGCGGTGGTCGGCTGGGACCTGGGCCTGCCACCCCCACCTCCGCCCGCCTAGGGGCTGCCCCCCTCTCACCTCTGCTGTATTTACGTGTCTATTTTATGATTTCAATTTTTAATGCCTCTGCTCTTTGAAGACGCTTAATGCTTTCGAGTGGAACATTTCCTTCCAGGACCTGAGCACAGATTGAGGACAGAGCAATAAATCAACTAATAACTGGAACCTCATTTTCTGCTCCACGGCAGAGAGTTAACCCCCGCCTCACTGCACTCCTCCTGACAGCAGCCTCGGGCGAGGGGGTGCCGCCAGCAAGTAGCTGAACCTGGCCCCACCCCTCACAGCTCCCACACAGACTGTCTCCCACCGGATCACCTCCTCTCCTCCTGCCTCCCAAGTCTTTCTCTCCTTTGTTTCCCCTCTTTCTTTTCTTGTTTTCTCTCCATCTCTTTTTATTTCTGCCCTGCTCAAAACAAGTAGGAATAGGGGAGATGTCCAGAATTTGGGATTCTGGAGGGGACCCTGAGATCATGTAGGGAGGCATTTGTTGGCATTTTCTCTGACTTGCTGTGTGCCCTATGGAGAGTGTCCGACCCTCTCTGTGCTTCAAGATCATGGCCTACACAAAGGGATCTTCCTGCATGGGCCAGGATCTGATAGCAACGTTTGAGACAGACTTGAGAGCACATGTGGGCAGTGCCTGAGCCCCCCCCCCCCATTCACTCCCCTTCCCACAGTAGCTTAAGGAAGGGGAATGGTGAAGGCCAATCAGGTTGTGGAACTGATAGTGGGTGGCTCCCCTGTTGTGTGTGTGAGTCTCTGTGTGTGTACACTCATGTCTGTGTGGCTGTTTGTGTCTTGGCCTCCAGGGTCTTATACCAGCACCATCCCCCTAGGATGACTTTTGACATTCCACAGGACTTATAAAAGGGCCCAAGGTGGGTAGCTACATCAGCTTTGCAAGGCTGAAGGGGATTATGAGTGCAAATTGGGGCTACACTTTCTGGGATGCAAGTCTGAGTTGCTTAACTTCTCTGTGGCTCCACTAGTCCATCTGGAAAAGAGAGGTAAGAATAGAGTCTCCGTCACAGGTTTGCAGTGCAGATTAATTACATTGTTGCTTATAAAGTACCTGGCACATAGTCAGTGCAATGTAAGTATTAGCTGTCATTATTGTAGGATACACACAGTACCTCCTCCTCCTCCCAATCACCGATGATGCATCACCAGAGGTATGTGAGGCACACCTGCCCTGTGGTGTGCACCCAAATAGTCTGTAGACAAAGAAAGGTGAGACCCTCAGAGCAGGCAGGGGTGACTTTCTGGATGAGGTAGTGATAGCACTTGACCTCAGGTGGACAGAGAGGAGGATGGACCTAGGCATCCATTGAAGATGGGCAGGAGGGGATCTGGGGACATGTCCAGGGCTGGCTGGGGGTATTTGCACTGATTCAGAGGGAAGCAGGGAGCCATGGCAGACCTCAGTGCAGGGAAGAGATGGGGCTGGTTCGTAGGTGCCAATGCCAAGACCACACTAAATATCTACATGTGTTGGCTCTTTATAGAGATGAGGAAGTTGTACTTGAGCACCATGGTTTGCTTAGGGTCACCTGTGACCTAGGTGGTCTGGGATATGTGTCTGTTTGACCCTGGAACTCCAGTCCTCTCTGCTCTGCTGAGTCCCAGCATCTCAGGGCTGGAGATGGGCAGCCCTTCCAAACCATCCTCCAGCATGTCTTACTCCACCTGGACACACCTGAGTGACAGGGAACTTACCACCGCTCAGGACAGCTCATGCCTGTGCCATTTCATATGATTGCACATATTCCAGCAGTGATATTAAGCTGAATTCCAGTTGCCGCACCTCACCCATCCTATCCCTAGCCATGCCCCACAGTCCCTCAGTTATACCCTGCCCAGCCTGATTATGCCTTTGTGTGACAGCACCATTTCTTCACATGGCTCTGCTGGTGGGTGAAAGGGATGAACAGATGCCCCACACTGAATGCCTGCAGTGTACTAGACGTGAAGCATGGTGCAGCCACACCCCACATGTTACTACAGTCCCTCTGTGGGGCAGGCTGTTAGGTCCACGTCCTGGCAGTGTGCCAGAATGTCAGAGTGTGGGTATACCTTAGGCATCAAGTGGGGCATCGTCCTGAGCCCCGGATACGGATTTCCAGAGTATTTCACCAGATGACTCCACTAGGTTATAATTTTAGCATGTTACAGCTGATGTCTTCTTGGGGCCATAAAACAGCAAACTTTTACCGCTGGAAGCAGCTCCCAACCAAGATGTGGGGGGAATTGTCATGTCACGATGTCATCTGTGTATCAGTTATTGTTTAGGGGAGAGTGGAATATGTGGGTGTTTATAGACGTATGAGCCCTCCCCTGCACACAGGCCACCAGTCACATCCAGGGAGTGGAGGGAGGATGTTGTTGGCAGGGAGGGGGGCCAAGAGGGCTTATCCATTCACTCAACAAACATCACTGACCACCTACTAGGTGCCAGGTGCGGACTGAGCAAGTTCTCAAGCTAGTGGGGAAGGCAGGCGCTAAAAAGAAGGACAAGCAGGGAGTTTGAAATTGATCATGGTGCAGTGGGAGGGATGATCAGGGCACCTGGTGAGATGAGATGGCCAGGTAGGCCTCTCAGGTGAGGAAGATCAGTGAAGAGCTTATGTAGCCAAAGAGGGGGATTGCAAGGTGGAAGAGAACCCCAGTGAGGACATCTGCGTGCATCTCCGGATGTTCTCCGAGGAGCAGCGAGGGGAGCATCTGATGGGTGAATCAGGAGGGTGGGTGATCTGATTTATGCTCTTTAAAAAGAAAATTTATTATGGTGGAATATAAAACAAAACATTTGCCATTTCAACCATTTTTTATGTATACAATTCAGTGACATTAATTGCACTCACTGTATTGTTCAGCCATCACTACTGTGTGTCTCGAATTTGTTTTCCTCACTCTTAGCAAAAACTCTGTATCCCTTAAGCCAAACCTCCCTTTTCCTCTCCCTACCACCCACCCCTGGTAACCACAAATAAACTTTGGTTGTAGCGCATTTGTCTATTCTGGATATTTCGTATATGTGGTATTTGTACAATATGCTTTTTGTGTTTGGCTGAGTTCTTTCACTCAGCATGCTTTTAAGGTTGTTGTTGTTGTTAGGTACCATTGAGTCGGTACTGACCCATAGTGACCCTTTGCACAATGGAATGAAACATTGCCCGGTCCTGGGCCAACCTCACAATTGTTGGCACGCTTAAGCCCATTGATGCTGCCACTTTGCCAATCACCTTTTTCTCTGACCCTTCACTTTACCAAACATGATAGATAGCCTTCTCCAGTAACTGGTCCCCCCTGACAGTATATCCGAAGGTACCATGTGTCAATCAGAACTTTACATCGCTTCATGACCAAATCACATTCCACTGTCTGGATGGATATATCACATTTTGTTTATCTGTTCATCGGCTAGTGCACACTCAGGTTGTCATTTTCACTTATTTGCTATTATGAAATAATCTTACTTGTAGCATTGCTCTTCAAGTATTTATTTGAGTCTCTGCTTTCAAGACTTTCAAACATATACCTAGGAGTAGAATTGTTGGGTCTTAAGGTGGTGGTGGCGGTGGTTGTGTGCCCACTTAGTGACCCTGTGTGAGGTTTCTGAGGCTGTAAATCTTTATGGGAGCAGAAAGCCACATCTTTCTCCTGAGGAGCGCTTGGTGGATTCGAACTGCTGACTTTACAGTTAGCAGCCCAACGTGTAACCCACTATGCCACCAGAGCTCCTTGGATTGTAAGGTAATTGTGTTTAACTTTTTGAAGAACCTCATACCGTTTCTCACAGTGGCCGCACTGGTTTTTATTCCCACCAGCAGTGGATGAGGGCTCCAGGTTCTCCACATCCTTGCCAGCCCGTGTTATTTTTGTTTTCCTGATAATAGCCATCTTATGGGAGTGAAATGGCTTCTTGTTGCGGGCTGATTAGTGCTTCTAAGAGATCTCTGTGGATACTGTATGGAGGATAGGTTGGAGGGGCAAAAAGGGGAAGCCAGGGGGTAACACCGAGGTGATGGAGGCCTGGACCACAACCGTAGCCATGGGAATGAAGAGAGCTGGACAGTCCAGACTTATCATGAAAGTGAAACTGACTGGGCTCAGAGATGAGGGAAGGGTTATAGAGGAGGTAAGGAAGTGCCCTCAAGTCTTGGCTTGCATCATCTCGGTGGATGGTGAGTTCGTTTTCGTTTTTTGAGCTGGGGACTGTCAGAAGAGGGTCTGGATTAAAAGTCAGACAGGAGCTCATATTTAAATGTCTTCTCCAGCCAGGTATGCCCTGGTAACAGTTGACTGCATTAGCCTGGAAGTCATGGGTAGAAACTGGAGCAGAAAATGAAGATGAGGATAGAGAGATGTGGGAGACAGCAGCCATAGAAGGTGTTTAAAGATTAGGGATAGCGTAGACATTTGGGAAGCTTGTGATTAATGAAACTCTGGCTTACCAACATGGAGAGTTGATGGAGGAGAAAGAGCCAACACAGGGGGCTGAAAGGCAGAGACAGGGAGAAGGAAAAAAGCCAGAATGATATCGTATCCCAGAAGCCAAGAGGGGGTTTCAAAAAGGAAATCACAAAAGCTGTCATTGAGTTTGTTAACACAGAGGCTATTAGTATCTTCTGCAAGAGAAGTGTTGAGAAGGGATGGGGTGGAATCCAGTTTAGAGGGGGCTGAGGGTGATGGGAGTTGAGGAAAATAAGATTGAGCGTCATCAGCTCTTTCTGTAAAATTTGCTGTGAAGAAGAGAAGAGCAAAGGTGTGGAAGCTGGAGGGAGAAAATTCATAGGAAATTGTAAAGAAATGTACAGGGGAGAGATCTTGTACACCCAACCTCCCTCAGTGTTAACATCTTGTGTAACTAAAATATAATATCAAAATCAGGTCGTTGATACTGGTATGAGGGGGCTTCAAAAAAGTGCTTGGCAAATGCAATGAAAAGATAATGGACATTTTTCTGTGAACTTTTTGAAATTCCCCGCCTTGAACAAGTCACAGAACTTTTCAGATTTTGTCAGTTATTCATGTGTCCATTTGTGTGTGTGTGAGTAAGTAACTCTATGCAGCCTTATCACATGTGTAGCTTTGTGTGCAATCAAGATACAGAACTCTACATCACTACACAACTCCTTTGTGGTCCTGCCTCCACTGCTCCTAAACCCTGGCTACCGCTTGTTTGTTTTTCATCTTTATAGTTTTGTTATATATATGGATGGGAGCGCAATGACTCCATAGGATGCACTCTGGACTGTGAACCATAAGGACAGAGGTTCAAGCCCACCAGCCACTCCATAAGAGAAAGATGAGGCTTTCTGTTCCCACAAAGATTTACAGCCTCAGAAACCCTATACAAAGTTGTCATGAGTTGGAATGGACTCTGTGGAACTTAACAAATAGAGATGGAGGAAAAACGCTGGGTGTTGCAAATGGTTAACATTCTTGACTGCTTAACTGAAAGGTTGGAGGTTCAAGTCCACCCATATCAAGGAAGCCCCCTCATACCAATGTCAATTTCTTGGTTTTGATATTATCTTTTAGTTATTGAAGATGTTAGCACAGGGGGAAACTGAATATACAAGGTGCCTCATCAGAAAGACCTGCAATTTACTTTAGTAAAACTAGCCATTGATAAACCTTTAGAAACTAGTTTGACTCTGACACATGAGACTTCCATGAGTGGGAATCAGCTAGATAGCAACTGGTTTTTTTGTTTGAATGAAATGTAACGTTTTGAGGGTTTTTTTTTTAGCTCAGCATAATTAAAGGAGGAATTTTTTTTTTAAGGACGTGATTATTTGTTGGTGGGAAGGATGAAGATTGGGTAGAGATGGGTGATGTAGAAAGACAAGAGGATGAGGGGAGCCAAATTTCTGGGGCCCAGTGGGGATGGATTTAGAGTCCAAATGAAGCTTTAACTTCTCCTTAGTTAGATATGGGCAGAACCAAGGGAGGGGAAGGAGGCGTCGAGAATCTGCAGAGGTCTCCTGCGGGAATTCTGCTTCTTCAGTGAGAATGCGGTGAGGTGTCCATTGAGAAAGGCAAGTCAGGCGGGGGTTTAAAGGTATGAGGAGAGTAGAGGAAGGGAGGAATGGTCATCTTGGAGGACTCTGGAAAGTGAGTGGCCAGTGGCACTGGATGGGGCTAATGGGCAGTGCTGGGGCCACTTGAGGTATGAGATTTTGAGCTCACAGACCATGTTTTCCAACAACATTTAGCTTCCTAGGTATAGGTGCCAAGAGGTGAGAGTTGAGCTCATTCAGGTTGGCATTTTCTGACAAGTGCCATCAAGATGAGAGGGACAGGGTGTTTGAGGGACTGATTATATTAATGGAACCCAAGCTGGGTCAAGGGGAGTAAGGATTGATGGGGGAGAGCAGTGAGGTGTGAAGGTCTCAGTGAGATGAAAGAATTGTGACAAGGTGTGTCAAAGAGAGTCCTTGAACAAGAAAGCTATGGAGAGGAGCTGGTGGGCTGAGCTGGAAGTTTAACTGGGAGCTTGGAGGGCTGGTTGGGTTATGGGGATGACAAGGAGGAACAGTTAGAGGGAATAAAAGTCAAAGTCACGGAGGTGGTCATCAGAGACTAGAGACTAAGGACTAAGCAGACCAGATGGTAACGTCATCTAGAGGTGACTCTTGTCTAGAATAAAGGTGCAGAGGAAGATGAGATTTGAGTCTTCTGTGTGTGAGGGGAAATGGCCAGGAGCTTGGAAGGAAGAGATGCAGAGGCTCAGACTGATGGGTAGGTGTCCAAGAGGCACGGAAGCTCCACAAGGGAGAGATTTGGAGCCAGAGTAGCAAGAAAGAGCACACTAGCCTGACGTGTTCTGGGAGAAATTGTCTATAAAGTGTTACTATGTGTACCCATCCTTCAGATGGGAAAAGAGATCCAAAAAGAATAAGCCAGTTTCAGCAACATCAGGCTCAGCGAAGGCTTAGCAAGAGCCCATTTGAATAAGTGAAGTGATGTAGGAGGTGGGTTCTGGAGCCAGCACGTTGCTCCTTTACCTGCTGGCGCCCTGGTGTGGTGCTGGAGGATAAGAACTGGACCACAAGGTGAGTGTGAACTGCAAGGTGGATGGTTCAAACTCACCAGACGGACGCTCCTTGGAAACCCTCTACAGGGTCGATATGAGTCAGAACTGACTCTTTAACAACAACCACAACCTTAACCTGCAGGCTGTTGAAAAACCTTTCTGGACCTTTCTTTAAGAACCTCGGTGGCAAGTAGGTTAAACATTGGACTGCCAGCCGAAAGGTTGGAGGTTCAAACCTACCTCCTGCCTCATGGGAGAGAAGGATGAGGCTGTATGTTCCCCATAAAGATTTATAGTTTCTGAAACCCCACGAAACGGTTATATTCTGTCTCATATGGTTGCTATGAAGTGTTTTTGGGTTTTTTTGAAGGTGATGAGGTTGGGTCTTTCTTCATTTGTAAAACAGAGTTTATAATATCATTTGTACTCCAAAGGTGGTTGTATTAAATGCATATACCCTGTGAGTCCTGGGGTCAACCTCGTTTACATGTAAGGAAACTGAGGCTCAGCAATTGACTTGGGCCTCAGTGGTCCTCAACCTCTTGCCAGGACCCACTTCTTTGTCCCAAGATGCCTAGCAGTACCCCACAGCACTGCCCCACCTCCCTGAAAAGCGTGTGGTTCTGCCCAGTGACCTGGACATTCTAGCAGCACCATGGCAGGTGTAGGATGGAACCTCATCTCATCTGTCAGATGGGGAAATGGGGGCAGGGATGGTGTCCTCTCCCCTTGCTTCCCTCCAGTGCCAGCCTCAGTGAGGGAGGATGAACTCTTCATTATTAGCCAGTAGGGGACACAGAGGTGACACAGATGCCGTTCCTGTTCCTGTGCCACAGTCTCATAGGGGAGACAGGACAAAATAATGAGCAAAGATAATAGCATTAAACAATGGAATACAGGGCAAGAAGCAATTGTTCAAGGAGACAGGGATCTGGGGCCGGAAGGTCTTAGAGAAGGAGAGAGATGGGGAGTGAGCTGGGTTTTGAAGGATGGGTTGAATTTCTAAGAATATTGGGGAGAGGCAGGGACATTCTAGAGGAGGTATGGGGCTGTGGGAGCAAAGGGGGCTGGGAGGAGGGCTTTGCGCTAGACAGAGCAGGCAAGGTGGGAAGGCAGGGCTGTGCAGGCTGGCTCCTGCCACGTCTCAATCTTCTCCAAAGATTGGTGAACCAGATGTCCCTAAGGCTTGCAAACAGATGCCAATAGTGGGAAATTGGCCAGTGATTCTCCTTGGTTCAGTGCGCTGCAGTCACCAGGAGCAAAGGTGGAGGGGCCTGGAAGGGGTGAAGGGTAGGCTGACAGCTCTGATGGTAATTATCCCCCTTGCCTGCCAGGTGACCTTGAACCAACTCACTCTGCAAAGTGGGGTATCCAGGATGCCCCTTCCCTCCGCCCCCTAGGTGGGCTGTACGAGGTCTCACACCCTGTGAAGTTTTCTGCAGTGGAACAAGAGCCGGCTACTGAGGGGAAGAACAGAGCTGAAGGCTTTTAGCTCCCTGGCAGAAGCACCCAGCAGAAACTCAAGGCACGTCAGAAAGCGGAGTTTGGGGAGAACCTTTGATTTAGAGAACAAGGTTTTGGCATCAGACTGCGATCAGAGAGCAGAGGCATCCTACCACGCCATGAAACCAAGTGCTGTAAACCTCATTAATCTGATGCCTCCCTGTTCAAAGTGGCACCTAATTAGAAGGAGCCACAACTTCACCGACTGGGTGGCCCATTGTTCCTGCTGGACAAGTTACACCAGGCGACTTCAAAGCTCATTCCTGGATCACTTGGCTGCATTGAGCCAATTAGCTGGTTTTTAAAGCAGGGGCCACCCTTGGCTGGTGAGCTTGGCTCCTGTTTTTGCTGGGTCTGGGGCCAGAGCTGAGGGGCCTCCACCTCCTCAGACTGAACAGGAGGTTCTCCAGCTCCTCAGACTGAACAGGAGGAGGGAGGCACTGAGTGTGTCAGACACAGTGGCCGTGAGGGATGGTCCCAGGCAGCCTCTGCCCTCTGAGGCCCAGAGGCCTGGTGTGAGAAGAAGCCCGAGGAGCTGCCCTCCTCCCTCCAGCCCCTCTGTTTCCTCTATTCTCTTCTCCATTCCTTCTTCAAGACTAGACCCCTGGCTGCCCCAATTGACTGAGTGCTTTTTTTTTTTTTTTTTTGACACCAACTCTCTTATATCCTTGTCATCTTCCCATCCTCTAGAGGGGACCCTAGGATGCCAAGTCAGGGGTCATGTTAGTCTAAGACATCTTGTGAGGTCTTGATGGGTTGTATGATCTGCATGAGCTCTGCCCCCCTTACCACCACCACCCCCCAAAGAGCCATGGACTCTTGCCTTTCCCTGGGTTTGAGCCCCCAGCCCCAATGTGTCTAGGGCTTTGCACATAGAAGGTTTTCAAAAAGGGTCTGTTGGACAGTATTGCTTCTCCCTTAGCCAAAAGTTGTCTGAAAGACTGGGGCTTCTCCGTCAGAGGCCTGAAAGATTCAGGTGAGAGTTGGAAAAGGTCTTTCAGCAGTCCTGGGACACCTGGGTCCCAGGATGTTGTAGCCTTTTCTCTGCCTTCCAAGACATAGAGCTCCAGATGAGTCTAGAGACAGGGAAGGCACAAGAGGGAGACTCAGGATAACAAGCAGTTGGAATTCCTGGATTGCAGGCCTGCTGTTGGCATTGATTGACCCTCTTTGTGATCTGATTTGTCTTCTCTGGGCCTTAGTTTCTACATCT
>NW_006408610.1:2335993-2358970 GCF_000296735.1 Chrysochloris asiatica | reverse complement strand
AGGCTCACTACCTTCCCAGTGTCTTTTCCAGAGATGGGAGGCTCACTACCTTCCCAGTGTCTTTTCCGTGCTGGGTAGTTGGCAGTTGTTCAGGTAGCCATTTCCTTCTCTTGAGCCCAGACTTCCTCCCTGTCACACCCATGGATTCTGCCCCAATCCCTGCCCTGTCCCAATTCCATCTGCCCCTCTGCCCTGGCAGGGTTCCAGCCACCTCACACCCTCCCCTGCTCTTCAGGGTACATGCCAGCCTCCAGAAACTTTTCTGGCAAACTTCCCTCCTTCTGTCTCCCAGGATTTGACGTCTTTTAGACGTGGAATCTCCCATCTTCCCACTGCAGGACACAGCCCAGATCCCACCACTTACCAGCTGCCTTGATGTATAACACTATAAACCCCTTCACCTCATTATAGGAAATTTCTTTTGAATGGCCTTTAAAAACCATCTCATTACACAGGAAGAACTGTAATTACCTTGTGAAAGATGGAGGTTCTGGAAGAGTGGGTGCCCAGCGTTGTCAGACCAGTAGGACAGAGCTTGGCTGGGCTGGTTGGGCCACTAGGGTAGAGGTCCTCCCCCAACTTTTCAGTCCTCTCTGGACCCTCTTCTCCAGGGATCTGGGCACCCTTGTGTACCAGGAGGTTGGAGCCTCTCATAGATAGAGCAAAACTACAGAGCAACTAAGGGGAGTCGGGTGGCTGTCATGGGCGGATGCTCTCGCCCTGTCAGGTGTCAGGGCAGGTCCAGATGGTCAGAACTTCTTGAGACATTCTCAGGGGTTATTCAGCCTCTCTGGGCCCACCCTCCTGGTGGCTTGTGGAGCTTGCTCAGAGGCCCCAGACAATCACAGATGGATGGGAGGTCAACAGGTCCAGTCCCTTGCCCTTAGCCATGTGTTCAGTCTTTTTCCCCCAACATCTTCCCACAGTGGGGCCCAGTCCTTCTCGGGCCATTGTTTCTCCCCCATCTGTGTGGAGGATTTCTATGGTATCTGACTAACACCCCTGTAAGGAGTCCCTGGGTGCTGCCAAAGGATTAAGGTCTTGACTGCTAACCCAGAGGTGCTTCAGAATAAAGGCCTGGTGATCCACTTCTGAAAGATCACAGTCTTGAAAATTCTGTGGAGTTCAGCTGTACTTTCACACACATAGCATCACCGTGAGTTGGAATCTATTTAATGGCATACGATTTGGTGGGGGCAGAAGGAAGGGCTATTTTTTGTTTCATTCATTTATTTAACATCCCTGCTGCCCCAGTGTGGACTTGATTTTACTCTGTCCCTACTTGGTTGTGCCATCTTGGGCCATCTTGCCATTCATGCGACCTCTGAGCTGGTTTCCTTATCTTATGAGTGCTCAGGATAAATTCTGCTTCCAGGGTCTCGTGGTAAGCACGGGCTGTGACAGTGGATGCCAAGTGCCTGGTGTTGGACACATAGTAGGAAGGATATCTACATTGCGTGCTGTGCCCCGTGAGAGGCTGTCTGTGGAGACTTCGCTCTGTTCTCTCTGTACAGCACTGGAGAGAGTGTCCTCGAGTGAACCGAGTCCAGGGACTCATTCTGCCAAGTCCCTCAGTGTCTCCCTCAGGCCAGGAGTTGTGTGTGTGTGTGTGTGTGCAGAGATAGCTTGGTCTCCACCCCAGCTGTGCCCAGGCCAGAGTTATGAGCCCCTCCTTAAACCCCATCCTCCCCTGAAGTCTTCAGCTGAGGGTGGGGGCGGCACTGAGAAGAGAGATTGTCATGTGGCTTTTTACCATCATCACCTTTTTAGTTTTCTGCATCCTGATAGGCTCTCAGGATTGTCTTGGTTCCCACTAACAGGGACACAGGATGAGGAAATGTCAGTGGTCAGTGAAGTCCTTGGAGCCTGGCACAGTGACTCCCTTGGGGTTCTAAGACAGTAATGAGGAAAGACCAAGTGTCCAGCCCTCCCTCACCAAGCCATAGGGGACAGGGGTTGGGGGAGGGTCTGTGTGAGGAGGCTGCTGGATGGGAGGGCAGGGGCCTTGGGTTTAGTACCATTTCTACTGGGACCTTCTTGTCACCCAGCACCCCTTCTTGATTCTCTGTTATCATGTTATATCTCAGAGCATACAGCCTTCCAGGGTATCTCTGGACCCTCCTCCAACACTGCTGGAATGCCATCCAGGACCTAAGAGGCTCTGTAGGTGTGCGTTTAAAGGAACCATATGTATGTAGTAGTTGCAGAGAACACCGTACTGGTCTTACTCATTCTAGCACCCCCAGTGTCTCAGCAGTGCTTGATGGCTGCAACAGATTTGTTCAATGAATGAATGAATGAATGAATGAGTGAATGGGAAGACTGTGCTTCATGGCTAGATCTGTCTCAATCAGACCAGCAACTCCGAGGGCCAGGAACACCTCTTCACTCCAAGACTGAGGCTTGTCTGAAGGCAGAGGGTGTCTCCTCCTCCCTCATGTCTGTCCACTTGGCTTAGCTGAGGATGGACCCAGACTGGCCAAGGGGCGGGAGGTGCCAGCTCTGACCACACACAGAGCCATGAGTTGCTGCCACCACCACTAGGATGTAGTTTTCACCCCCTATTCCATTTGGCCGGCTGTGGCATTGCAGGATAATGAAGTGGGCTGCAAGGTCAGAGGTTCACACCTACCAGGTGCTCCTCAGAAACCCTGTAGAGGGTTGCTATGAGTCAGAACTGACTTGATGGCATTTAGCAACAATTCCACTTGGCTGGCCTCTGGCCCCTCTCCCAGGGGTGCTGGGGAATGCAATGGGAACCCAGTTCTGCTTCTTTCGGACTAGGCAGGGAGGCAGGCTCCATGTAAGGAGTGGGACTGAAATGCAGGTAGACAGAGGATGACGAGGAAGAAGAAACAGGCCTAATGGAGGTGCCCGGGTGAGACTGCAAGGCTTCTGGGAGGGAACAGTGTGTAAGAAGGCTGGAGGGGTCAGGCTAGGAGACACAAAGGGTCCAGAATGCTGTTTCCTGAGAAGTTAATGAAACAAATCAACTCCCAAGTCCTAGTGACCCCATAGGACACAGTAGAAGTGCCCCCAGGGTCTTCAAGGCTATAATCTTTACAGAAGCAAACTGCTATATTTTGCTCTGGGGTTCAAACAGACAACCTTTTAGTTTGTAGCCGAGCGCTTAATCACAGCGACACCGTAGCTCCTGTCTGGGAAGTTGTGGTGGCCCTGACTGAGTGTGAGGCAGCCCGGTGGGGAGACCAAGTTGTCCTGAGGCAGGCCTGCTGCAGGTGGTGAACCCCAATGAGGGCTGACCTGAAACCATGGAAGCGTGAGCTTGGGCACTTTCTTCTTCATTGACTCTCTTTTTCTAGAGCACCAGAAGGCGTGGGTACATCCTGTTCTGCCTAGCATCCCCGCTGCCTGCTGAAGTGATTTGCTTCAAGAATGCCCAGAGTCTGGCACTATCCCAACAGCCCCAGGTCCTGCCCCTCTCAGTTCCTCACTGTCTGCTGCAGGAGATCTGCATGAATTCTTGGCATTGCTGCCGTCGGAAACACTGCCAAGGTTTCTCTGGGACCCCAGAGATGGCTTCTGGGACTGGATGGACAAGACAGGGAGGGGGGACTCTCTGTGTGTTTCTGAGCAGTGAATCTCAGTGGGGGAGGGAGATGAGGGATGAGAGTTTCCTGTTTATTGAGAACATACTATATTCCAAACACTGAGAACACTGCTGTGAGCAAGGCAGCCATGGTATTTTCCCTTAGGAAGCTCATGGCTTTTATAGGAGTTGGATGGAAACATACAAGAGAGCTTCAAAAAGTTTGTGGAAAAATGGAATGAGTAGATCATGGAATTTTTCCACGAACTTTCTGAAGCCCCACTCTTGTAATTAACAAGTAAACAAACAAATAAACATATAACTGAAATCTGTTACAAGCGCTTCTAGGAAGCAGACAAGGATGTGGAGGTGGGGAAGTTCCTGGTCCCTGGGACAGCACAATCTGGGAGGGTTTCTGAGAGGAGGCACCTAATCCTACAAGGAGAAGCCAGCTGGGGGACCTTGGTGTGCTGAGCAATTGGTGGGTGTAGGGTGGATAGAGGTGAGGGCTGAGCAGGTGGGCAGAGCTGAACCAGTCAGTGGCTAGTGGGTGGGTTTTGGTCTAAAAGCAAAAGGAATTTGATGGAGGGTCTTAAGGAGGGAAGTGACCTAATCTAATGTGAGATTCAAAGATACTGCCCAGGCTTCTGTATGGAGAGGCACAAAGACCAGGAGGAGAGGATGTTGGTGACACCGTGGTGGTCCAGTTGGTGACAGTGTGCCTAAGGAGGATAGATTGGAGAAATATTTAGGACTTGTGCTGGATTAGATGGTGATTGGGGGGTGGGGGGTGGGGCTACAGGGACTCCTGGGTTTCTGCCCTGTGCTCTTAGGTTGGTGATGAAGACATTCTCAGAAGCAGGAGTGCCAGAGGAGGGACGGGTCATTTGAGGGAGGATGAAGGATGAAGTCTTTGTGGTACCTGCCTTGGGAGGTGGCAAGGACATCAGGATCTTATTCTTAACCAGCATCTGATTGATATGGTCTTGTCCCCATTTTACAGATGAGGGATCTGAACCTCTCTACTGAGGTTGTGCAGCTCCCGTGCACAGAGCCGCAGTTGTTGGTCTGGAGTTGTTGGTCTCCAGCGACAACCACGTATCCCCTGTCTGCTGTTGTGTTTGCCAGAGCAGTGCTTTACCCACAGGGCCACTCAGTGGTGGGCTTTAAGGTCCTTCCAGTGTTGCCATCCTGACCTTGTGTCCTTGGCCAGGAAGCCTTGGCTGCTCTGGGAGGTGGGAGCAGCTCAGCCCTGTGGCCCCATTATGCTAGGGAAGCTCTGGAAAGGGTCTTCAATTGTTTAGCCTGAGAAGAGGTCCAAAATTAGCCCCAAGTTGGGGCTTCCCAAAGACAGAGATACCTTGGGGCAGGGTAGATCTGTGTGACTCTGCCACCCTTGTTGCCTTCCTGGACTTGGGAGGGGGGCTTGGAGCTTGCCTGCTCACCCGAGGGGCCTCTCCTTTTCTGGCTGAGTGGATGACTAAGAGGAGGGAAGCCCCCTGGCAACCATAAGCCTGGGTGGAAAGAGCCCTGGACCAGGGCAGCAGTTGTCATTAGTCTCCCAGAGGCCTTAGTGTCTGCATCTGAACAGAAAGTCCAGTGGGTGGATGAAGCCTAAGACCCTTTTCCCTCAGGAATCCCAGAATCCCTACCTTCCTTTGTTTCCAAGGTGGGAGTGGTAAAACATTCCGTGGGCTTCTTTTGGGCACCTGTGACTGGGGACCAAACCTAGAAGACAAGGCCTGGGGTAGTAGAAATGGAACGGGGCAGGAAGCATCTTCAGGCAGAGGCCAGAGACATAGGGAGGAGGTGTGGGGAGGCGGGGGACTGGTGAGCAGGAGGCATGGGGGTGCTGGTGAGGAACACACAGTGATCTCACAGGCGCCTGCCTCTCCGCCGTAAGGATGAGTCAGTTCATACGATAGCATGTAATCTAGCAGCGTTTCTACAAGAAATGTTTTCCATCTATTCTGGGCCTGAACTATGACATTTGTCTCTTGTGAGGACTGGTAATGGTGGCTGGTCACTGGGTTAGGGCTTGATCTGTAACTAAGATCAAGGTTCATTTTGTGTTCAGGGTCAGGGCTCAGTGTATGACTAGGATCAGGGCTCAGTCTGTGATCAGGATCAGGGCTCAGTGCGTGACCAGGATCAGGGCTCAGCATGTGACCAGGATCAGGGCTCAGTCTATGACCAGGGTGAGGGCTCAGTCTGTGACCAGGGTCAGGGTTCAGTGTGTGACCAGGGTCAGGGCTTAGTCTGTGACCAGAGTCAGGGCTCAATGTTTGTCCAGGGTCAGGGCTCAGTGTTTGTCCAGGATCAGGGCTCATTGTGTGACCAGGATCAGTGCTCAGCATGTGACCAGGATCAGAGCTCAGCATGTGACCAGGGTCAAGGCTTAGTGTGTGTCCAGGATCAGGGCTCAGTGTGTGACCATGGTCAGGGCTCAGTGTGTGACCAGGGTCAGGGCTCAATGTGTGTCCAGGGACAGGGATCTGTCTGTGACCATGGTCAGGGATCAGTATAGTTCTCAGGTATAACCTGCTGAGGCAGGTCAGAGGCCCTGCCTCATTTATATCCCTCTTCCCCATGAGGCCTTCTTGTCAAGTGCCCAGAGCTGACATCCCCACTCTAGACCATGACATGAAACAGCCCAAAGCCCTAGCCAGAAGCCAGATCCTAACGTTTAACTGTTTCTCCAGCACTTGCAACATACCATGCACTTGAGAGGTGGGCTATTGTCCCCATATTACTGAGGAGGAAACTGGAACTCAGGGAGATGAAGTGACCTTCTTAAGCTACCAGCTAGTTGAAATGGTAGAGCCAGGATTCAAACTCTGACACGTTCTCCCTTTCCAGGGTCCCTTAGTGTTCCTCCCTGTGTTAGAGAGGGACCGTTGGAGAGACTTCCTGCTCAAGTCCCCCATGGAAGCTTTCCTACTCTTTCCTTCTAGATTAAGGGTTGTGAGCTCAGCCTTCTTCAGGCTGAAGCTCTGTTGGAATGCCAACTGGGAATGAGGTTGGATTAGAACTTTCCTCTCACCCACCTCAAATCTAAGTTCTGAGGAATGCAGGCAGGTCTGTCTCTCCATGGGGCTTCGAACTGGTTCCAGCCTGTCTACAGGGGCCCATAAATACCAGGGATATGCTTTGTCCTGCAGCCACTGGGACAGTCAAAAGTTACCCACAAGCCCACTCATGGACCTGTTGATTGGGATTGAAATGTACCTGAAACTCTAGCCTCATTAGTCCTTTAGCATCTCCTTGTCCCTGAGAGCCAGACATGCTTAGGTCTGTGTTCCAGCCCCCCATTTCCCAGCTATAAACTTGGGCAAAGGACATAATCCCATCTACCTGGTAGGAATAAAAACCCCACAGTGTGTTTGTGACGTTTCGGTGTAGGAGACACACACAGCAGATGACCATTGCTGTTTTTCTCCTTCCTTCTTCCCTCTTCTGGTGATGCAGAACTCCCACCCACCCCTGCCTATTTAGAGCCCAAGTGGAATCTGGCATGAGGGTGAGGTTGGCCCTGTGGAAGACAGGGAGGGGAAGCTGCACGCTGCAGGCCATACCTAGCACCAAACCGGGCTACGGTAGTCACTAGAGAACCTCTGACTTCCTGCTGCTGACTTGGTTATGGAATGTCCCTTCTCTTCCCTACCTGTCTGGGCTCAACTTGGAGACTTTGGCCTTTGGTGACACCCACGCTGTCTACTATTCTGCCTGCAGCTGGGCCTATGCCCAGACTCAGGTGGGCCATGCCATTAGGCAGTCCAGCCAGAGGGAATCTATGAGAAGGTAGCTTCTCCCTTACCTCAGCTCCCCCTCAGTCTTTTTGTTGTTGTTTATATATTTTTATTTTCCTTATAGAATTTTGTTTTATTTTATGCCATCTCTTTTCTTTTTTTGGGGAACTTTTCATTGTGAATTGGGCGAAGGTTTACAGAGCAGATCAGTTTTCCATTCAACAATTCATACACAGTTTTTTTTCATGTCGCTGACTGCAATCCTCACAATGTGACATCATGCATCCCACTTGCTCCCTGTGTTTCCTGTTTCCATTCCCTCTTTTTCCTAACCCTTTTGAATGGTGTCCTTGAGTGGTTGCTGCCCTTTGGATCTCAAACGATTGATTATTGTAAGGAGTGCTACCTCCCCAGTGTTTTTGCTCCCCTTTATAGACCTCTCTATTACTTGGCTGAAAGTTGAGCCACAGAGTGAACTCAATTCCAGACCTGAAAGGTGACTAAGGGCCACAGTCTTTATTAGACCAGTAAGCCTGATCTTATGATTTGCCCAGCTCAATCGTTTTTAAGCACAAAAACGTGCCTGGTACAGAGTTAAGTGTCTAACCACTTGAACTATCATTATTAGCGTCAGTGGTGGTGGTGGAGGTATTAAGAAAAGGAGAAGTAGTAGTATCTCAGCCCTATTTCACAGAAGACCAAGATGAAGCCCCGAGTAGGTGAAAAGTCACCTCCTCCATGAAGCCTTCCAGTCTCTGCCCCTTCGTCCAGAAGTGGCTCTCCTTCCTTTGACTTATTAGTTTCTCTCTAATGGTCTAGCTTAAGGCAGGGCCTGGCACACAGTGAGGTGAATTTGAAGTGCAGAGTGACGAAAGGGGCAGCTGCTGTGAGGAGTCCTGGGGTCTGGTTTGATGGGGTCAGGAAAGCTGGCAGGGTGATGCTGCACCCTGAGCCCATTCTGTTTACTCCGCTGGCTCCGGTGTGACCTCTGCAGCCCTCCCTTCCCCTCGTTCCCCATGCTGGCCTGCTGAATTACTGAGGAGTGCTCATGTGTGTGGGGACTCCTGGTGTGGCACTGTAGGATCAACTCTGGACTGCAAAGCACAAGGTTGGCAGTTCAAACCCACCAGCCACTCCTTGGTAACCCTACACAGGGTCACTATGAGTCAGAACTGACTCCTTAGCACTTAACAACAACAATGTATGTGGGGACTCCTGGTGTCGTGCTGTAGGATAAGCTCTGGACTACTAACTGCAAGGTCGGTGGTTCAAACTCACCAGCCGCTCCTCAGACGCTATACAGGGTTACTATGAGTTAGAAAGGACTTCATGGCACTTGATGACTTGACCTCTTGGGATGTCCTCCTTTCTTTCAGCTCCTTCCCCACTAGGTCCAGTGAGCAGAATTCTGACCTTGGTCCATCACTAGCATCTGGTTAGTGTTAAATTCAGGTCAGTAAAAGTTCATTGAGCATTTGGGGATGCCATGAGGGAAGGGAAGGGAATGATTGTTAGTGTGCACCTACTGTGTACTGAGCCCGCCTACGTAGTAAGGGCTGTCACCCCAACTCTGTGATGATGGTACAGGCCAGTGAGGTGACATACACGATGCTCCATGTAAATGCATCTGGTCACGAGGTTTGTGTGACAGTCAGGAAAACTGAGGCAGGAGCCAGGCTTCTGACTCCTGTGGTGCTCGTCTGTGGGAAGGTGTGTTCTGAGAGGCAGTTAAGCTGCTCTTGGCTTTTCCTGACACATCTCTGGGGATTTTGGAAGCTCACACTCTGAGGACATTCTTTCTTCTGGTTACTCAGACCCCTTGAGCACAGAGCCACCTGAGGCCGCTTGTATGGGGGCACCCACTAAGGAAGACTGTGGAGCTGTTCTTCCCTGCTGGCACTCCCTACCATGTACCTCCCTTTCCCCTAGCTCAGCAACCCCTACACCCCTCCGATAGATACAACTACTTCAGGGGGCCCAGTCTAGCTCCCAGTCCTTCTGATCTGTCCATCCGGACCCCTCCACCCTTTGCACTGACAACTCCACTCCGTTGAGGACTGCTCATTCTGAGTGGTGACTTTCTTACCCTGACCCCTTTCCAGCCTATGGCCTATGGGGAAGACCACTGTCCTCAGAACATGGGCCTTCTCCACCTTACAGTGTCTCTCTGACTTCCACCAGCCACCTAACCCTGCCCCTTGGGAAAAAAAAGGTGCTTTCACTCTGAGCAGAGCTCACTCTGGCCATCATTAGGTATTTCTTCCTGAGCTCTGGTTCGCGGGTCCTTCCAGCTTCAGCCTTCTCTCTCCCTCCTGCTCAGTTCCCTCCAAGTCCTCTGCCTAACCACCTCCATAACATCCTATACATTTGGCTTCCTCCCCTCCTCATCCCTGAGGACATCTGGTCTCCCAAGTCTGTGGTCATTCCCAAATCTCTTTGGCTATAGCAGATGCCCTGCACCTAATGGGTCAGACAGCAGCTCCAGTGGGCATCATTACTGGGTTTCAGTTTTCTCTTCTGTTGGATGGGTCTGTGTGGGCATGTTGAATTAATCAACGAAGTAGGTAACTAATTCCTGGCCTGCCTGCCTGACCTGAGACTTGTGAAGATCAGAATCACTAATGGATTTTAAAGGGCTTTGAAAAGCTTGACAGTGTTGTTTGGACAATGCTGTTTGGACATTGTTGTTTGGACATTGAGGGTCCTCAGCTGGTATTAAGGTACCCTCACTCTGCAAACTAGACCTCCCAGATGACTCTGCCATCTGCCCCCTCCTCACCATGCTTCTGTCCCGCCTCAGCCTCCACCATCTTCCTCCTGGATATGGCCTCAGTCTCCAGGCTCCCTGCCTTTGTCTTTTGGGTAATCCGTCTTCTTCCCATTGGCAGGCGGAATGATCTTTCTAAAGCACTAAGTGGACCTTGTTACTTCCCACTTACAACCTTCAAGATTCCTGATGGCTTTTGAGATAAGAAGTAACCTATTCCCAGGGGAGCCATCAAGGCAAGCAATCAAGTCCCTTCAGGACAAACCCCCTTCTAAGACTGAAACTCAAAGGAAATACATGAGCATTGGCATGTAAGCTTGCTGGCAACCCTGTAGGTCTACTGGTGAGAGGAAGTGGGGGAAAAGCAGCAACGAAGAGGTGGGATGAATCTGACTAAGTTACATAGACCCCCAACAACCTGGAGTATGGTGAGAACTGGTTAGCCCAAAGTACGGTGAGACCTAGGGACCCCTCAGCCTGTGGACAAGGACATGGCCACAGAGGGCTAGAGCTGAGAGTGAAGCGTCCAGTTGATATGAAGTGAGGGACTATGCACAAGGGTGCCAAAACTTGCAGATAGTGCCCATTGGACCTAGCTTCAATGGCTGGGTGTTCAGAACCTGACTGTTGTTGTTAGGTGCCATCAAGTCGGAACTGACCCATAGCGACCTTATGCACAGCAGAACGAAACACTGCCCAATCCTGGGCCAACCTCACTACTGTTACCACACTTGAGCCCATTGATGCTGCCACTTGGCCAGTCCATCTTTCTGGGGGGTCTTCCTTTTTTTCTCTGACCTCCACCTTACCAAACATGATATCCTTCTCCAGCGACTGGTCCCTCCTGACAATATGTCCGAAGTAGGAGAGACGAAGTTTGGCCATCTTGGCCTTCAGGGAGCACTCTGGCTACACTTCTTCCAAAACAGATCTATTGGTTCTTTTGGCAGTCCATGGCACTTTCAGCATTCTCCTCCAACACCATAACTCAAAAGCATCAATTTTTCTATGGTCTTCCTTATTCACATTCATTGAAAATACCATGGCTTGGGTCAGGCACACCTTCGTCCTCAAGCTGACATCTTTGCTCTTCAACACTTTAAAAAGGTCTTGTGCAGCAGAATTGCTTAATGCAATATGTCATATGAATTCTTGACTGCTGCTTCCGCGAGTGTTGATAGTTGATCCAAGAAGAATGAAGTCCTTGACAACTTCAATCTTTTCTCCATTGATAAGAATGTTGTTTATTGGTCCAGTGGTAAGGATTTTTGTTTTCTTTACATTGAGATGTAATCCATACCAAAGACTGTGCTCTTTGATCTTCATCAGTAAATGTTTTAAGTCCTCTTCACTTTCAGCAAGCAAGGTTGTATCATCTGCATATTGCAAGTTGTTAATGAGCCTTCCTCTAATCCTGATGCCATGTTTTTCTTCATATAACCTGACTAGAGGAAGGAAAAAGGGGAGGGGGAGGATGTTATTTTTTAAAGAAAACAAGTGTAAATCACTATAGTCTGATGAACTTGACCTATATTTATGGATATAGTAGCTTAAAATCCCACCAAAGTCTTTACAGCAAGGATCATTCCTATTCCCTCTGTAAACAGGGTTGGTAGGGATGGGCAACTTAGACATTGTCTACCTAAAATGGGGGGGCATGAAGTGACTGGGTTACAAGTTTTCAAAAGGGAGTTTAGATTCAGAGTGTGGGGGCAAGGTAGACCCCCCATTGAGTGGTTTTCATCCTGTTTAGACAGGTCTGGTGAAAGGAGATGGAGACAAGACTCTCGTGATTCAATTGTGAGTAATTGTTATCATGTATAATTGTGATTTTTGCAACTATAAAGGTAAAAGTTTTGTAGCAAAAAAGGTGAGTGGTCAGTCTTACAGTCCTGGAGTGGAGGACCTTGGGACCATCAAGGGAGAAGAGCGGGAGGCAAAGTGTGGGACCCTACCCAGAGAAGCTTCGATGCCAGAGATGGAGGCAGAGATAATGACATGGAGAGACAGAGCAGCTGAAGACTCTAGACTCATGGAGGGAGAGGGGATGTGTGCTGGCGGCTGGGGGGCAGGCTTGCAATGTGTGCCCTTTGGCTGTTTGAATGATTGTATATTCCTAAGTGTTTTGGTGCACGTCCAAAAAAAACCCCAGAGGGAATAGAAGCAAATACTGTTGAATGATGAAGCATGCAGGTGATTGTAATCATTGCAATGAAACAAATAGGATTGTAATCATTGTAATGAAATGAATACGGTTGGAGGGGTGTAAAACTGATGTTCTCCCATGTAAGCTATCACTTAATTCACAATAAAAACTAAAAAAAAAAAAAAACCAACAAAAACTTAGAATAGGGAATATCATTGCTGACATCAGATGGATCTTGGCTGAAAGGAGAGAATACGAAAAAGATGTTTATCTGTACTTTATTGGCTATATAAAGGCATTTGACTATGTTTGTTGTTGTTGAGTGCTGTTGAATCGGTTTTGACCCATGGTGACCATTGCAGGGTTTCCAAGGAACGGCTTGTGAGCTTGAACCACCATCCTTGTGGTTCAAACCGACTTTGCAGTCCAGTGCACTAGCCCACAGCAGCACATAACACACCATTTGACTGTGTAGATCATAATAAACTACGGAGAACATTGTGAAGAATGGGTATTCCAGAACACTTAATTGTGCTCTGGGGGAATCTGTAAAGAGACCAAGAGCTAGTTGTTCAAACAGATCAAGAGGATACTGAATGGTTTAAAATCAGGAAAGACATGCACCAGAGTTGTATCGTTTTACCATACTCTGATGTGGTGCTGTGGGATAAACACTGGACTGGTAACCTCAGATTAGTGGTCAAGTCCACCAGCTAGTCCTTTGAAACCCTGTACAGGATCGCTATGGGTTGGAGCTGACTCTGCATCACTTAACAACAACAACAATTCAATCTGCATGCTGAGCACATAATTCCAGAAGCTTGATTATATGAAGAAGAACATGGCATCAAGATTGACGGAAGACTCATTAACAACCTGCATATGCAGAAGACACAACCTTACTTGCTGGGGGGGAAGAGGACTAAAAATACTCACTGATGAAGATCGAAAATTGCAGCCTTCAGTATAGATTTCACCTCAATATAAAGAAAGTAAAAATCCTCACAACTAGACCAATAAATAACATCATGATAAATGGAGAAAGAATTGGAGTCGAAGACTATACTTTGCTTGTATCTACAATCAACACTCATGGAAGCAGTAGTCAAGAAATCAAATGACGTAGAGCGTAAGCAAATCTGCTGCAAAGAACGCTTTAAAGTGCCAAAAAAATTGTGCCAAGTAATTTTTTCCCGTGATGACAATATACCTACTTATTCTTTGAAGGCAACAAGGGCTGTTCTAGGAGAATTTCGTTAGGAACCCTCACCCCATCAACCCTACAACACTTTAGACTTCTTTTTGTTCTCCCAAACTCAAAGAACATTGCAAAGGAACATGATTTAAGTCCATCAAGGATAGCCACACTGCCATTGTGACGTGGTGAAGAGCACAGAATACTTCAGGGAAAGGTTCTAGAGATGGAAAGACCACCTTTAGAAGTGTATAGGCCTCTGGTAACATAGTGGTTACGAATCGGGCTGTGAAACGCAAGGTCAGCAGTTCGAAACTACCAGCTGTTCTGCGGGAGAAAGATGAGGCATTCTGCTCCTGTCAAGATTTGCAACCTCGGAAACCCTGTGCAGGGTCGCTGTAAGTCGGAACCGACTCCACGGCACATAACAACAACAAGGCCTAAATAGAGGATATGTTAACAAACGATAGCTTCATATTTTCATATTTTTATTTAGTAAAAATTTCTGTGATACGTTCATTAAAAAAAAAAAAAAAGAAGAAATAACCTGTTCAATGGTACACATCAGGCCCGCCCTGGGGAATGGGGCAGGCTTCCCCTCTAACACCCCTGCCTGCACCCCTGATCCTGGGCACAGGCAGCCCCCTCTGCCTGCAGTACCCTTCTCCACTGCCCTCAAACTTATCCATCTTTCCCTTCAAGACCTCCTTCAGAAATGCCTTCTCCTGATTTCCCGATCCTGGACTCAATGCCCCCATCATGTTTTTCCAGGCCCTTGGACTTCCTGCTCTTATACAACCCCTGAGTTGTTGTCTCTTCTCCCCTCCACCCCCTATCCTTCACCCACTAGGCTGTGAACTCCCTGAGGATATTTTTGTACCCTTAATACCTGGTTCAGAGTTTCTGGGTGATGAAAAGAGTTAAGCACTCAACTATTAGCTGAATGTTTGGTAATTGTGACCCACCCAGGGCACCTCAGAAGACAGGCTCATCCCCTCCTTGTCCTGCTGATCTGGAGATCTGCTTCCAAAAGGTCACATCCTTGAAAATTCTATGGAGTAGTTCTACTGTGACATACATGGGGTCCACCATGAGTTGGCAAATAACAACAAGAGCAATATCTAATTCACAGACAGCTTTAGAAGGCTTTTGTTGATGAATGAATTAATGGATTAACGATGAATGAACAGGCAGCTCCCAGACTGTGGGGATTCTAGCCTGAACCTTGGACCTCCTGTGGGATGTGGGAGAGCACACCTCTGCCTGCACTAAGGGGCCTCCTTTCTGTGTACCCCACTGACTGTAGACATCTTTGTCCTGGAATTGCCCCCAACACGGCCTTCCTGGCTCAGAGTCTACCTCTGCAGTGGGGGATACTGAGCTGCCCAGGGATTTAGTACAAGCAGGAGGCATGTGAGCTGTCCTCCTGTTGCCCTGCTTCCTGTTTAAGGGTCTGGGGTATGGGAAGCCTGGGGGTCAGAGGCTGGGGTCTGCAGAACTTCCCTACCTGGTTTTCAATCCTGTTACCCTCTTCCCTGGAGTTCTGATGTGGTCCTGTGGGATAAAGCACTAGACTAAAAGGTAGGTTTGAACCACAAGGTTGGTGGTTCAAACTCATCAGCCACTTCTCTGAAACCCTATTCAGGGTCACTGTGAGTCGGAACCAGCTTGATGGCACTTAATAACACCCTGGTCCCTATTAACCAAAGCTGTCTGTCCCCTGCTCCTTCCCCTCCCCATGACCCACCCCCCATGCACAGATCCCCCCTGCCAGTCCTGAGTAACTCCAGGTCCTGCCCTGCCCTGTGTTAGGAATTCAGCACTGAGCCCTGCCGCTGTACTCCCCTGATGTGGCTCCAGCCCTGGCCAGTCCTGCTGATGCTCTGACCAGCACCCTGCTCTCACAGATTGTATCCTAGGATCTCGAGCTACCTAGCAGTCCAACTTCCCTGGTGCTGACTGCCTTCCTATGTATGTCACCCTCAGTGGACTCAGTCCCTGCTCAGGGTGCCACCACCTCTGTTCCTGCCTTCCCTTCAGCAACACTATGCAGTGATTCCTGACTGTACAAGGCCTGGTGTTCACAGGAAGCGCTGTATCACACACATCACCTGGGAGTGGGAAGGTCCAGTAGGTGGGGTCCAGAATGGAGGTGTCCAAGGCAGGGAATACTCATGACTGGGAGTCAGGGAGTATTTCCTGGAGGAGGTGGTGGTGCCCCAGGTGGGCCAGGGAGGAGGAGGAGAATGGGGGACGTCCTCACCAGTGGGCAGAGAGCATGGGTAAAGTTACCCATTCTGTACTAGGCTCTGCGTCAGCCTCATTGTCCCCACCCTCGTCTAGGCCAGCCTTCTGTGGTTATTATTAGCTCCACCCAAAAGATGGGGAGACTGAGGCTCAAAGAGGCTCAGGGTCATTCAAATGACCAGTGGCATTGTCAAGCCTCAACCCCCAGTCTGCTACTTCTCAGTATCCTTAGGGGAGAGTGTGTAGGAGGGGGTGCAGAGAGGCTGACTCCTTCCACAGCCTCCAAACAGCTGCTGACTGTGTCTTTGCTGGGAGGGGGTGTGGGATGGGGGCGCTGGCTTCCGAGTTGGTCGTGTTCTCGCCCAGTCGTTCCCCCCCCCCCCCCCCCCGCCCCAACACACACGCCCCGTGGAAGAACCCTCACGTTGAGAGAGGTTCCCGCCGCCACCGCCCCCTCCCTGGAGAGGCCGGCAGTTTGTCTTTTCAGAGGATAATTCTCCATTATACAGAGATATTTAGCCTAATAGAAGCCGACAGATCATTCAGGGCAGTAATGTACTCCGGCTTCAAGCGTTTAGTTTTCTCGGCCTGAACTCCCAGATTAAAGGCTCCTTGCCCGCGCCTGCCCCCTGCCAGCGCCTGTGACCTTGACGGCAGCAATGGGGTAGGTTTCTCCCTCCCTCCGTCCCTTCTCCGTGGCTGGCTTCCTCCCTCTCTTTTTCGTTCTTTATTTTTCTTTTTTCCTTTTTTTTTTTTTTTAACGTATTTTTCTTCTTAAATATTCAGTCGAGAGGCTGTTGCTTAAACCTTGCACGCTCTGCCGGCAGGCGCGGAAGCGCTCTCGTAGCGTGCGGGTCAGGACGCGCGTCCCACCTGGCGTAGCCTGGGCTGCTTGCTCTCCCGCCAAAACTGGCCTGTCTAGTTCTCTGCCCCAGGGCTGCCTGGCCCCTCAGGAGAGCAGAAGGCTTCACTAAGGGATGGACCCAGGAAATACTTGCTGGTGTGTGACCAGATCTAAGAAGCAGGTTGCTGCAGCCTTGGCACTGAGGGCTTTTTGGTTGATCTAGAGGGCAGCCTTCAGAGCTGGCTGCTTCTGGCCCCTTTGGTTCACTTGTCCATTTGTCTGTCCCTGCTGCTCTCTCTCTCTCAGTCTCCTTCCATGTTTTCATCTGCTCACCAGGCTGCCATTTGAGATGTCTTGCACTTCTCCAGAGGCAGCAGGGAGCATTGGAAAACACTGGATGTTTGGAACCAGTCAGTCCTGGGTTCAAATCCCAGCTCCAGCAGTTCAGTTTTCTATTTTGAATTTGGACAAGTTTCTTAATTTCGTTTCTTCACCTGTAAAGTGAGGATATAATGCCACTCTCAAAAGGTTATTCTGAGGGCTCGATTTCTGTAAATTGAGGTGTGGGGGACCAGCTAGTGCAGCATGTTGTCTCAGCACTCCAACGGAGACCCACCACCCCTGCCCACGTGCCCTTTCTCTGCCTTCCTCTGGTCAGGAAAGGGAGGCTGGGCACAAGCTGCTTGTGTAGGAGTGGTGAGGTGGGGGGCGGGGGCGGGGACATGGGCAGACAGGTGCAGGGAAGGGGACCCTTTTCATTCAGTTTATTTCTAGGTTAATGCTATAGTCTTGAAACCCTAAGGAGCCCTATATAAGACCACTGAGTTGGAATCAACTTGATGACTGGGTGGGACCGAGTGTTCACGCCTGTGTCTGGTGTGAAGGGAGTGTGTTGAGACTACCAGGGGGAGGAAGAAGAGGTGGGGGAGTTGGGATGTGGACCTAGGGAGGAGAAGCCTCCCGCATTTGGGGGTCATGGGCAAAGTGAGCTGCTGATACACAGGGGTGAGGAATCTTGGGTGAAGGAGGGACTGAGACTTGGAGAGTGTAGGGAAAAGTGGTGGGAGGAGATTTCTGCTCCTTTTGGAACAGAGGTGGTGGGGTGACCTCTGGAGGTGGGATGTGGAGGGGAAGGTTCCATGGTGTGAGACCATGAAGGGAACCTGGGGCTGATGTGCTGTGGGACTTTTGGGTTATCTGTTCTGCTCTCTGGGACCCAGTTTACTCATCTGTGAAATGGGGTTAATCGTTCTGCCCTATCTACCTCACAGGATCGGCTGAGAATTGGGTGATAGAATAGATGGGAATGTTCTATAATCCATGATGGTATCATAATAGTAGCTACTGTGGTCATTCTTTTGACGGTTAACACTCACTTTGACCCACACAGTCTAACCCAAGTCTTACTAATGGAATTAAAGGACCCCATAGCAGAAAACAACCGCTCCATTTAGTGCAAATCCCCACTCAACAGACATGGTTCCCAGACCTGTTCTTGCAAGCCTCCAGAGACAAGGAGCCCACTACTCATCATTATGAACAGAGACCTGCCTCTCTGGAATCTACTCTCTCGAAGTAGCTCTGTTCTCTGGGGCCAGAAATGTCAAGTCGCTTTGTCAAGAACCTGAAGACTTGCCCAGTCCTCTGAGGCTTCTCCAGGAGATACAGGTTTCAGGCCTACTTCTTGTCAAGGGCCCTCTGAACAGACCCTACTTTATCAAAGACCTTGTCGACTGGTACATTGGTGATTGGGCATGGCTTTCTGGAGGTGGCCATGCCTTCTCCGAGGCTGGAGTGGCTAGCTCCAGGTGGGTTTAGGTGGTTCTCATAGGTTCCTCAGAGACCTGACTGTCCAGGAGCTATATGCAAGCTATACCCATGTACTAGTAACTCCCTCTTGTCTGTTTTGGTGCATTCATTGGGCATTTAGAGAGCTTTACACAGGGAACTCTGACTTCCTAATGGACCCTTCCAGACTGGTCTTGCATCCAAGACCCTATCCTAGTCTCCACCTAAAGCCTACTGAACAGTACTGAGGACCAGTCTTCCAGTTCCAGTGAGGATCCACCCCCAAGGGGACAGTTTGATCCATTTGTCACTTTCTTAGGCATAGCTATTTAATTTACCATTGGATCACCTTAATGCACTGCCTTCATGCTATTCAGATTCACAGCAATCTTATAGGACAGACCAGAACTGTCCTATAGCGTTTCCAAGACTATAAAAAAAATCTTAATGGAAGCAGACTGCCACAACCTTCTCCCGTGGTTTAAACTGCCAATCTTTCAGTTAGCAATGGAGTGCGTTTGCCATCAGGGCTCCTTTTGAACCACCCAGACCATAGTTTCTGTCTCATCCAGAATAATATCATAAGCACTTGCTTCATGGCTATTGGGAGCCCATGTCATACTACAGGCAGCCAGGAGAGGGCATCAGCTCTTCCTGTAAGACTCTGTAATAGTGAACCCACAGTTGCTCCTCAAACTCACTGGAGATTTTCCTAGTGTTCTGCATGTCTACAATTTTGATTGCAGTGGCCATGCAGTTCAGCAGCCGAAGGCCAAATTGCCTTCTTTAACTACTTTTTGGAAAGCAAAAGATGAAGAGTACGAATCTTTACAAATGCCAGCTCTTGGCATCCTTTCCTCAAATTGGTATGGGAGGAATTATGGTTGCCACTTGAAAGATGAGGAAACTGTTCCTTGTGAATTGAAATGACTTACCCCCGCCCCCCCCTCCTGTCCCACACCCAGCAAAGGGCAGAGCTATGACTCAAACCCCAGACGGTCTTACTTTTCCCAAGTCACGCTTTTCCCAGCCTCATGCTCTTTTCTATAACTTCTCACAGTTGAACTAACACTTGGCTTCAACAAGGATGCACCTTGGGAGCCTGACCCGTCCATCCTTTAGACAACCTTATCTTAGTCTGAGAGCATGACCCAATCTCTGTTCCTCCTCTTCATGCCAGGCATAGGACCTGAGCACAGAGTAGGGGCTCCAGGAAGCAAACTGTCTCCCCAGGAGATGTGAAACTCAATCAGACGGGGTGGGAGTCTCCATGGGTGGCTCATCTGCTGTGCTGTTTTTTAATAGTTATTTTTAATTCATCTTTTTTGGTCTAGTTGTAAAGGCAGTGCACGTCTGGTTTAGAAGATCTAGGGCTCATCCTTATTCCTTACTCTTTCCTCCTCCACCCCCACCTCCTCACATCCAACTCATCAGCTACGTGCTGCTGTATACTCGAATCCATCCATTCCTTCCATCTCTGTGTGTCACCCTGCTCAGCCTCTGTCTCCCACACTCACTGGTCTTCCTGTTACTTTGCCTTTGCCCCTTCAGTCCAATTTCCACTCTGTACCCCACAGACTTTAAATTATGAAGAAAACTTCATACTATTTCCCTGGTTAAAACATTCTAGTGACTTTTCATTGCTCTTGGGAGGGTAATGCAAATAGTTAAGAACCGGCTACTGACCAAAAAGTTGGTGGCTTGAACCCACCCAGCATCTGTGGGAGACACGGCTGGTGATGTTTCCACAAAGATTATAGCCAAGCAAACCCTGTGGTGTGCAGTTCTACTCTGAAACAACTGAGCTCACCAGGAATCAAACGGTGGCAGTTGCTTTGAGTTTGTTGTTGTTAGTTTGGAGATGGAATGCAAAGTCCTGGTATGGTCCACAGGCCCAGGCTCCCCCTGCAGCCTCACTTCCTGTCATTGCTCTCACCTGGTCCCCCTCATTCTAGGTACCTAACCTGCCTGCTGCTTCTCAGAAACACCAGCTCCAGCCACCTCTGCACTAACTTCTACTTCTTCCAGCTCACAGCACGACTGAGTTCTTATCACTCTGATGTCAAATCTGATGTGGCCTCTTCAGAAAGACCTTCCCTGACCCCAAAGTTGGTAACTCTCTAGCCCCAGTCTGGGTACTCAGTCTCATAGCTCTGGGCTTTATTTTTAATAGCACTTGTCATTCTTTGGAATGACTTTGTTTGCTTATTTGCTTATTATCTGTCCCCCTGTTCTCATCTGAACAATCTTGTCTGTCTGTCTTGTACCCCAATGAGTCTTTTGTGTCCGGAGCATGCCTGGCATGTAGTAAGCGTTCAGTAAGCATTTTGGTGAATGGATGAATGGTGGTTATGTGCTGTCAGTTCATAGCGACCCTGCATAGTGTTTCCAAGGCTGTAAGTCTTTATGGGAGCAGAAAGCCTCATCTTTCTTCTGCTGAATGGACGGTAATTTTGAATTGTTGACCTTGAGGTTAGCAGCCTGACTCACAACCACTACACTGCCAGAGTTCCTTTGGATAAATAATAACACTGAGACATATAAAGACAAATAGATGATTCAGTTGGGGACATAGTAGCAGTTAATAATTTGACAATGTGTGTGTGCAAAAAATAAATCAGAAGGGAAAAGACCAAATGAAAACTGGATTTTGCCTGTCATTTAGATAGTGGTGAGTTTGAGGGGCGGCGTTGGGTTTCTTGGACTGGGAGTGTTACATGCATGGAGACATGTGTGCACATATTTGCATGTATGTGCATTTCCTGTGAGGTAGCAATGTGACCTCTGGCAAGGTCTTTCACCCTGGGGCCTCAGTGTTCCACCTGTGGGGTCCACTGACTCAGAAGGCAGAAAGCTTGCTGTGGCCTCTGGAGGTCAGCCCGGGCCAGTGGCTGGAGAGTGGCAGGTAGCAGGGGGCTTTGCAGCCTGCCCGATGGCCTGCTGCGGTATTTATTGAAGTCTTCTTCCTTGCTGGCCGCTCCTCAGCTGCCCTCAGAGGTGAGGATCTCACCCAGGCAGGAGGGAGTGGTCCAGGGTCAGGAAATTGGCAGAAAAACCAGACACGAGCTCTGGTGCTGGGAGGTGGCTTACACCCCCAGTTGAGTCTCTTGGCTGCATCAGTAGCTTCAGTTTGATAAGCTTTAATTTGTATTTGTGTTCTTCAAAAACTTCTTTGCTGCATTTGTATTATTCCTTGAGCATTTTCTTTCAGTTGCTATAAAAGCATTGCCCTGAAATTAAAAACCAAATAGGTGCTATAAACTTCACCCTTCCTGGCCTCTTGTGAACATGTGGGCAGTAGAAGTATCTCTTTGACCTTAGTTTAACCTTTCTGTGCCTCAGTTTCCTCATTTGACAAACAAGGATGATGATAATTGTTTCCCCATATGGATGTTGCGTAGGTGACATGTATTCATGTTTGTTGAGGATTTAGAACAGTGCTTGGTACTTAGTAAATGCTGTGTGTTTGTTAAAGGAGCTCCGGTAGCGTAGTGGTATGAATGAGGCTGCAAACCGCAAGGTCAGCAGTTCGAAACTCCCAGCTGTTCCGCAGGAAAAAGATGAGGCTTTCTGTTCCTGTAAAGATTTATAGCCTTGGAAACCCTGTACAGGGTCGCTATGAGTTGGAACTGACTCCACGGCACATAACCACAACGACGATGTGTTTGTTAATAAAATGAAGAAATAGAAAAGAAACCCACTGAACTCACTGTTGCGTTGATTCTGACTCATAGTGACCCTCCCTGTAGGGCAAAATAGAACTGCTTCATAGGGTTTCTGAGACTGTAAATCTTTTTAGGAACAGTCAACCTCATCTGAGTTTGAACTGCCAACCTTGCAGTTAGCAATCTAATGCTTAACCCACTGAGCCACCAGAATTCCTTAATATAAAAGAAAGAGAACCAAAAAAACGCCACCATCGTGGCACAAAGAGGCAGCTGTAGAAGTCTGCCTTTAAAGTCAGAAATCAATAGTTCAAATCCCGGCTCTGCCCTTACTCCTCCTGTAACCAAGAACACGTGTGTGACTTGTCTAGGCCTCAGCTCCTCCATCTGTAAAATGGGGATATCATCTAAACTTCAGGGTACCGGTTGGGTAATGGCTATCGGTGGACATGGGGTCCTGGACACTGCTACAACACAGCCTGCCCGCTCATCTGTTTTCTCGGGGGAGGGGGAAGGGGGTTCTCAATGTTGTTAGGCAACCGTGGCTCCATGTTACTATTCAGTCTCTGTTTGTCACTTTTAATGGCTGCGTACTATTCCATCGAGCAGAAGTGCCACGCTTCCCTCTGTCGTCTCTATTATTTAGGGACATTTAGGCAGCTGCCAGGGTCTTGCTATAATCAATAACTCTGCAGGAAACAGCTCTGTGACCAGAGTGCTTCCCCTCTGATGAATGATTTCCTCACACTATCTCGGGAATGTTCATTGAGGCTACTTTATCAGAGAGGCTGAGGGATGGGGCTAGTGGCAGTGACTAAGAGACATAGGTCCCTTTAAGGGTGGTCTGACATCCTCCACCAGTGGTGACCGCATGGGTAGCTGGGCAGTAGGACACTCAGTGTGGCAGTGCTGAGTATGATGGGAAAGCAGGGCAGTTATGTGGCAGTTCTGAGCATGATGGGAAAACAGGGCAGTTGTGTGGCAGTGCTGAGCATGATGGGAAAACAGGGCAGTTGTGTGGCAGTG
>NW_006408610.1:2310695-2335883 GCF_000296735.1 Chrysochloris asiatica | reverse complement strand
TGAGCATGATGGGAAAACAGGGCAGTTGTGTGGCAGTGCTGAGCATGATGGGAAAACAGGGCAGTTGTGTGGCAGTGCTGAGCATGATGGGGAAAATCAGGCCACAGTTGGAAAAGCCATGGGTGTTGTGGAGGGTTGACACATAGCGTTCTGGTTTTACTTTGCTGTTCTCTTGTATAACCGTAGACAAATCTCTGTATGCACTGTGGCTGTGGATTGGTCAAGGGTTGGTCTAGTACTGTGCTGTCCAATATGATAGCCACTAACTAGTCACATGGTGTGGTGCTATGGGATCAGCACTGGATTTGTGAACCCAGAGGTCGGCAGTTCAAACCCACCAACTGCTCCTTGGAAACCCTATACAGGGTCACTATGAGTCGGAACTGGCTTGCCAGCACTCAACAACAACAACATGTGGTTACGATTTAGGACAGTACAGATGCAGAACATTTCTGTTATTAAAGAAAGTTCTGTTAACATATCTAGAGACCTATCTAGATCCCAATGTGCTGTGATTTAGGATCTCTAGAAGTCTTTTCATGGAGTCAAGAAGACAGTGCATAGCCCTTATTAGCTCCGAGACTAATTAAAGGTCTTAGAGGTTCAGTGACTTTCTAAAGGTGAGAACTTCTGCAAGTGCCAGGAATCTGAAATAGCCATGCCTGGTTTCCTTCCCAAATGTTCTAGAATGGCCTAGGAGAGATGCTGGGGAAGAGTATGGGCTCTTCAGGGGGTGGCCCAGCCAAGAATCATGCCCCTGGGGGTCTGGTGCACAGGTAGAGTAGGTGGTCTCCTGAATCCTCAGATGGGAGGCACTTGGAGTATGAGGTCTGCTCTCAGCCCCTGCTTAGATACTACCAGGTATCCCTTCCGGTTGAGCATTATCCTCTCTAGATTTTTTTAAAAGTCTAAACCAGAGCTCGAATCCTGGTGTGGCACTGTAGGATAAGCACTGGACTACAAGGTCAGTTTGAATTGCAAGATTGGCAGTTCAAACCCACCAGTCACTCCTCAGAAACCTTATAGAGGGTCACTATGACTTGGAACCGACTCGATGGCACTTAACAACAACAACAAACTAAAAGTTAGTGGAAGTATCTGACTTGCTGAACTTTGTGCTTTTCTGGCTGCCTCAGGCCCTACGCCTAGGTTCTGGGAGACGGCTTGAAGAATGAGTCCGCTGCACTCGACCATACAGCTAGGTGCAGCACACACATTATGGTCCCTTGAGTACGTTTCTCCTCTTTGGAGAACAGTGATCTGCAGATGAGGGAGAGGGCAGTAAGTGGGAAACAGAAGATGCAAAGTATGGAGAAATGGAGATACAAGTGGTTGACCTTTTTAAAAAGTTTTATTTTATTGTGTAAAACAGAAAACCAAACACTTGCTATTTTAACCATTTTTGAGTGTACAATCAGTGACATTAATAACATTCACCCAGAGACGTGACCATCACTACTATCTATTTTCAATTATTTTCATCTTCCACAGAAACCCGGTGGCCCCCTTAAGCAATAACTCCCCATCTCCCCTTCCCTCAACTCCTGGTAACCACTAATCAACTTCTGTCTCTACCAATTTGCCGATTCTAGATCTTTCATATGAATGGGATTGTACAATAATCATCTTCTCATAGCATGATGCTTTCCAGGTTCATCCGTGTTATAGCACGTATTAGAACTTCATTTCTCTTCAGGTCTAATATCCCATTATATGGATATGCCACATTTTGTGTATCCACTGATATGAGGGACTTCAAGCAGCTTGTGGAAAAATTCCATTATCTTTTCATTCCATTTTCCCGCAAACTTTTTGAAGCCGCCTTGTAAGTTGATGGACACTTGGGTTGTTTCCCCCTTTTGGTTAGTGTAAATAGCACTGCAATAAACATTGGTGCATAATGACTGAGCCTCTGCTTTCCAGGTATTTGGGTGTATGCCTAGAAGTAGCAACATTTGGCTGATTTTGACCTCACCTTTTACAGTTCACCCTACCTGATGTGCCCAAATGCCCCTGGCCCCTTTAGAACTCCATGACTCACTGTCATCTCTCCTGTTTTCTAGGGACCCTGGAGCCATGTCCTGGCTGCCTTGAGTGTGTGGGACCATACAGCCTCTTCCTGTGTCCTCAGGACTCTGGCCTTGGTCAGCCCCTCGACCAGCTTTCACATTTGTTCTTCACCTTGGCCTGGGCTGAAGAGGATCATCAAACCTTGAGACTCAGTGGGAGACAGCAGCAGTCACGGTAGGTGGCATCCTTAACCTGTTCACTTCTTGGCTCTTGGAGATGGCTTAGCCTTCTTGGTGTCTGGAATGGGAAGATCTTTCTGGATGCTCTGTTTGTCAGGGTCCTACTGATTGCAGGTAACAGAAGACCTGTTTCAATAGAAGGAAATTTTAGCCTCGTGTAACTGGTGTGGTGCTGTAGAATAAAGCATCAGACCGCAAGGTCAGTTTGAACTGCAAGGTCGGTGGTTCAAACCCACCAGCCGCTCCTTGGAAACCCTGTACAGGGTCGCTATGAATCAGAACTGACTCAACAGCACTTAACAACAACAACCACCCAAATGTCTGTGGGTAGAATTGGCTTCAGGCAAGGTTCAGTGGTTCAGTGCAGCCAGGACCTGGCTTCTGCCTGTCTTCCTTCTCTCTGACAATGGGGCCATAGCAAGTGGAGTCTCACACAACAGGGTCACAAAACAGCGGTCAGCAGATTCTGGGGCAATGTGCTCCCAGATTCAAATCCAGGGGTAGGGAGAGACAATTCTGCTTTCCTGATAGAACACGTACAAGTTCTAGAGTTGAGTCTTTTGGATCCTTTTGGCAGGATTTGGCTTTTTCTGAACTTTTCACTGGGTTCACCCCAAAGCTTGGGAATACAGTGAGTTGTTTCCCAGGTAACTGAGAATGGGAGATGTTTCCCAGTGGGATCTTGGAATCCTGCTGGCAGGAGAAAGGAGACACCTTTGCAATTGAGGGAGGCAAATAACCAATGGTCACTATAGGTGGAGTCTGCCTGGGTTGGACAGCTTGAGGCCAGCCCTCAATGGGTATAGATGTGCGGTGTATCCTTTGGCAAATCTCTATGCATCGCTAAGCCTTAATTTCCTTACCTGATAAGGAACCTCATATGAAATGTGTGGAGAACACTGGCATTTAGTAGGTGCTTGGTGAACCCTTGTTCTCATTCCCTTCCTACTTCCCCTCCCAAGGAGTTTGGGGCACCCCCATTTTCTCTGGTCCTGGAAGGAGCTGCGGTGGGAGTATTAGAGGTGGGGTTCCCTAGAAGCAGAGCCTGAGACAGGGATTTGAGGACCTATGATCTGTTGAGGGTGGGCTCTCAGGGGGAGCAGATGAACTGGAATGAGGGCCCTGTAAGGACGTGGTCTCAGGTACAGTCTAACCCTGACCTGGCCCAGGCAGCCTCAGGAGCATCATTCACACCACGGAATTATACCCCCAGACAAGGGTCCATGTATCAGTCAGTTCTTGGCTATGGACCACCCCTGGAGGACCGCTACTGCTTGGGTGAGGGAGAGCAGTGAGCTGCACCACGGTGGAGCTTGGTGCACCAGCTGTACAGGGATCTGCGTGGGGTGCTGATCAGTACAGAGAGGTAGAAACCTGGGACCCCCCTTGTCTGACCAGGGTTCCCTTGTCTGCTTCCTTCTCTGACTTTTACTCCTCCTGCCCTGACCAACAGTGCCCACAGCCTCTACCAGTCTGGGGTCTGGTGGGTGGGTGGACTTTCAGTCCCCTTCCTTCGGATCTCCTTGAGGCAAGACCTCTTCCAAACGTTCCCTCCCACGTGTTACAGCTTGACCTAGGAAAGAGCCTGGGGAAAGCAGGTGGGCTCTGCTGGGGCTGCCCATGAGGCTGGGGACAGAGTGTGCCTTTTGCTGGGGGCCCCTGGTGTGAAGGCTGAGTAGACGGTTTCCTGATTCCCTGGATATGAGGCACTTGGAGGGCCTACACGGCTCTCAGCCCTTGCCTGAATCCCACCATGCATTCTTTCTGCATTGAACAGTGAACCTCTCTGGGGATTTTTTTAAAAGTCTAAACTAGAACTCAGTGCAGCTGTCATCTTGCTCAACCCTCTTGCCTCCTGCTTTTATCCCCTCTGGAGCGTCCTCTTCTCAACCCTAAACCTTAGCCATGTGCTTTTGCAGCCCAGTTTTGGTCTCTCCTCCAGAAAGCCTCTGTTGCCTCTGTTAGTCCACCTTACAGCTCCACCATTTTTACAGATAGAAAGACCAAGGCTCAGTAGTCACGTTTAAGACCTGCCCCAATCAGGCAAAGGTAGAACTAGAACCCAGTCTTTTGGCTCCCAGCTCAACCCTCTTTCTGCATTTATTTATGAATACCCTATTGGTAGCTAACGGCCAAGTGTCTTGCCTTCTTTACCTTGGCTGCTAGGAAGCTCATAGCCAGTTGAGGTCCCATTTCTAATAAATACTCAGAATGCTGTAGTAGCATGCAGCTTCTCAATATTGTTTTGCCTGTGCCTTCATCTTCTCATTTTCTCCTTGTCCCGATTTCTCTTATTTTTCTGTTTGTGCAACTTGTATTATTGTCAGCAGCCTCAGATTCTTTTGGAAGGTGGTAGGGTGTTTATAACCAAGAGGGGCTGTAAATGAAGCATTTAGCACTGACTTGCAGCCAAGTGCTAGGCCGTCCCCCTTCCTATGGGCAGCTCAGGTGGGAAAGTGTCTCCCAAGCCTATCACCAGGGAGATATCAAAGGCTGATCACAGTGGCCCAGGCCCAGCGTCTGTGTGCCCTCCTTGAGCCAGAAGCAGCATTGTTCTGCTACCCGCCCCTTTCCTCCCCTCCCCATCTTATCAGAAGCTAATGAAAGAGGCTGGGAAACCCAATCCTCTGGTAATTAAATTTACTTAACGGGTATTCAAGTGGAGTAATGAGAAGTTTAATGCAGTGATTAGATTTTTCTTTAATTAATTAAAATGAGAACCATGTGTCTTGCCAGCCAACCAACTTGACCCTTTGCTTGGGAGTAGCGGGCAGAGACAGTGGGTGGAGGCAGGGTGGAGGAGCCAGAAGGATGGGACAGCACAGTCTCCTTCCTTGGCCTTGCTGTCCTAGAAGTAAGCGTGGCTCTGATGCTCACTGAGGCCAATCTCTGATTCCGCTCCTAACTCTGAGCCCCTGCGGGTGCCAGGCCTCCAGCATCCCGACCCTGAAGGAGCTGAAAGCTGAGCGGGCTGAAGTGAGGGCGGGAGAGCCACCTTCTGGGAGAGGAGGGTGAGAAGAGCTGTGATGTGTGGGATGGAGGTTTCAGAGAGGAGGGTCAGCAAAAGTGGCTTATAAGCAAGGAGCATCACAGGTGGAGGGATTGTGGGTGGGACATCTCAAGGAGGGTCCACCGGTACCTTCTCCTACGTGTCCAGCCTGACCTGGCTTTACCGCCATTGTCACTGGATTATGTGGGCTAAAGGAATGGGGGCAATGGGGCAGATAATGGAAAACTGAAGTAATCCCCAAAGCACTTCAGGATCCACTCCAGAAACCTGGCTGTCCTTGTTGCAACCCTAAGACCAGTTGAGGAGTTGAGGATGCAAGGAAGCTGTTCCCCATTAAGCCACTTCTGCTTGGATCCTGGTGCCTGGGGCAGAGGAAGCTGGGAACCCTGTGTGGGGTGGGGCACAGGAGGGCCCTTCCCAGGGTAGAGAGTGGGCATAGTGAGGACCCTGAAGACAGGACCTGAACCCCCAGGGGTAGGACATGTTGTTGTCAAAGCAGTGGGTAAGGGGAAGAGCGGCCTGAACCCTTCATGGTGGGGGCTAGAGAAGCACTGATCCTGGACAGACCATTGCTCCCAACCCCATAGTAAGCTCTGACCCTGGTCCTACATTGAACCCAGCCTTGTCATGGACATGCCACCAAAGAAACAGGTATCAGAGTGCATAATGGCTCTCTGGTAGAGTAAATGGCTCCGTCCACCTCCATTCCTTGGGATTCAGCCTCCTGCGCCTGACTCCCAGCTGGGCTCTGGAGTAGCTGTAATGAATCAAGTATGATCCCTGCCTGCAGGACTTTTGGGGGAGGTGATGAGCAAACAGGCACTAAGTCACCGGAGTGAATGTGGGAAAGGTCCAGGGATCCCGTGGTCTCAGGTGGGAGCAGGTAGCACTGGAAGCAGGGGGCCAGTGAGGAGGCCCAGACAAGGTCCCAGTGAGAGATGGAGAGAATGACAACCATTCAGGGGGACTCAGCTCACTCAAGAAATGGCCAGGACTCCCCCAAAGGCCTCACCTGTGAGGAGGGTTGGTCATGTCCAGGGACTGGGCTGAGAACGATGACTCACTTGACTCACTTCAAGGAAGAGGGGCCGGCATCTGCCACCTGCAGCTCAGCGGGAAGTAGCCTGGCTGGGCGTGTTCCTGGTGTCGCACCTCTTTCTAGGTGGTCAGGGCTTCTATTTTTCTGAGTGTGACCTTCAGGAATGGGGATGAGGGCTTTGGGCTTCAATTGAGGTGTTAGGAGTGGGGCAAGTAAGGAGGGCTTTGGCTGGGCAGGGAATGGAGCATTGGATCAAGTCCTCTGCCCATAGGCCACTTCTAAGGATCTGAGGGTCTCCGGGATTGGAGACCCCAGGATCTTCCAATTCTTTCATCTTTACCCCTTCCCCTTCCTCTCTTCATCCTTGTTGTTATTAACTACCACCGAATCTGTTCTGACTCACAATGACTCTCTATAGGGTTTCCAACTTGCGGTTAGCTGTCCAGAGCTTGTCCTACAACGTGTGGTCTTCATCCGTACTCTATTCCGTTTCCCTCTCCCATGGCCCAGCCCTTTCTGAATAAGTACATCTGGATAGGCCAGCCAGCCACTGCCCAAATGGGGTAATGAGGCACCAAGGAAGGCAAGATCACAGGGCTCCGTCTTCCATGCCTCTTTAGGTGAAGAGTTCAAAATCACTTCACCTTGAATTATACTTTAAACACAAAGGTTGGGTTTGTTTGAATTCTTTCCCTGGGATGGGTGATCCTGAGGGGCATATGCACACATAGACTCACACTACACTTGTGGACCACCAATTGAAGAGCCATCCATGCCTCCTGGGACATCATGTCTCTCTAAAGACCTGTCTACTCCTACCTGACTCCAGGCATTGTATGAGCACTGTGGCGTTTGATCCTCTCAGCATCTGTGAAGTGAAGCTGTTTATCTACAGGTGAGGGAGCTGAGCCACAGTCTCTCGTTCTCTCAGTTCCTGGCCCAGCCACCCCTGCATGACTGCCCCTCCTTGTCTGCAGGCAGCCCCTCCTCTCTCCTTCTCTCTCTAGGGCCCCAGCATGACCTCCCCGCTGCTTTCCTACTTGCCTTGTGCCCCAGCCAAAACCAATGACTCTTCCCAACACTCCCCACACTTCTCCACCTCCAGGCCCTTGCTCAAGCTGTTCCCACCCCCTGGAGTCCCCTCCCCCGTCTCCAATCCATCTGCCCACACCCCGTTCCTCCTCCTGCACTCAGCCCCAGTGCAAGTTCTTCATGAAGACCCCCTGTCTGCCCTCAACCCACAGCAGCTGGGTTTGTCTCCACTGAGCTCTTTGCCTGTCCTTCATAGGCTCCTGGCCTCCCTAAGTCTGATGTTGCACCCCCAAAGTACCAAACCAGTTCCCAGCAGGGCCTGAAACACAGTAGGTGCACAGGAGGTGGTTGGGTGCTTACCTTAGAAGAGGCTGTACCTCCACAAACCACCCCTTTCCTCTTCTGCTGCTTCTCACAGTCCGGGGTCAGCTGGTCTCCTCACAGGGTGGGCCCCAGCCTCCATATCAACACACTACAGGCTCCTGAGGAGCATAGTCTAGGCTGCCTCTTTGAACCCTGGCTGGGAGGGGGAGAGGAGGGGTTGGCTTCCAATTCAACCAACTTCCCGGTATACTATCCTGCCATGTGCAGGGCACTCTGATCTAGGCTCTGGGAGAGGGAACAAGGCAAACACCACCCTTAGGACTCATAGGCAAGCCCAGAGTCTGGAAGATACCAAGAGTTTCCAGCCCAGTGTACTGAACACTCCCAGAGAGCTGCATGGGGTCCCCCGCCTGGGTCCGTTAACTGACTCTGCTAATTACCAGCGATATGGCCTTGAATTAGGCAAGGTGTGTGCCAAGGTTGTATACTTTCATCATACTTATTCAATCTGTATGGTGAGCAATAATCCGAGAAAATGGATTATATGAAAAAAAAAAATGTGGCATAAGGATTGGAGGAAGACTCATTAATAACCTGTGATATGCAGATGATACAACCTTGCTTGCTGAAAGTGAAGAGGACTTAAAATACTTACTGATGAAGATCAAAGACCATAGCCCTTGGTATGGATTGCACCTCAATGTAAAGAAAACAAAAATCCTCATCACTGGACCAATAAACAACATCAGGTTATTGGAGAAAATATTGAAGTTGTCAAAGACCTCATTTTGCTTAGATCTACTATCAACACTCATGAAAGCAGCAGTCGATAAATTAAAGGAGATATTGCATTAGGCAAATTGGCTGCACAAGACCTCTTTAAAGTGTTGAAGTGCAAAGATACCAGTTTGAGAACTAAGATATGCCTGACCCAAGCATATCTTAACCTCATTTCAATCATCTCATATGCATGTGAAAGTTGGACAGTGAAGGAGGAAAACCATAGAAGAATTGTTGCATTTGAGTTATGGTGTTGGGGGAGAATATTGAAACTACCATGGACTGCCAAAAGAACAAACCTATCTGTGTTGAAAGTAGTAGAGCCAGAGTGCTCCTTGGAGGCCAGGATTGCTGGACTTTGTCTCTCATACTTTGTCTCTCATATGCCGGACATATTGTCAGGAGGGACCAGTTCCTGGAGAAGAGTATCATGTTTGGTAAAATGGAGGGTTGGAGAAAAAGAGGAAGACCCTCAGCGAGATGGATTGGCATGATGGCAGTAGCGATGGGCTCAAATGTAGCAACGATTGTGAGGTTGGCACAGGACTGGGCATTGTTTAGTTCTTTGGTGCATAGGGTTGATATGAGTCAGTACTGACTTGATGGCACCTAACAACAACAGTATAATGGCCTTGAGCAAGTTACACAACATCTCTGTGCCTCTGTTTCCTCATGAGGCAGTAACAGCTTACCTCATAGAATTGTCCTGAGGATTGAAAGAGTCAACACGAGGTCAAGTGCACAGCACAGTCTTGACACATGGTGTTGGCTGTCACCATGATTACCCACAGTGATTGATCTATGAAGGCAGCAGGGGCAGTGATGGGAGGAAGTTTCCAGAAGGCAGTGACACGTGAGTAGAAACTTGAAAGATGAGCTTCAGAAGGCAAGAGAGAGCATTTTAGGAAGAGGAAGCCACATGGGCAAAGGGCCAGGGCAGGGAAGTTGAGAGTGTCTATAAAGAAGGGAGGAATGAGTGAGGGTACTATCCAAGGGCTTTGTTGTGGGACTTTATCCTATAGGCTGTGAGGGGCCAGGGAATGTGGGGTTTTTTTGTTTTAAAGTTTTTATTGTGAATTGAGTGATAGTTTACATGGGAGAACATCTGTTTTACCCTCATCATTTCACTGCAATGATTACAATCTCCTCCGTGCACCATCATTCAACAGTATTGGCTTCAATTCCCTCTGTTTTCTTTTCTTTTCTTTTTTTGTGGTGGGGCGCAGATGTACACAGAATCACTCAGGAATATATAATAATTTAAACAACCAAAGGGCACATTCTGCAAGCCTGCCTCCTGGCTGCCAACACCTGGCTGCCAGCATACAGCCTTTCTCTTTCTATGAGTCTAGAATCCTCAGCTTCTCCCTCTCTCCATGTCCTCATCTCTGCCTCCATCTCTGATGTCACAGCTTCTCTGGATAGGGTCCCACATTCTGCTCATGCTCTTCTCCCTTGATGGTCCTAGGGTCCTTTGTTCCTGGGCTTTAAGATTAACTACTCCCCCGTTTTCTTACAAAACTTTTACCTTTACAGTTGTGACAGTCACAATTAGTCATGATAACAATTACTCACTATTGAATCATAAGAATCTTATCCCCATATCCTTTCACCAGACCCGTCTAGACAAAGATAAAAACTATTATTCAGTGTGGATTCTGTCTTCCCCCACCGCCCCCCGCACACTCTGAAACTAAACTCCCTTTTGAAAGCTTGTAAGCCATTCACTTCGTGCCTTTATAGTCCCCCCACCCCACCCCTGGTTTTAAGTAGCCAATGTCTAAGTTGCCCATCCCTATCAATCCTGTATATAGAGGGAATAGGATTAATACTTGATGTGACGACTCCTTCCATCTCAGTTGGTATTTTGAGCTACTACATTCTACTACATGGAGTCCTGGTGTGGAGCTCTGGGCTAATGCATCAGACTGCAAAGTCGTTTGAACTGCAAGGTCATTGGTTCAAGCTCACCAGCTGCTCCTTAGAAACCCTATACAGGGTCGCTATGGGTCGGAATAGACTCGATGGCACTTAACAACAACAACATCCTTAAGTATAGGTCAAGTTCATTAAATTGTAGCAATTTACACTTGTTTCATTTATCAAAAAATTTTCTTTTATCTTCCTTTAGTTGAATTCTGATTATCAAGCCACTGAGGCTATCTACAAGTTTGGGTGTTCTTGTGTATTCCCCCCTCACTTCATATCAGCTGGACGCTTCACTCTCAGCTCTAGCACTCTGTGGCTATGTCCTTGTCCATGGGCTCAGGAGTCCCCAGGTCTCACCACACTTAGGACCAACCAGTCCTTCCTTGTAAAAGCAACTTTTATTTGTTGAAAAAAATAAATAAATAAAAAATAAAACAGTATTAAAATTTGCCCTGTGAAGTAGACAGTCCCTCTCTGACTTTAAATCTCATGCTGCCAGGGTTCCATTGTTGTTGGCCTGGTGTGTCTTTATCCCGAATTTTTCCTGTGTCTTTGCAAGCATATTTATTGTGCAATGTTTGTGTAAAAAAAAATAGAATCATCTTATTATGCATATTACTCCACAACATACATTTGTCACTGAAAAGTGTATTGGAAGCATCTGTCAGTGCCAGGGCAGACAGATCCACGGTGCCTCTTTTAATCGCTGCCTAATATTCCATTGTTTGGACATCATGTAATTTATGTAACTGGTCCCGGCTTGATGGATATTTAGGTTGTCTTCAATTTTTCACTCTTACCAATAATGCATCTATGAACATCCTTGTCTATATATCTTGCTGACGCATGTAAGCATTCAGAAGATGTGGAATTTCTGGGGCGAAGGGTATAGTTACTCAGTTTTGAGAGGTGCTATCACACTTCTCTTCAGAATTTGGGCCTGTGTAAGCTCCCACACTCAGTATATGAGAGTGACCACTGCCCCATGCCATCCCCAACACTGCATATTATCAATCCTTCTAATTTTTGTCAATCCAGAAAAATGGCTTACTACGGTTTCAGCCCTCATTTTCCATTTCCCGAGGGAGGCAGGGTATCTTTTCATGCAGTTTACTGACTGTTTCTATTTCTTCCTCTGCAAATTGGCTCTTCATAACCTTTGCTCATTTTTCTTTTCTTTTGGCTCTTTCCTTATTGATGTAATGGAGCTTTTAGTATATTTTTGTGGTTGTTGTTAAGTGCCGTCAAGTCAATTCTGACCCATAGCGACCCTGTATAGGGTTTCCAAGGAGCAGCTGGTGAGCTTGAACCACCGACCTTGCAGTTCAAACGACTTTGCAGTCTAGCGCATTAACCTACAGAGCCACTTTAGTATATTGTTGTTGTTGTTGTTGTTGTGAAGTGCTATCGAGTCGGTTCTGACCCATAGCAACACTGTATAGGGTGTCTGAGGAGCAGCTGGTGAGCTTGAACTGGCAACCTTGCAGTTCAAATGGCTATGCACTCTGGCATATTAACCCACAGCGCCACACCAGGACTCCACTTTAGTATATTAGGATGTTAAATTTCTGTTATGTGTATTGGAAATACTCTCCCTAGTCTGCAGTTTGTGTTTAAAAAAAAAACAAAAAACTTTTGCTTATGGTATCGGTCATATAGAAGGTCTAGAACTGTATTTAGTCCCATCTGTCAGACTTCTCTTCAGGGCTCTGAGTTTCACTTCTTATTTGATAAGGTTCCCTGTAAGGGCTTTTAGGGGAGCTGGGATGAGATCAGATTTGTGACTGGGAAAGGTGACTCTGATTGCCACCCCGGTGGAGAGGAGACACATGGCAGCTGAGACCACTGTGCTCTGTGGAGTGGAGGAGAGCTGTGGAGGGGAGGGATAAACTTGAGAAATGCTCAGGGATTGGCTGGCTGTGGTGGCAGTCTGTGTGGGCCTGAGAGAAGAGAGAAGATTGACCTGAAATCTGAGTGTTTGTCTTGGGGGACTGTGATTGATGCCACTACCACCTTGAGTTGGGGACAGGCCAGGGGAAGGAAATGCATACAGACACACATGACGCTGGTGTGGACACATGTACATAGGAACACATGTATGTGCACATGTGTATATACTCCAACTTCCTCCACCCAGTCAAGATATGATACACTGCGGACTTGGAAGTTCTGGAGACTGAGGCGTATACTGTGGTTTCCTGTGGGGTGTCTACTCTTTATGAAGTCTCTACTTACTCTCTACCAGGGACTCTGCTGTGGCACTGTGGGATAATGCAGTGGACCACGAGATCGGGTTGAACTGCAAGGTCGATGGTTCAAACTCACCAGATGCTCCTCGGAAATCCTATACAGGGTTGCCATGAGTCGGAACTGATTCGACAACACACAACAAGTCTCTACCAAGTGCAAGGCACTGCACACACACTCATGTTGTTGCTAAGTGCTGTTAAGTGAGTTCTAACTCAGAGTGACACTCTGTAGGGTTTCTGAGGAGTGGCTTGTGGGTTTGAATCACTGACCTTGAGGTTAACGGTCCAGTGTTTATCCTACAGCACCACACCAGGACTCCACACACACACTCATACACTCTTTAATCTCCACCACCATATGAAGTGTAGTTTTACAGATAAGAAACCAGATTCAGAGAGGTTGAGTAACTTGTTGAAGGTCACAAAGCTGGTTTAAGTGGCAGAAAGGTTTTTTTTTTTCATTAATCTAGATCTAATCATCCGTAGATAGAATTCTTACCAGGACAGAGAAGAGGCATTACTTCATTTCTAACCTGGCCAGACCAGTTGCATGAGCGAGTCTCAGGATGAGCATGAGGGCTAGGACGCCTGGGTTTGAAACAGGGTCTCATTACTTACGAGCTGAGTTACTTCATTTCTTTCTGCCTCTGTCTCCCCTCCCCAAAATGGCAATGGTAACAGTGCCCGTCTCATAGGGTGGTGGTGCATGTAAAGGGCCTAGTTCTTTAAGGGATCATTGGGTGCTATCCCTGATGAGGATGAGGAAGATGATGGTGTTCACCTTTACCTCAGATTCTAGCCACTGGACCTTCTCCTGTCTCCCCTCTACTCTTCCACCCCCGTCACTTTATCCCTGTGCCAACTCTTCCTCAGTTTCCCATAGGAACGTCTTTCAACATTTGCCTTTGAACATCTCTCCTCTGTTGTCAGCCCCCTAAACCTTGGCAGACAACGAATTAAAGCCCCATCAGTCAGCACAAACTATTCAGGGGAAAAACCGTTCAGGTTGTACTTAGGGAATCCTCACCCATGCCGTTTGGGTCAGGCATTTTTCCACGAGCCTGTGCCTTCATTCTACTAATGCCCGGGTCTCTGAGAACTGGACCACACAACCCCAAATCTTAATAGCCTCTTCCTCCCTGAGTGAGAATGCTCCAGCAAACTTTTGAGCTGGGGGTCTGAGCTGACCCCAGCCCAGCTGAGTTTCTAGTCTAGCTATGTTTACCATCACTGGCTCCTTGATCCCAGGACAGGTAACGTCAGCCATCGTTGTCCGGGAAACATGTCCACAGGAAACAAAAGCCCAGCAAGTTCCAGAGCACGGGTCCTTACATGAGCAAATCTAAGCAAATCTTGTGGCCATCAGCGTGGTGCATGGGTCTGAACTGGGTTAAAACGCAAGCCTGCACCCCATTTAAATTTATCCTCTGCCAAAAATATTCACAGAAACCATCAAAGTCACCATTATGGATATCTCATTATCAAAATAAACTCCCAAGTGAATAAATCCTCATGGTAAAGAATGGATCCAATTAGAATTCTGTTCATACAGCCCTGGTTATTGCCCATTTTCTTCTGAGACATTTCTTTTTTTCAGTTAGGTTGTATAAGTCACACCCTTTTTATTCTTAACCAAAAAGGATTGTAGTACCCCCCAAGGAACCAACCCCCTTCCACCCCTAGAAACTCAGTTGCAGTCGGGTGGATTTTTATCTCATGTGTTGCAGGATAGAGTTACACTCCATTCAATTTTTAAGATTGTGACCTTTCAGAAGTTGATTGCCAGGCCTTTCTTCCAAGGCACCTCTGGGTGGGTTTGAACCAACAACTTTTCCATTAGTAGTTACATGCATTATCTGCTTGCACCCCACCAGTTACAGGCTTCCACCCCAAGGCCTCTAAGAGGAGGATTCTTTTATACTCTTTTTTTGTGTGTGTGATTATGTTATGATACTTTATTGTTAGGTCGGCAGTTCAAACTTACCAGGAGCTCTTTGGAAATCTTATACAGGGTCACTATGAGTAGGAACTGACTGGATGGCACTTAACAATGACAACAACAACTGTATTGTTATCTATGTTCTTATGGTAATTTACATCTCTCAAGAGAAATACTCTTTATGCTAGACCATACAACAAATCTCAACAAACTTGTAAAGATTGGAATTTTACAAATCATTGTCTCTGACCCCTAAGCAATAGTATTAGAAATGAATAGCAGAAGGAAATGTACAAGTATGATACAGGTGTATTGCAATATACAATAGGAAAAATTAGTGAAAAAAAATCCCATTATCTTTTTTTTCAAAGTTTTTATTGTGAATTATGTGATAGTTTACATGGGAGAACATTAGCTTTACATTCATCCTATCGTATATCACTTCATTACCATGATTACAATCTCCTCCACGCATCATCAACCAACCAAAGGGTGTACCCTGCAAGCCTGTTCCTTGTTCGTCAGCACACAGCCTCTCTCCCTCTCTGAGTCCAGAGTCTCCAGTCGCTCCATCTCTCCACGTCATTGTCTCTGCCTCTATCTCTGGCATCACCGTAGGGTCCCGGACTCCGCTCTTCTTCCTTGATGGCCCCAGGGACCTTAGTTACTGTACTGCAAAGTCTTTTTGACTCTTCGAGGATGTACCTATCCCCAGGTCCCACAAAAAAAATCAAGCCTGCCTTTGTACCAAGGTCGTGTTCACTTTAAACAATCACCCAGGATGCCTCAGTGCCCTGGGCTGCCCTTGCAATGCCAATTTCCAATGACCATGGCTGAAGTTCAAAACCAAACAGACCTTTTGGAAGCACTGACGTCAACATCTAATGCTCACATACTAGAAACTTGGGTTTGCTGGGAAAACTCTCACAATAAAAGTCTTTTCTAATGGCCTTAAAGATGCTGGCTGCAACTGTGTATTCCACTGTGGTCAGACCTTCATTCTTCATGGAGAAAAAAGAAGTCACAGAGGGCTTGTAAACACTAAGCTTTCAACTTGAGCCCCTGTAGGTTGCCTGCCAGTCTCCATTTTTATCTTGAGGGCTTGCTTCTTCTCCCAGCTCCCTGTGTTGTCCCACAGGAGCACACACCATTGAAGGTGATAATTGCCCAACTAAAGCACCACAAGTTCAAACTATAAATCTACAATTAAGCTGTTATCTCATTGTCCTTGTTTGCCAGCTCTAAGGCCCCGTTGGAATCTTTTTTCCTCTGAGTTTTCCAACCAAGATGGAGGTTCTTCTCAGTAGGGACCATTCTGAGACTGGTCCGACACCTGAGTCCGGGATAAAGCTCTGAAGACACGCAGCCTTTGTTCTAAAGGCAAATTCCAGGCTTTCAAATGTGGGCCAAGGTTCCAACTGGTGTGGAGATGCTACAGCCCCTCTCAGCTCACACCGTACTTACTTGTAGGGATTGTCCTGTGGTAAGTCCTTTTTCAGGGCCTGGGAGGATGGGCATTCCTTCTGGATGGGCATTCCTTCAACTTGGCGTCTGCAGTTTATTCCCGCACTAAAATCCTAGTCATGTATTGTTGTTAGGTAACATCGAGTTGGCGTCCTGTGTGTAATGGGACAGAATGCTGCCTGAATCTGCATCATCTCCATGAGTTTGTATACGTTTGAATTAATTATTGTGGCTTTTACATTAGTCCATCTCATTGAGGATTCCCCCTCATTTTTATGGACCCTTGACTTAACCAACATGAAGTCCTTTTCTCGGGGTTGTTCTTACCTAAGGATGGACTGCCAGAAGAACAAACAAATCTGTGTTGGAGGAGGTACACCCAGAATGCTCCCTAGAATTGAGGATGATGAAACTTCCTCTCGTGTACTTTGGATATGTCATCAGGAGGGACCAGTTCCTGAAGAAGGACACGAAGCTTAGTAAAGTAGAGGGTCAGTGAGAAAAAGGAAGACCCTCAATGAAACAGACTGATGGACCAAGTGGCTACAATAGTGAACTCAAACATATGAACAATTGTGAGGACTGGGCAGTGTTTCATTCTGGTGTACAGAAGGTGCTATGAGTCAGAATCAAACGTAACAACTACAACACTTAATAGCAACAACAAATGATGTGTCCAAGCCAGGCTGAGTATTGCCATCTTATTCTCGCTCTCAAATGGACCTGCGTTCTCTCACCTACAAAGTAATCCAAACATGATCTCAAACCAAAGGGGACAAACTCTGTGTCCCTTGATGGCCAGTAGGGATGTAGTAGTATAGCAAAGTTGTACTGCGCTAACAAGTACTCCGTGAACACTTAGTGATTTAATGCAACCAAAGTTGCCTGCTTTCCACCTCTGTCATATGAGCTCACATGATGTGTCCAGTTGGGAAGGAGAGAGGGTGGTGGAGCTCTGGTCCACAGAACCGCTTAGACACTCAGGCTGATAGAAACTCTGCCATCTCCTAGCGGCCCCATCTTGAACATGTGGCCTAGAGAGAAATGTGGGATCCTGTGCTGGCTTTTAAATGCTTTGACCCCCGCAGTGGCACATTATCACAGACTATTGACCAAAACTTCTCATAGTCTCCCCCTCCCCCCACCACTAACTGTCAAAAGGCTGGGGAAATGTTGGGGAGCGCTGAGGCACTCAGTGAGCAGTACATTTCTCTGGGAAAAGAGTGTTGTGGGACTACTCTCAGATCACAGGGTTTTAGACGACTATGTCTCCTATTCATTCCTTCCACCTGGAGTGACGGAGGCTGGGAGACCCGCAGTGCTGTGGTGGCACCTGATGGGAAAATCAGTAAGGAGGAGTAACCCATGGATAAGCAAGCCCATGGTAGGCCCCGCACCTGCACCCTCTACTCTGTGCTGTGACCCAGGTCCTCCTACCCTGGTGGTCTCTTTCAATACCACCACCATCCCCTAAGATGAACTTCCCAGGAGGAGACGCAGTGTTGGGAGCAAGGATAACTTCAGATTCAGAGAAAACCCGAGACGAGATGTCCAGATGAGCCTCAAACCCAGGCGAACACTGGTCTGCAGAAAGATTATTGGAAGTTGTTGATGTTCTCCCATGCTTTGATTCTTTCAGCAAATACCTAGTGGGAGACTGCTGTTGGCAGTGTGTCATACTAATTACAAATGCAGACTCCAGAACACATGGGACTGGAACTTTGCATCAGCACCTTATTAGTGCTGTGATCTTGGGATAGTTACTTCTCTTCTTGGCCTCAGTTTTCTCCTCTGCAAAATGGGAACATGAGGATGAGTCAAAACTTATCCACACTCTGGTTATATTAAAATGCCTGTCCACGTCCAAGGCTGATGGCAACATTGAGCAGGCACATGAAATGATTCTGTCAAATAGATGAGTGACAGTAGATTATGTAGTAAATCAGCCATGATTTGGCTTATGAAACAATCCATGATAGGCTTGGGTTTTGACAAGTTTGTGTGAGATGGATACCGAAACAACTCATGGAAGTGCACAAACAGAAGCATTTGGACATCTGCAAACAAAGTTTGGACCGATAATTGAAAGAAGGTAAAAGTTTCTATAAAAATTTTTTTTTCTTACTGGTGACGAGGCACGGATTCACACTACAGCAGAGTGTGAATGGAAACATCCTCAATTGCCAACCAAAAAAAAGTTAAAAAGTCAACTACCAGCTGAAAAGTTGATGCTTACAGTTTTCTGGGATTCTCAAGGGCCAGTACTGGAATTCTATCAGGAAAAAGGTTCAACAATCAACAGTGAGATGCTCACTGAAGAGCTAAGCCTAAACTTTGGATTAAGCACAGAGGACTGCTCTCCAAGGGCGTTGTGATCTTGCATGACAATGCACGTCCACACACCTCTGCTCACACTGTTGACATGCTGCAAAAACTTCATTTTGAGGTGTTAAAGCATCTTCCCTCTAGTCCTGATCTTCCATTGGACTTTCACCTGTTTGGTGCCCTAAAAGCAGCCCTTCAAGGATGAAGATTTGCCTCTGATAAAGAAGTGAAGACAGTGGTGCATTCGTGGTTCACAGCTCAGCCTAAAACATTTTAAAATAAGGGAATACAAAGGCTTATTGACAGATGGACAAAGTGTATTTAAAAGCAAGGAGGTTATATAAAAAAATGATGCATTTGTCTTTTCTGAAAGTTGATTAAAATACATTCTATCGCCAGAGTGCAGATCATTTTTGACTCACCTTCGTGTTTTTAGCATCTATCTCCTTGGGTAGTTGTTTGGATTAAATTAATTAATATCATATGTGAAATACTCAAAACAGTGCATGGTAAGAGCTTTTCAAATGTTAGCTCTCATCCTCATGATCTTCATCATCATCCTTTATCACCTTTATCAAGTGCCAGGTATGATGAGGGAAATGGAAAATCAGTACATAGATGAATAACCTGAAATGATGATTTCAAATAATGATGGCACTATAAAATATAAATCAGGTATACAACAAGCTGCTCAACATCACTAGTCCTTCCCAATCCCCATACCCACTGCTGTTGAGTCCATTCCAGCTCAGAGTGGCCCTATAGAACAAGCTAGAACTGCCCCAGAGGGTTTCTGAGCCCTTGCAGTCCAGTGCATTAATCCACAGAGCCACACCAGGACTCCACACCAGGACTTACTGTGGTGGTGGTTAAGTGCCGTTGAGTCGATTCCGACCCATAGTGACTCTGTATAGGGTTTCTAAGGAGCAACTGGTAAGCTTGAACCACCGACCTTGCAGTTCAAATGACTTTACAATCTGACGCATTAGCCCACCACGCCACACCAGGACTAGGAAAATGCAACTTAAGGCCAAAGTGAGATACCACTGAACTTCTATTACAACGACTATAAAACAATCAAAATCTCTGAGAATACAAGTGCTGACAGTAGGAATGCTTTGGGCAACTATTGGGCAGTTTCTTATAAAGTAGAAAACACACTGACATAGTCAATTAACCAGTTGCCATAATTCTGACTTGTGGTGACCTCATGTGTATCAGAGGAGAACTCCGTTCCATAGGATTTTCAGTGATTGATATTTCATCAGTAGATCACCAGGCCTTTTCTTCCCAGGCACCTCTGGCTGTATTTGAACCACCAACCTTTCAGTTAACAGCCAATCCAGCTAAGTGTTTACACAAGAGAATGAAAAACTTATGTACACACAATGTGAATGTTTATAGTGGCTTTATTCACAATATCCCAAACTGGAAAAATCCAAATGTCCTTCAACTGGTACACTACAACTCAAAAATAAACACAATGAAATTCTGAACTAGCAACAACACAGATAAATCTCAAATGCATTATCTAGTGAACAAAGCCAGACCAAAAGGGCTACATATAGATGACTCCATTTCTCTGACATGCTGGAAAAGGTGAAGCCACAAGGACAGACAATAGCTGAGTGGGTGCTAGGAGCTGGGGTGGGGGTGGGGTGGACTGCAAAGGAAAGTTTTGAGGGTGAGAGAATCATTTGGTGCCTTGATTGTTGCACAGTGTACACAATTGTCAATATGCTCAGAACTCAATGTTGTTGTTGTTAAGTGCCGTCAAATCGGTTCCATCTCACAGCAACCCTGTAAAGGGTTTCCGAGAAGCAGCTGATGGTTTTGAACCGCCGACCTTGTGGTTCACAGTCCAGTGCTGATCCGACAACACCTGTCTATAAATCATACCTCAATAAGCCTGACTTTCAAAAGTTCACTGCCAGATCGTTGAAACAGGGAAAACCAAATTTATAAATCAATCAGTTAGGCTGGTGTGCCCTTGGGATAAGGGGGCACTCCCTCAGATGGGTGTCAGGGAAGGCTATCTGAGTTTAGACCTGGAGCAGTCAGGCTGAGCAGATCTGGAGGAGACTGGGGCCAGACTTGAAGGTGGCTGGAGTGAGGCAGGTGAGCAAGGAGGAGCCGGTGAGAGACAACTTGGGGAAGACTGGGTAGTGCCTTGTAGACCAAGCTAGAGGGCTTCAGCTCTTCTCTGGATGTGATGGGGCCACAGGGCAGGTACAAAGGGATAGGATGATTGAAGCATGAATGTGGATGAGATGGCGTGGTCCAGGGAGGAGAGATGGAAAGGGTAGGACACGGGAGCAATGTGTGAAGGTATCTTGAAGGCCTGGTGGGAGGCTGACTCTGGGAGTCAGGGAAAGAGAAACTGATTCCTCTGAGAGGGAGTGGTCAGCCAGCCAACTTGGCAGAGGATGAGGGGGACTGGTGTGTGCACAGACAGATGGGATCCTGGGGACCTTGCTGAGCATAGTGGGGGGTGGGACAGATGCCAGAACTCCTTGGTTGAGGAGCGTCAGTGGTGAGAACATGTAAGCAAAGCTTTCTGAAGGCAGTGGGACAGATTTGATGGGCAGCAATGGAAATGCTGGTGTGGCACTGCAGGATAATGCACTGAACTGCAAGGTTGGTTTGAACAGCAAGGTTGGCGGTTCAAATCTACCAGTTGCTCCTCAGAAACCCTATGCAGGGTCACTATGAGTTGGAACCTATTCGATAGCACTTGACGACAACAGCAACAACAGTGGGAACCTCCAAGAGGATGAGGTAGGGAAGCCCACTAGTGCACCTGTGTGTATGATTTTCTCAGGAGACCAGTGTGCACTAAAGTGCAGAAGCAGGGCTGGCCCGTGGAGGACATTGGGAACGGAGAGAAGGGCAGGGAGTTTAGGCTTCTGGGGCTGTGATCAGTCAAGGGCTAGTCACTTAAAGGGCTGGGGGTGTGGTCGGAAGTTTGGTGCCTGAGGCAGGAGGGACCACTGAGCCCAGGCTGGACTAGGGAATCCTGGTCTGCCTCGGGGAACCTGTGCTGAGGTAAGCACACCTGGACGGGGTAGTGCGAAGCTCCATTTTTTTCCATTTTTGCCCACACTGACCTGACTTTTCTACCCCACAGTGCATGCTGGGACTGAGACAGATAGATTGCTGTTCCCCAGGCCCCCAGAGGCCAATCTGTTTGCCTCCCAGCATCGTCTGACCCAGGTAAGAGAATAGAGGTGGGCTCATGCCTCTGCCTCGTGGCTCTGCTCTGGGAGCTGGAATTGCCTTGGGTGTGAGGACCAGACAGTCCTCCCTGGTCCCCTGACTCATGAGTCCCTTCCATGGGGCAATGGCAGGGTATTGGGTGGGGGGGACACATAGAAGTCATGAAGACCCCATCAGCAGCAGAGCCTCCTGTAGTGAAGTTGTGAGCCTCTGAGAAATCCAGCCAGCTCAGCAGTCACCCTTCCTCACTAGGCCATGTCCCTGGGGGCCGAATGGCCCAGGGACACATCAATTCTCTGTGGTTTGGTCAGGATCTGTTTTACTGTCCATACCTGCCAAGTGCTCTGGTTCTAGGAGGGTTTGCATCTGTGGTTCCCCTCCCCTTGCTGTGGCCCTGACTTTTTGCTGCCTTGTGTCCCTACTGTTCTCCAGGGCTCCCAGGTGAGGGCTCTCTGCTTGGCTCCTTGGTAGCTGGGTGGAGTCACCTAGTTAAATTTTAACGGCAGACAAACAATTTTTTAAAATATAAATATATCCCAAATATTGCAGGAGACAAACCACTGTAATTGCTAAATATAGCAACTCTAGCGGGGAGCTGACTCCCCTCCTGCCCTGGCCACTCAGCCTTTTCTGGACAGCTGTCTCCAGTGCCCATGGTAGGTATCCTGGAGTCGGGCAGCCCAGTCTGCTCACTGGACGTTTCCTGACCCCCAGGTCCTGAAGGCCATCTCTGGGGCCAGGACCCGGGGGGTCTGTGATAGAAGAGGGGTGGCAGTCCTTCTTTCCCTCTCGGCTTGTCTAACAACAGAGTCCAGGCTGAGGGGGTCACAGGGCAGTGTGGACTGGGGCTTTGCGCAGGAACAGAGCTGTGAGACAGGCCCGAAGCTGTGAAAGGAACTGCTGCCGTATTCCAGGAATAGAGAAGTGCTGTATGAGCTTGGAGCCTAGAGAACTTGAAAGTATGGGCGCAGGGGGCGAGTAACAGGGGATGAGGCAGGGTCAGATTATGGAGGGCTCGAAATGTCCTGTTTCTACATCCTTTAACTTCAGGAAGCTATTGTTGTTGTTGTTAAGTGCCATCGAGTCGGTTCTGATCCATAGCAACGGGTAATGTTTTCTCCCTAAATAGAATAATTTTCTGATTATTAAGGTAGTGTGTTTCCTACACAGAGCTCTGGTAACATAGTGGTTACGAAACTACCAGCCATAGTTTCCATGAGAGAAAGATGAGGCTTTCTGCTCCCATAAAGATTTACAGCCTTGGAAACTCTATGCAGGGTCACTATGAGTTGGAACCGACCCCACAGCACACCATCATCACCAGTACAGAATCCTGGTGTGGCACTGTGGGTTATTATGCTAAACTGCAAAATCGGATTGAACGGCAAGGTCGGTCGGCGGTTCAAGCTCACCAGTTTCTCCTTGGAAACCATATACAGGGTCACTATGGGTTGGACCCAACTCAACAGCACTTAACAACAACAACAATGATCCTATAAGGAGTGCTGGAGTGCTGGCTGCTAACTGCAAGGTCAGCCGTTCAAACCAACCAGTCACTTCAGGGAAGAAAGATAAGACTTTCTGCTTCTGTACAAATATACAGCCTTAGAAATCCTGTACAGGGTTGCTCTGAGTTGGAACCAACTCGATAGCACATGACAACAGCAGTGTTTTCTATTGTTGTTGTCTGTCTGTCTATAAGCACCCACTTCCATCAAGTGGATTCTGGCTCATGGCGACTCTATAGGACTGAGCAGAACTGCTCCTTAGGGTTTCTGGGATTGTTCATCTTTATGGGAGCAGACAGCCTCATCTTTCTCCCATGGCAGGGCTGTTGGGTTTGAAGTACTGACCTTGTGGTTAGCAGCCCAATGCTTAATCCACTGTACCACCACAGCTCTTTCATAGCTACCTGGTGGTGGTTATGTGCTGTGGAGTTGGCTCTGATTCATAGCGCCCTGCATAGGGTTTCTGAAACTGGAAATCTTTATGGAAGCCGAAATCCTTATCTTTCTCTTGTGTAACGGCTGCTAGTTTCGAACTGCTGCCCTTGAGGTTAGCAGCTTGACTTGTAACCACTATGCTGTTTAAAGCCTAGTGTTTGAGCCCTTTCCATACTCTCTCCCCAGGGCTAAGTCGCTAACAGTTTGATGTACATCTTTCCAGACTTTTTGCTATGCATTTATAAGTGTATTTTAAAAGAAACAAAAATGGGGTCATACTAGATATGCTGCTCTGGCATTTGATTCTTCCACAGAGTTCTTCCCCATCCTTTTACATCCATTGTATGGATGGTCTGTAAATTCTTTATCAATTATTAATCCTGTTGGTGGCCATTTAGGTTGTTTCCGACATTAGGCTATTTATAAGCATCACTCAGGGAACGCCCCCTCTCATACATCTGTGTGCACTTGTGTTACAGGTCCTTGGGGAATGTTTGTAGAAGTGGAGGGCTGGGTCAGAGGGCAATGACCCTTTCCATGTTTGGGCTATACAGTCAGGTGGACCTTCAGAAAGGTGGTACTGATTCCCCTTCACACAAGGAGGGCAACCATAGTCATTACCAGCCTCTTAAATCCCTGCCAGCCCCATAGGTGAAAATGACTTCATTTTCCATCTCTTTGTTCATTAACAAGGTGGAGCATATTTGCATATGCTTGTCAGCCATTTCTAGTTCTTCATTTGTGGACTGCATGGTTCTGGCCCATTTTTCTATTGATATATTCTACTATCCACTCATACAGTGTGTCTTGAGCACCTACAGTGTACTGAGCAGTACTTTAGTTAAGGACCTAACAATCAACAACTTACTCGCTAGTGGAGGAGAGACAGTTCAAGTAACAAGATAAATAGTGAGAAGTAGTGTGTCTGAGAGTGCTAAGTGCTAAGGAAGGGGAATGGGAAGTGTTGGGCAAATTTAGATGTGGTGGCCAGGCTAAGGGGTGACAGGAAGCAAGAGAATGCACCTGTGGGTATCTGGGAAAGTGTGTTCCAGACAGAAAGTGAGCCCAAGGACCCTGAGTCAGGAGGTGGCCAGTGTGGGTGGAGCAGGGTTAGAGACAGAGGGAAGGGGGAAGATGAGGCCAGAGAGGGAATGAAGAGAGAGTTGATGAAGGACCCTGTGGGCTACCGTAGGACTTTAACTTTGACTCAGAATGCAGTGGGGACCTGTGGAAGATTCTGAATAATGTTATGACATCATCTATTTTAACCAGATCACTGTGGCTTCTGTGATGGGGGACTAGGCTGGAAACAGACTATTCAAGAATGATCCAGTGATCTAGAGAAGAGATGATGGCTTGGGCTAGGGGGTTCTGGTGACAGTGGTGAGGAGTGGGCAGATTTTAGATGTGTGCTAACTGTCGGGCTGATAGGACTTACTGGCAGATTGTGGTGGCGTGAATGAGAAGGAGAGAAAGGGACAAGGATGGCTCCAAGGGTTTGGGCCCAAGTAATTGGAATGATGGAGTTGCCATCAGCAGAGATGAGGAAGAGTGAGGAGGAGCAGGTTTGGTATAGAGCAGAGCAAGAGCTCAGCTGTGGACAGGATCATAATGTGTGCAAAATTAAAAATATTTTTAATTTTCTAATTTATTTTTCTAAATATTTTTTAAGAAACTGGAACTACTTTG
>NW_006408610.1:2215587-2310350 GCF_000296735.1 Chrysochloris asiatica | reverse complement strand
ATACAAATTTGGGGTCATCAGCATAAAGCCAGTATTTAAAACCATTGGATGAGATCAGCAAAGGAAGTGAACATAGGTAGGAAAGACTGAGCCTTGGAATCTCCATTAACTAGAGGTTGGGGAGCTGAAGAGGAATCAGAAAAGGCAGGTGAGAAGGAGGAACCAGTGAGGTGGAGGAGAACCTGGCAGATAAGGTATTCTAGAAGCCAAGGGCAAGACCTGTTTCAAGCATGTGTCAAATGCTACTAAAAGGTCAAGAAGGAAGGTGTTGAGATCGTTCTAGAGTATTGCATTAGCAATGACTAGGCCTCGCGCCTCGCGCGACCTTGGTGAGAATAGTTTCAGTGATGTGGGTTGGGGTGTAGAGCAGAAGAAGGAAGGTGAAATGCATTTATTGATTTGGAAGAGCAATTTATTAATTAGGGTATTAAAGTATTTAACCTTTTAGCTATCATGTGTTGCAAATAAATTTTCAATTTTTTTTTTCACTTGAGTTTTTTCCCAACTCTTCAAAAGTTTAAAATTATACTGTGATCAAACCTGTCACTCTTCTCCTTTAGAGTTGCTAGTCTTACTCACTGCAAACTTTAAAAAAGATTCCTCTATATTGTTTTCTAGTTGTCTCTGATATTTGATGACGTTTAAATCTCTAGTTCATCTGGAATGTAGTTGGGTGTGTGGTTTGAGGTAGGGATGTAAGTGTTTATCTCCAAATAGCTAGCCAGTTGTTTCAACTCTGTTTATTGAATAAGCTTTCCTCTTCCCACTGCTTTGTGCTCCATTCCTGTCATCTGCTAAATGTCCCCATAGTCTCATGTCTGTCCAGATCTCGATGTTCGATTTCATTGATCTTTGCCTAGGGAGAGATTTAAGGAGTTAAGAGAATAGACTTGGTAATTGATTGGAGTTAGGGTGGGAGATGGGGGGATAGAATGGAGTTGACTCAAAGTTACCTTCAGTGAGGGACAAGGCAAAGGGAAGTTAAGGACAAGGGCTCTCTTGTCCTGAAAGCCTCCTATGTACTGGCCACCAGAGCTTTGTTTGTCAGCTTGCACTGTAGTTCTTTCCTCTTACAGATGAAGAAACTGAGCTTCAGAGGGGTTTTATTATGCGTCCAGTGTCATCAACTTCTAGGTGGTGAGACTGAGACTGGAAGGCAGCCCTCCCAGCTCCCATGCCTCAGTTCCATCCATCTCAACCTTCTGTCCATTTCTGGAAGGTTGGCGGGACTCCCGGCACAAAATAGGCCCCCTCCCTATCACACTTTGCATCCTCCCTTGCCATTTGGTCAGGTCTTGAAGGTTTCCCCATTTCCAAGAGCAACCTGTTAAAGCCAAAATACTCCTGGCAGGGAATCACACTTTAAATTTACAGCTAGTGTCTTAATTATCAGTTAACACTTCTGCAGGGACTAGCTGACAGCCAGCTGAGGACACTGAATGGGGGCCAGGGACAGGCCAGGAGGAAGGGAAATCAAGAGAGGAGGGGCAGGTACCCAGCAATTCACAGCTTTGCCCTGGGCCTGGGTGGGCCAGAAAGGGAAGTAGACCTGAATCCCTGTGAGAAGGGACCAAGAGCAGAGCCAAGGGAGCACATGCTACAGAGAGGAAAGGGGAACGTCAGCTTTTCTGCGGAAGCCTGGAGTTGGGACTCGTGGAGACAGCTAGTATCTCTTAGCCACCTGCTTTGTCCCCATAGTGAAGGAGTCTGGTCACATGCTCAATCTCAGAATGGTTGGGGAAATCAGCTGCCCACAAGCCCCTTGGGCACCAGCTCTGCCAGCAGTCTTTCAGGGATGGGACTCGTCTCTGACACCTACAGACCTGAACAGTCACCCAATACTGAAAAGTATTAGAAGAAAGACTGAGGCATCTGGAATTTGCTTCAGTTCTTTGAGGGACAATCTGTCCTGCTCAGTGTGTGTCAGGGTCAGGGCTCAGTATGTGACCAGGGTCTGGGCTCAGTATGTGTTAGGGTCAGGGCTCAGTGTGTGACTAGGATCAGGGCTCAGTGTGTGACCAGGCTTAGTCTGTGACCAGGATCAGGGCTCAGTATGTGTTAGGGTCAGGGCTCAGTGTGTGACTAGGATCAGGGCTCAGTGTATATCCAGGGTCAGTGTGTGTCCAGGATAAGGGCTCAGTATGCGACCAGAGTCAAGACCCAGTGTGTATCAGGGTCAGGGCTCAGTGTATGACCAGGATCAGGGCTCAGTGTATGACTAGGATCAGGGCTCAGTGTGTGACCAGGGTCAGGGCTCAGTGTATGTCCAGGGTCAGTGTGTGTCCAGGGTCAGGGCTCAGTATGTAACTAGAGTCAAGACCCAGTGTGTATCAGGGTCAGGGCTCAGTGTATGACCAGGTTATAACTCAGCCTGTTACCAGAGTCAGGACTCAGCGTAGGGTTGGGGTCAGGGCTCAGTCAGAAACTAGGATCCGAAGGGTCAGGAGTTAGTCGTTGGTCCTGGGGAAGAGGAAGCCTCCAACTGCAAGTGTGGGTGAAATCATTAGCCTGAACTTAGACATAAAGGAGGCCCAGGTGGTCTCCAGATGGGTACTATTTCTGCCCACTCCACTGCTGCTTGGGACTGACACATGGAAGCTGGTGGGGAGGGTAGAAAGGAGCAATGGCTGCTTCTCTAAAGCTGGGGTTCCTTTCAGAGGGGCCTCTTTCTGCCTTCACTTTACGCTGCTTTGGAGATTATCATGTGTCTGAAGGTGATGACTTCCTAACTGCATCATCACTGTCTTCTGACTTGGGGTTTACCTTCCGGGAACCCTAGGACTAACAGCCTCCATCCCTCTTCTTTTTTCTTTCTACCTCCTCCTGCCACTTCCCAAGCCCTCCTCCTTCCCCTCCCCACCTCCCTTCACTCTCCACTTCTGGCCCTCCCCATGCACACCTCCCCTCCCTTCCCCCTTCCCCATGTCCACCCTTCTCCTATCCCACTCCTAGCCTTGTGCCTACTATCTGGCACTCAGACTCTGAGACACCCAGACACACTCTGACAACTTCCAAAATTATTCCTGAAGCCAGTAGTTTCCAAACTCTTTTTTTCTTTGGCAGTTCAAACATCTCCCAGGGGATGGCTACAGTGGAAAATATACTCAATCATTCATTCAGAAAATATTTACTGGACTTCTTATTTTCCTGGCCCTGAGGTACAGCTCTGATGGAAACAGAAAACAGTTCCTGTCCTCAGGGAGCTGACAGTCTATGGCTGAGGGCAGCAGAGTGAAGGGCCTGGGCCATTGCCCTCACTCCTCATTCCCTCTGCCTGGCAGCCTCCAGGGCAACTCCACAAATGCTCAGGCTCACAGGTTGGTTCTAGAAGCCTGATATCACCAAAAGAGACCAAAGAAGAAGCTCAAATCAAAGAAAGCATCTACAGATGAGTGGTCTTAGAATTAGCAGAACCCTGGGGGGAAATTGAGATAGAGAGGAGGTAAATCTGCCAGGAAGGGAGAGAAGGAGCCCACCCCTCATGGACGCCCCCACCAAGTGAAGGAAGAGGGTGGAAGCCTCAGGTATGGCGACCAGCTGTCCCACCTTAAGCACCCCACTCGCAGGCCTCTCTGGTCATCCCAGAGCATCCAGCCAGGCTGCTCTCAGGTCTAACTCTGGGCTGCACAGGGGACCACGGAGATGCCTCAAATAGGACCTCAGCCCCAAGGAACAACTGCTCTTATTGGGGAGACAGACATGTACCTAGAGGATGCAAATGGTCATGGCCTTGTGGATGTGTTCTCTTCTATTTGAAAACAATTTGGGCTTTTAAAAAATGGAAACCATTCAGGTCTATAAAAATTAATGTACACACCATCAAATTCACTATTTTAAAGTGTACGCTGTTGCTAGTTACTGCTGGGTCGACTCCAATTCGTGACAGTCCCTGTACAATTGAAAGCAATGTCGTCCAGTCCTGTCCCATGTCACATGTGGTGTGGTTGAATGCAGTGCTGTGGCTACCGTAGATAATTTGAGTGCTTCCCAAACTTGGGGACTCACCTTCCAGCACTGTATCTGACACTACTCTGTTGTAATCCATAGGGTATTTTTGGAAGTAGATCACCAGACTTTCCTTCCTCGTCTGTCTTAGTCAGGAAGAGTCCCTGAATCATGAAGGTCAATCATGGATGACCCTGCTGGTATTTGAAATACTGATGGCTGGGCTTCTAATATCATAGCAACATGGAAGCCACCACAGTAGGACAAACTGACAGTGGGTTTTAGTATATTCACGAGATTGCATAGGCATCTCCGCTATCTAGTTTCAGAACATTTTTATCAACCCCCTACTCATTAGCAATCATTCATTATTCCACCCTCCCCCAGGCTCTGACAACCACCAGCCTACTTTTGGTCTCCATGGGTTGAATTTGCCTATTTGGGATATTTTGTATATAAATGGACTCACACAATCCATGTATGTGGCCTTTTGTGTCTGGCTTCTTTCACTTTGCACATTTTCAAAGTTCAACCATGTTGTAGCATGGATCAGTACTTCATTCTTTTGATAGCTGAATAATATTCCATTGTATAGATATACCACAATTTGTTTATCCATTCACCGGGTGCTATATATTTAGGTTATTTCCACTTTGGGGCTCATATGAATGATGCTCTTTGAGCATTTGTGTACAGGTCTTTATGTGGGTATACGGTGGCCATTCTCTTGGGTCAGTACTTAGGAGTGGAATTGCCAGGTCATAAGCCAATCTTGTTTTAAATGTCTGTTCTCTCCAGTTCTCCTCCATCTTGCCTGGTCTTATTGTAGAACCTTGACCCCTTCACTCACTTTCATTTCCTCCCTGGTCCTGCAACGTCTAAGTTTTCAGCCCTTGGTTACAAAGCAGCGGCAGAGAGAAACATTAAATCTTCAGCGAGGCTTTCCTGGAGAGGATACTACCTGAGCTGAGGCTGAGTGGGTGGAGGAGAGTGGTCCTGATGGGGGACAGAGGCAGGGAGCCCACTGGATGCTGAACAGGGTGGATTTTGGTTGGGAAGGCATACAGGAACTAGCCCAAGATGTCCTCTCTTTTCCTCTTAGGGTTGCCTTCTCTTTGTCTCTGCCTTCTTACCTTTTGCTCAGGGAACTCAAACAGCGTGAATGAGAAGATGACCGTGTGGTTGTAAGCACTTATAAATAAAACTGGGGGAGGAGGGATGGGGGGAAAAAGGATGAGGATCTTTGGCCCTGCCTCAGCTGGGGGCTGGCAGAGTCCAAGATGCTTCGGGCACTGGCTTAGTGTCCTAAGACAGGACATTACACATCCCAAAGTGGCCTTTGTTTTCATGATGAGCTGGAAGGGCCTCATCCCCACCCCCCACCCCAGGCTCTCCTAGGCCTGAGGCAGAGGCAGAAGTACTGGGTCAGATGGGCATGAGACCAATGGTGATATGCATGGAGGTGAAGAAGGGATTTTCTGAGAAGCAAAATCTCCCGTGAAATATTCAGGGCACGCTTGCCTTCACTTCCTGGCCTGCTTCACCTTTGCTGCTGTGTTTGTCCACTGCTAAAGAGGCCAGTGGGCCTGGGCAGCACATGGGAGCTTTTTTCTTTTCCTTTTCAACAGGGATAGGAGCCCTGGTGGAACTGTAGGATAAATACTGGACTGCTAACTGCAAGGGTGGCAGTTCAAACCCGCCAGACCCTGCAGAAGAAAGATGAGACTTTCTGCTTGTATAAAGATTTACATTCTCAGAACCCTATGGAGTAGCTCTGTTCTGGCCTATAGGGCAAACAGGATTCAGAATTGACTGAATATCAGTGGTTTTCTCTGACTTTTGTGTTTGAGTTTTACAAAGTTTTGTGTGTTGAGGAGGGTCAGAGAGAGGAGGCTATTCACTTCTGAGAGTTCATTCAGCTCCGGGCACATGTGCTCTTCTGTGGATGCCCCTGAGCCCCTCAGTTGCCCCCCTGTGTCCTCCTGGGCATGAAAATCTTGCCTTCAAACTGAAGGTCACCCTTCCAAAGCCTTGCATTTGTACCTCGTTCACTCACCCACATTTCATAAGGCTGTCTGGACTGAAGTTATCATACCCATTTGGCAGATAAGGAAACTAAGGGCCAGAGAGAAGAGATGTGCCTGAGGCTCCTTCGTAAAACCAGGCTAGGAACAAGATCACCAGGGCTTCCTGCCTGTGTGTAGACCCTCCGTGGAGGGGCCCTGCCCAGGGACACCCCTGCTGAGAAGAAATAGTTCTGGCTTCATGAATGAATGTGGCTGGAGGGTGCTGTCCCCTCCCCCTGCGGAGCTATCCTCCTCCGTCATCAGTCAGTATGGTCCTGGAGAGATTGCCCCGGCTCCTCTCATTTCCACATAAACAGGCAGGGACACAGAAGGCAATAATATTGACATCTTTCATTGATATTTCCTCATTGAGGCTGTAATTAGCAATTCTTCCATGGCTGAGGCCTGATCAGGCAGACAAGTGGAGAGTCCTCGGCTTATTAATGTCAGCTCGTTAATGTCACACTGACAAGGCTGATGGGGAGAAGCAGGGGGGCTGCGCCAGAGAACAAGACCAACTGCCCCCCTTCTTCCAACCACCTCCTCTCCAGGCACTTGCTTACCTTGGGCACAGTCCACAGGGAGCAGCCCTCACCCCATGTAGTCTAAACAGACTTGTCCCAAGCTGCTTCCTTTACCCCTTGGCCCCATGTCCTCCTTACTCTGCTTAGAGAGCAGCTTCCATGTCCTTGGGTAAGCCCAAGACGCCAGCCCCGAGGCTCCACATCCCTCCCCATAGCTGGAGATGAGGGAGCAGCTCTCTCAGCCTTCTGCCCTTTGCCTCCAGCAGGGAGAATGCCTCCCTGCAGGCTCCCCCACATCCAGAGCCACATAGCTACTTACTGGTGGCGGCCTTCACAGCACTCATCCCTGCAGCCATGTACTGTTTCTACCTTCAGAGTGTATATTCAGCCCAGGAGACTTTGCTGGGAAGGCCAGTGTATCATGCGTTTCATTCATTCATTCATTCATTCATTCACAAAGCCTTGTTGGATACTGTGGGATTGGTACCAACCCAATGGTGGGTCCTAAGGCGGTCAAGATAGACAGGTCCTAGCTGTGTGCTGGAGGAGCCCACAGACTAATTAGGACCTTCTGGTCTACCCATTTCAGTTTCCCCTTCCCCCTTCTCCAGTATGAATGTTTCTTGGGCCAATACCAGTATTTCTCTCTCCCCCCTGCAGACTTATTACTTGTCTAAATGTTTCTCTACCAGATGCCTCTCTTATTTATCTTCTCCATTCCTTGAGCAGGGAAGCCAAGTCAGCCATCATCTGGAGAAGTTGAGCTCCTCAGCCCTTGACATCATCCTACCGCCATGTGTTAGCCTGCCTGCTTGCTGCATGCCTAGTCTCAGGCTGCTCCAAACTAATGACAACACAGCTTTTGTTTATTAGTGCTTTTTATGTGCAAGGCACTAGGAGGAGTGTTTGACCAGCACTAGATCCTCATAACAACCCTATGTAGTAAGTGTACTTGTCATCCCCACTTTATAGATGAGGAAAACTGAGCTACAGGGCAGTAATGTTAGTTGCCCAAGATCACAGGGCAGTTATGTGATGGGCAGTGTACATCAGACTGCGTGGTTCCAACCCCTCTTGCTGAGTTGCTACCTTACTTACCAGCTAAATAAAGCACACACAGCCATTTGTCCACCGGCATTTCTTCCTCAGGGCAGGCAGGGGCTGTGACTTGCTTGGTCTGCCAGGCCCTAGCCTAGCACTGGCCTGAAGCAGGTGCCTCATCATCAATAGGCAAACAAGGGTAGTGGTATTAACAACACACCTGTGGTTCCCCTCAGGAAGTTCCCTGGTGTGCCTGATGCCCCAGGAACACTGCACACTCTCTGAGAGGAGGAGTCTGCCCCCCATGAAAGGCCCTGCTGCTGTTTGATGAATGAACCAGTCTGACTGCAGCTTAGGGAGCTTCCTAAGGCAGAGAGGCAGCCCTGCCCACAAAGTAGGCCCCTTCGGTGAGCAGACTTCAGAGCATTGTACGTTGTTGTTCCTCTCAACCTAGGAAACTTCCCTGAGACTGCAAGGCTATCCACATGTTCCATTCATTCACTTATTCACTCATTTACTCACTCACTCACACTCTCTCTCTCACTCTTTGGGCTTGGTGCTGGGTCCACAGTGGGTCTTAAGGATGCTGACATAGACAGGTCCCGGCCCTGCCCTGGGGGACCCCACAGTCTAGTTGGGGCAGATACAAGTGGTCTGGGATAAACCTTACTCAGTGTGGGCAGTAATAGAGTGTCATGGGGGATGGGGGTAGGGGGCGAGGCTGACTGACTTGCTAGGGAGGGGTGGGGAGAAAGCTGCAGAGAGGAGGAAGCATCTAAACAAGTTCATTAAGAAAAAAAGGCTTCTTGGGCTGACAGAGGGGAGGCAACCAGTCAGTGGCAAAATACTCAGGGGGGTGTGAGCCTGGTTGTAGAGATAGAGTGGGGTGGCTGTGGAAGAAGAGGTACACCTCTTCCCTTGCAGATATTGGAGACCATTGGGGGGGCCTGTGTGGTTCCTATAGGCCAGAACTGCTGCAAAAGCTGCAGGCCTGGGGCGCATCAGAGAGGGCTAGGGGTATATCAACTCAGTATCTCTGCATTCTTACTTCATGCAGTGTGAGGTGTGTGCAGGTCGGTGTCCCTCTGCGGCTGACTCAGCCCACCAGGTATGGATGGGGATGTGTGAGGGTGCTAGGAGACTGCCAGGGGCCTGGAAAACAAATGCTTTGAACTGAGGTTGGCCTGGGGAACACCCATGACCATGGCTCTATCCATCTGTTCAGCTCCTCATAACTTTCAGGGCTGTGGCTTCTCACAGAAACCCCTCACTAGGGCCAACCTCCTTGGAAAGAAGGGAGACTGAGTCCCAGGCAGGGCCAGGGGCAAGCAGAAGCAGAGGGTAAGCACAGTGTTCCTCCACCCTTTAGCAGGCAGCTGGATGGTCAGCAGGGACCAGGTCTTCAGCTCTTAGGGCTCAGGACAGAGCCAGCATGGCTACTTTGCATGGAACTGGGCAGATAAAGCCTGCCTGGAGAAAAGGAGGAGCAAGGCTCACAGAGGGCAGAGGGTCGGGCAGTCTGGAGTCTCACCTCTGGAAGGGTTTCAAGAGTCTAGCTTGAAAGTCCAGTGGCTAGTCTCTGGGGAAGATTTCTCGCACATGCCTCACTGGAGTAACCCAGAGTAGCCCACGAGGCAGCTAGGCACTGCCCAGCTGTGTTTAATTGCACACTGGCATGTGCTCACATGTGTACAAATGTGCTTCTGTTTGTACATGCAGGTCTCTTTGTGGTAGACATGCACGTGTCTTTGTGTGTACAGCTGTGTGTGTCTCTGTGTCTCTGTGTGCGTAAGAATCCCCTAGTCACAGCCACCAGCCCCACAAGACACACCCTCTCCTCTCTCTCCGGTGGAAAAGCTTCAGAACCTGCTATTCACAGGCCTGGTCCCAGTTCTCTCCTGCCTCAATCCTCCCCTGAACCCTGAGGTCTGGCCTCCTAGGCATAGGTCCAGTCAACTCATTGGGAGTGCGCACTGTGGGTAACGGCCAGCTCAGCCTAGGAGGGGCCTTCTCCACCTCTTTTTTGTCCATCTGCCCCCCTCTTTGCCCATCACTAAGTGCCTGCTGTGCGGTCCTGACAGGGAGGTAGCCTCCTCTTGTCACTGGCCAGTCCATTGGGGGAGCTCCTAGCCTCCCAGGCAGCCCAGAAAGGAGATGTCTTGAAGGCCAGTGGGTGGGCTCAGAGCTGGGCTGTGGAGCCTTTGGTCACCCAAGGCCTGGCCCTCCCCCAACAACCGGGGCTCCAGCTCCTGCAGAAAGGTCAGACTGAGGGTTCAGGGTCTTTGACCTTGTTGTCAAGAGCAGTTCTCAGTGATTAGTGACAGTAACCAGGGTTTGGGGAGGATTTCTCCCTCATTTCCCAGAGCTTTTCACAAGCCTCCTTCCTCCCCGCCTCCCCACCTCCGCCTGCCAGAGCTGAACACACACACAGCTCTGGTGCTCCTGTGTGGCAGAAAGTAAGAGAGAGAGAGAGAGAGAGAGAGAGAGAGAGAGAGAATCTGGGTCACTCTCCCAGGGAGAGGCTCTGTGGTGTCTCCTCACCTTCCCCAGCAGATGCTCTGTGTTGCAAACCAGGGCTGTTGTCAGAGGCTGCAGCTTGCCCAGCCCAGCTCCAGCCCTGTTGAGATGCCTTGCGGTGGGACCTTATCTGCACCAAATTCTCCCATGACCTCACTGGGGCCTGGGTATCTCTGGGCCAGGTGCCAGGACCCACAGGTGTTTCACTGCATTCAGTGATGACATGGAGGGTGAGCCGACTCCCCTGACCCCCCACGGGCCCTCTAGTGTCAGCCCCTGGGGAAGGAAGGAGTGATGAGGAGACCTACATCCATGGAGCTAGGGAACAGGAAATAACAACCCCTTAAGAGAATACCTCTACACAGAGGAGAGACCCTCAGGATGGAATTCCAAGCAGTGAGGAAGGAGAGTTGAGGGGGGTGGAGGGACTCTTGTCAGTTAGACACGTGGCCTCATTAAAACCATGGATACCGCTGGCCCATGTGTCTGTTTAATCTGACCACATGGGCTCCTAGGCACTAGCAGATGGAGTCTGAGGACCCTGATAGATACAGGAGCTGAGGATGAAAGGGACTAGAGATGAGGTGGTCCAATATCCATCCCATGACCCATTGGACAGATGGGGTGCCTGAGGCTGGGCTGTAGACCCCTTCCCTTTGCTGCATTCCCCGGGATCCCCAGCTCTGGGTCTCCATCTCTCTAGTCCCATCCCTGCCCCAGGGACAAGGAAGGAAGGAAGGGGCTGCCTGGGATGCTTTTTAGGGACAGGGGCACCAACACCGGGGCAGCCAAGTGAGCAGTAGGGGAGACTGCCTCTGGCCACTCCAGACCTACTGCTGTCCCCATCCCTGTCATCTCCCTCTCAGAATATCACTCAGTTGAAATGAGAGATGCATGCTCTGGCTCTCTACTATGAGCTGGGTGCCCAGGTAGTGATACGTAGACACGCTGGTACCAGGCTGCCCATCAGACTCAGGACTGGAGAAAGAACAGAATCCACAGTGTGGTGGCGGGCAGGAAGCCCTGCATTTGTATATGTGTGGCTCCATGTGCATGTGGACACCTGAGGTGCTCCGTGTACATGCGTATGTGTATTGGTGTGCACCTGTCAGCCCCCAGCTGAGCACATGGGCAGGAGAGATGGGGCTTGGGGGACAAAGGGGTGGAGTCTCGGTAGGATGCCCTGGAGTGAGAAAGGGTTTCTGGGAAATGGAAGGGAGAGTCACAGCTCAGATGTCACTGCCATTTCAGGATGGAGTTAGGGTCTTAGACTTCATTAGGGCCCGAAGTGCTTAAGTTGGTCCCTTGGGTGAGTGAGTGAGACAGGTCAGAGCCCCCCCCCCCCCCAACATACATACCCATCTCCATTTCCAGTAATGCTCATGTGGGGGAAGGGATGGGAGGGAAGGTCTGGGAGGGCTAATTTGTGTTTGCAGAGTGAGTGGGTGAAGTCCAGCAGGAAAGAACTAGCTTGAGTGAGCTCAGGTAGATAGATATCCAAGGGCTGGGTGGCAGGGGATGATGGTGGAACTTCCTTTCTGGGAAAACTGGCTATTGAGGAATTGCCAAGAAATTGCTGACCGCCAAATCCTCCACACCCCACCCCTAAGAGATACCAAAACCAATTCCTTCTGCTGCCCCATGACACAGAGTTCTCTAGTGACCCATCAAATTTCTCCTTCCTTCCCCCAGCACAGTGACCAAGGGTGCCCTCAGTGCCTGACTGAGGGTGTTGATTGATGAAAGACCTGATATTTCATTTAAGACTGAAGCTACAGGGACAGCCTTAACCCAGGACTTGATGTTTATGGAGGTGACACAGGTCCTGAAAAGGCCTGGGGCAGAGGTGACCTCCCTAGTGTCCAGGGTCCTACCTTCTAAATGTGGCAACACCAGGCTGTCCACAGGGAGCTCAATGTGTCCCCTAACAGCATGTCCAGAGCCCTCTGGGATGCATGTTTGAGAACTAATTAATGTCCATCTCTTTTTAATCATGGGGGCAGGAGGGTGTCCTGCATGGTAGTTGACTTTTGAAGTACTTGTATCATCTGTGTGTGCAGTTTGGCACACATGTGTACACACATGTGAGGGGTCAGCGCCTGAGATGGTGGAGTCAGGTAATTCTGTTTTATTGTAATATGTTGTCTGAGATGGGCCAGCTTGAGAAAGGGGTTGAAGGAATAATTCCTAAGTTCTAGAGGGGCAGGCAGGCCTCCCTTCATCCATCAGCCCTGGAGGACTGGACACCGTCAGACTGACGCATTCAAGGAACCATGGGGTGAGGGAGCTGGTCCCTAATCTTTAAGTTGTGGCCCTGAGAAAGGAGTTAAGGAGGGTTAGAGAGGACCTCATAGAGAGTGGAGATATTCTCCTCAGATGGGGAACCCTGGAGCAGGGATGGGTCTCCCCCTTTAGACAGGGACCCCTGTGGGCATTCTCTAGGCCCCTGGAAAGCATTCCCCCTCCTGGACAACCTGTGGAAAGTAACTTCCTGTCCTCTCATCCTCAAGGCCCCCAAGCAGCCCAGCCTTCCTCACTTGTCCCAAAGCCCTCCTGGCCCTTTTCTACAACACCACACACCCTCCCCTCACTCCCTGTAGTCCCAGCCAGGCCAACCTGTAACCCAGCGCTCAGTGGCCTCTTCTAGCCTGGAAGGCCAGACTGGAACCGCTGAGGCAGGCCAGCTCCCTGGGGGAGGGCAGGTAACTGCCAACACAATGTTGTCCTTCTGCTAACCCAACCTTACTCAGTGTGCTCCCTGGGAATCCCCGGGACCTGCAGGCCAGAGACACAGGCACGCTCACACTTGTGCGTCCTCCCTGATCAATAGGGTAAAGAACTGGAAAAGAAATAATTCAATTTGTCAGCCCAGTTATTAGTTATTGTGCTGAAGTTGTCTCCTGCCTGCCTCCACCTTTTCTTCTCACCTGCACTGGACCATACAGCATCCGGGCTGGGAGGAGAGCTGGGCAGGGGGGTCGTGGACAGATCCTGGGGAGTTGTAGACCAAAAAGATGGGGACAGAATCTGAGACCATCAACCACCTGTCCTGAGATAGTTTCCAAGACCATTTGGGTTAGTACAGCTATTGTTTAGACAGAGAAATTGAGGCCAGATAAGATGGATTCTGTGTGTGTTTGGGGGGGGAGGGGGGCTCCTTGTCCCAGTGTGTTCTTGCTCAGCTCTCTCTTGGAAGTGCAGGAGGGAGAAGGAGCAGAGAGTGAGGGAATCAGTGAGGAAAAGGTGGGGGTGGAACTAGGTTGGTGAGGCATATAGTCAGCTGGTCACCCAGCAAACAGCGTTTACTGCTGAACCAGAGCTGTCCCTGCCCTCAGGAATGGTAGCACAGCTGGGCAACAGACAGTAAACCTATACAGTGGTTCATTTGGCATTTTATCTGAGTTCTATAAAGTTGGCACTGTTAGCCCTATTTTACAGATGTACAAACTAAGGCCCAAAGGGAGTCCTTCCCCGGGCATACATCTAGGGAAGGGCAGTGACTGCCGCTAGAGAATTACAGACCTGTCCCTGGTGAAAGGAAGGATGTTCCATAGCTGAACACTCCCAGCAATGAGATTTCACTTACTACCTTAGGCCTACCTGAGACTAGCTCCTGCTTGCCTGCAGGACTCCAGTCTTCCCTGTTTGGTCTCCATGCTGTCCAAGAATTTCTTCTGCCGGTCTGACCATAGTTCCTAATGCTTCATGCTTCATCCACCACTCTTTTGGGATCTTGGCAATCTGAAGGTCTCACTGGCCTCTCCTCTGTTCCCCTGGGTTAACTTGGTTCTAGGTTGGACCTGGACATGGACCCTGGCACCCTGCAACCTTGGCCAGCCCCTGAGGATCCCAATGAAACTGACCCACCCCAGCTTAATCCTGAGGCCTCTTTGAAAATCGGCGCACCTTGGCCCAACATTGCCATTCTCATCACAGTCTCTGCCCATCTCCATTTTTATTAAACTCATTTGCCTTCTGAAGGGATTCATTTTCCACACAGTACCCATAATCACCCCCCACCTCTTGCCCATCTCCCCAGCTTCTCCCCTCAGTGCCCAGCACAGTAGTGATCAGGCAGCCAAGCTCAAGTACAACCCAGAGCCCTTCCTCCCTCAGAGGGGTATAGAACGTCCTTGGGATGAGGTCTGGCAGGGGGGATTCCCCAGTCCCAAACCACATACCCACAAAATTGGGCAGACTCTACCACCTGAAGGCTTCTCCTTCGTCCACCACACTCCTCACCTCTCCTACCTAAGCTTGGAAGATCTGGGCGTCACCCTGAAACTCAGATCTCATTTATTATTCCCTCTCCTAAAAACTTGAAAATGATTCTCATCCCTAGAGTAGCTGATCAGGGTGAGCAGGAAAGCAAGGTTTTATATCAATTTATACTAAAGGGTAAGTGACTGATAACATTTTATCCTGTCTATGGAATTTGTATTTGAACAGAGGAGCTAATTGTAATCATTATAGCGATAGTATTACTAAGGACAATGAAAATCACTAATACTTAATCCCTTCTTACTGTATGGCAGGCACTGCTCTAAACACTATATATGCATTAAGCCATTTAATTAATTCAGTAACCCAAATGAACTTCTAATTGGTAGAAAGACGCAGGATAGGAGGAAAATGAGGGAGCAGGTAGAAAACCTCTCTCTCCTTTGAGCCTCCATCTCAGCCATCCCTTTACAGAGAGGAGAGCCCAGTTGTTTATACCTCAAACATCACGCATGCACTTGAGGTCACTGTGTGAGGGCAAGAGAGGTTCTGCTCCACTCTGAAGACTCAGCCCCACCATGAGATGCGTGGGACTCAAGACAGGCATGCCCCCAGATCCCAGAGCACCCCTTGGAAAACCCCTTGGTATTGAAGACTATCACACAAGCCACCGGAGGGGTCAAAGGCAGTGTCCTCTGTGGTCTGTTGGTTTCTCCAGTTCTCACTGTGGCTGACCAACTGCCCATGCTCTTGGTGCCATTCCATCGCGAAGCCCTATTTCATGTGAGCCTATAGGATGAATAGGGCTGACATGAGGATCCCCATTTTGCCAGTGGACAGATAGCCTCAGAGAGAAGTCACTATACTGGAAGAACCACATCACCTGATGAACTCTTCCTAAAGTGGGAGGGATGTGACAGGGACTTTTGCAGCTTTCAACAAACTGAAAGTGCAGCCAGGCCCTGTCCCTTCCCCTCTGAAGAAATCCTTTGGTTCCCAGAGAACCACCTTAGTTTCTCCTCCCCTTAGTCTTTCAAGGTCAGGCTGCTGGGTAATTCAGTCATTGATCCTCGAGACTTTCATTATAAACCTCCCAGCCGTAGCCAGCCGCCATGCCCCACGGCCCATTCCATTCAGCCTTCCCTGATAATGACCCTGAATCCATCCCACCTTGGGAAGGAGGCCCTGTCTCTCAGTACCCACCATGAGCAGGGTTCCAGGGACTCTGAACTCAGACAGGCTGAACTCAGCCACCAACTCCCTGGGCCTCTGTGGCCACACCGGGGATGTGAACCTGGTCAGATGGGCCTTGAGGATCCAGCGCAATCCGAGTATATCAGGCCTGGCTGTGGCCGACGTATTATTAATCACGATGAGGATCCTCCTACAACCTGTAGTTCTCTGGGTGGGGGAGTGCAGGATAGGGTATGACTGCACCTGCCTGTCTCAGGGGAGGGTTCTCAGAGGAAGAGGTGTTTGGGCTGTGCCCTAAAGAATCCCCAGCTTTGGGGGTGGGGAAATAGTGAAGGTGTTCTGTGGGCTGTAGGGTAGGGGCCCTTTTGGAGGCATGACCAGTTCAGGTGCCTTAGGATTTCCTACTTGCAAAGCTGACCCCTTTGCTCCTCTGCTTACAACCTTCAGTGACTCCCAAGTACCCTTGGGCTAAAGGGAGAGCTAGTCCCTGCCAGTTTGTCCAGGCATTCGGAGCCACTGCCTGCAACTCCAGAGCTCCAGCCTCAGTGAGCGTCTCAATTCTCAACAATCTATAGCTTTTGCACTACGTGCTCCCTAATTTGATTCAGGTGTTAGGTGTCAAGTCCGTCCCGTCCCATGGTGACCCGCCCCCCCTCCCCCTGTGCCATCCTCAGATTCGTGGGCATGCTTGAGTGCATCGTTTGACCACTGTGCCAATCCATTTCATTAAGGTTCTCTTGCCCTCGTTCACCCTCTCCATTACCAAGCCTGATGCCCCCCTTCTAGGGATCGGTGATGATGTGCCCAAGGTCTGTGATTCTTGGGGTTCTCATTGACTAATCATTGGAAATAAATGGTCAGATTTTTCTTCCTAGTCTGTCTTGATCTGGAAGCTCCTCTGAAACCTGTCCACCATGGGTGATTCTGCTGGTATTTGAAATACCAATGGCATAGCTTCCAACAAGTGTCACGACAACATGCAAGCCGTCACAGCAGAACAAACTACTGGGCGCATGCTGAAATTTGATCCTATGCTTACAATACAGTTTGATAAAATACCACTCTTTCCCAGGGTCACTAAGACCCTGTGGGATCTGTTCCCATCTCAGGGTTTCAACTCCAGGGACCTTCTTTTTCCTCCTCACACAGTACCACTCTCTTGCCTCTAGGCCTTTGTTGCTGTTCCCTGTTCACTTGCACTTGCTGTCAGGAACCTTGGCTCCCAGATCCTCAAGCACATCTAAGTAACCTCTGGGGTCACCAGCTGTCCTGGTTTGGTGGGGTTTCCCCAAATCCCTTGGATTACTGAGGGGTTTTCCAAGATGTGGAAGATTTAGTGCCATGGCTTGGGCCCCAAAACAAAACCAGCCCTAGTGCCATCTGGTTAATGCCCACTCATAGCAACCATACAGGCCAGAGTGGACCTGTTCCTTAAGGTTCCGAAATCATCCACCTTTACAGGAGCAGACAGCCTCATCTTTCTCCCACCAAACTGCTGGTGGGTTTGAACCTCCAAACTTGCCTAACCCACAGCGCCACCAGGGCGCCTATAACCGGGACGATTCTGAACCAATCACAATGGTTGGTCACCAGCTCCTGCTGCCTGGCCCACCTGTTTTCTCTTCCTCATTGCTCTTTTGTTGGAAAACCAAAAGCTCAAACCAGTTGCTGTCAAGTTCGCTTCCGACTCTTGGCGACCCCATGTGTGTCAGAGTCGAACTGTGTTTGCTCCATGGGATTTTCAAGGACGGATTTTTCAGAAGTACATTGCCAGGATTTTCTTCTAAGGTGTCCCCAGGTGGGCTCAAACCTTTGACTCTATAGTTAGCAGCCAAGTGCATTAACCGTTACAATACCCAGGGACTCCCTTTTGTTGAAAGTCCGTTTATCCATGTATTTATGCATCTCTGCCTCCACCATTGGCCCATGAACTGCTGGAGAGCTGGGCCTGACTTACCCCCCTTCCCAAAACAGTACCTGAGCCAAAACGTGCTCAGTCAGCGTGTGTTAGTGACTGGGTGAACTGGGCCTCAGTTTCCCGTATGTACTATGAGGTGGACTCTGGACGTCTCAGGGAGGGCTCGCCCAGCCCCAGTGCTCTCACAGTGATGAGCTGTAGAGGAGGGTAGTGCCCAGCTCAGTGTGAAGGGTGTGGGGTGGAGCTGGACATGTGCTGGACTCCAGGGTAGGAAGAGTTGGCAGTGGCCCTGCAGCAGGGCAGAGCAGTGGCCCTGAGGGAGAATGAAGGTCATCTCTCCACCTTCCTAGGCATCTTGTCCCTGGGCAGTCACTTCTGGGCCAGGCTGTGGGTCCGGACCCAGGGTTGGGGGCGATAGGAGTGATGGAGCCAACTGCCAAACCCCACTCCCCTTCCGCCCCCTGGAAACAGATGGCCCAGGCTCAGACGAGTGGTGGAGACGGGGACTGGCATTTGTGTATGTGTGTGGTTTTTAAAAATCTGACACATTTTTGTCACGTCTTGGTGCATCAGAACAGTAAAGGAGGCGGGAGTGTGAAGAATGTTTTAACTCGCAACTTTGTAACAGTTCCAGTTTCTCCGGGCCTCCTCCCTCTCTCCAAAGCCCCCGCGGTGGAACCTTGAAGCCCATCTGTTCCAGTCTCTACTACCACATCCATCCATCTATCCATCCATCCATCCATCCATCCGTCTGTCCATTGTGGGAGAGAGTTAGTCAGAGGAAGCAGCTTGGGGAATCTGAGAGGACACTGGGCAGAGAGGCAGTGGGCCTGGTTCTGGACTTATGTGTAGCTTGGCACCATTCCTGATCCTCTCTGGGCCCCAGCTTTATGGTTCCGAGGGGTCCAGCCCATTTCCTCTGGGGCTCCCTGACTCGCTGACACATGAATGTCACAGAAATGTCTAGGGCTCTGGCTGGAGGTAGGGAAAATATAGGAGAAATCCAGATGGGGAAGTTTTGGGGTTGGGAGGATCCAGGGGGAAGGCCCCCAGGTAGCAAACGAAGCTGCATGCACTTCTCTGGGGTTCTGGGTCTGACTTCCTCAGTCCCCTTGACTCCTTACCCCTGTCCCCTGCCCACCCAGATTGGTTGGTTCTGAAGCTACCTGGGGACTGGCTGCGGTCTGGGACAGCTGCTCTGGGGTCAGGTGGAAGGAAGAGAAGCCCAAATAGTGCCAGGGACTCAGACTTGCCTCACTGCTGTTCCGGGTGGGTGCCAGGCCCTAGGAGATGTGCTTCGCAGCCATCAGTCCTCCTGTCCTCAAGCCTGCCTGGCACTAGCTTTCAGTTCATTGGCCATGGAAATGCCAACTGGCCTAGAAAATCACGTTTTCACAGAGCAGACTGGTAGACGCTACCAGGGGCATAGGGAGGGGTCCGGAGCAAGGAGGAGCAGTTTGCTCCAGGGCAGATCAAACCTGTCTGCTCCGTTCCTGCTCCTCGCATCTCTCCATACCTAACATGGAACTCCCAAAGCCCAGGCATAAAGGAATAAAGGCTGAAGGAAGGGATAGGCAGGGTGAGCCCTCTTGACTGGCCCCACTCTGTTCCCCTTTTGGGAGCTAGAAACGGAGCTCAGGGGCTGAACCAATAGCTGCTGACAACAGAAATTCTACTCAGGACAGAGACAGCATCTGACTATGGCCCCCATACCCCCGAGCCCTGGGTAGGGTTTAGGATGGGTCCAGGAGTTCTCTGTTGGACGCAGACTCATTTGCCCAACAGGGGGGATCTGGCCACGCCAGCTAGAGAACCAGAGTCCCCATAGATTCGATGCAGGCTCAGGACCCCAGAGCCCCAGCGGAGTCAGAGCCAGCTGAATCTCACCATATGGGCATGGGGCGGCTGCCGGGGGTTGAGGGAGAGCTGGGGTTGCCATGAGAACCCGTGTGTTGGCATTTCCTCTTTTGGGGAGGCTGAACCATACTTCGCAGGCAGTGTAGGCTTCTGAATCCCATTTCTCTGTGTTTTTTAGGAAGGGAAAAAGGGCAGGGGGAGGGGGTGGGAAAAGGCAAGGAGGGAGAAAGGGACTCAGAGCCTGCAAGAGGGAACAGAGAAGCATCTGGAATAGTCGGGAGCTGATGGGGATCCGTGTTTCCCAGAACTCAGCCCAGGGTCAAAGTGGGGTCTGGCGTCCTGTCTAACCCCTTGTCCAGGCCTTGGGTAAACCTTTTCTTTAAAAATATACAGCCTGGTGGTTGAATTGGTATATGCTTTGCTGTATGTATGTTCAACAACTACAGCAGCATAAATGCACAATTCTTCGCCCTGCCTGAAGTTTCAAGTCAACTCCGAGGTCCCTTTCTTGACCTCTCCTCCTCCTTATGCCTAAGCCCCTGTCTGTGGACTGAGGAGAACAGAAGATACAGGTCCTGTTCCCAGGGTCCCCATCAGGGGCAGGTATACTAAGCTGGGCCCATTGCAGACTCTGGGCTTTTTAGTGGCTTGGCAGCAGTAGTCTGCGGTCTGAGCAGGACAGACATGGAAGACTGCCTGGAGGAGGGGGAGCCATAGTGAGATGAGATGGGGTGAGGGGCAAGGTGGGAGGATGAGGGAAGCTGATAGGAGAGGACTGTTTCCACCTGTCTGGTTTTGAGGATGGGGGCAGGGTGGGGTGTGAATGAATGTGTAAGAGTCTGTATGTTTCCTGTTGCTGCTGTAACAAATTACCACACACTTGGTTACTGAAAACCAACCATTCTGGAGTTCCGAAGTCTAAAGCGGGTTTCAGTGGGCTGATACCAATGTATTGACTGGGCTGCATTTCCTCCGGATTCTCTAGGGGAGAATCCATTTCTTTGATTTTCCCCGTTTCTAGAGCTGCGTTCCTTGCATTCCTCCCCCCACTTCAAGGCCAGCAGCGTTAACACCCTTAGTTCTCTTTGTACTCCAGCTTCCAGTCAGCTCCTCCTAGATGCTGAAATCTCACTTTGATTCCCTCTTAAAAGGGTGTTTGTAACTGCATTTAGGGCTCACATGGATCATGCAGAATAACACCCCCCCTCCAAATCCTTAATTTAATCACATCTGCAAAGATGGTTTTCCCCTATAGGGTGACAGCTACAGACTCCAGAGAACACAATTTGGGAAGTTTAGGGGGAGGAGTACCGCACTCAGGCTACCACACGGACAGGCAGAGCTGGACATGAATCCTCTCTTCAAATCCGGTACTTTAGGCAAATGAACCTCCTGGAGTCTCAGTTTCTTCACTCTGTAAAATGGGGATGATAGTGTATGTCTTGCAGGTTTCTGGTGGTGTGCTCTTGATGGGGGTGGTCTGAGAAGATCTCATTAACTGTAGCTCTCTTATTGTGACCATCAGTATAAGGTGTGCCTTCACTCAGCTGGGTGTTACTGTTGTTTGGTGCCATCAAGTCGGTTCTGACTCAAAGTGACCCTATATAGGGTTTTCAAGAGCAGTTGGTGGGTTTGAGCAACCCACAGTCCAGTGCTGATCCTACAGTGGTACACCAGGGCTGGGTGTCAGCTGGAGTTAAAGGAATAAGCGAACTTGGTCTAGATCCTGGAGGAAGCGCCACCCTGAGCAGAGGTGTGTTGGTAGGCCCAGCCCAGCAGGGCCATGTGGAGTGAAGAATGGTGGGATGGGAAGAAGCCAAGAGAGAGCTTGGGGTCTGTGGGCAGAACAAGGCCCCAGCCCAGGTGGAAGCTTGAAGGCAGGTCTGCTGTTTTTCATATCTCCTCTGCCCTAAATCCTCTCCGGTTGTGTTGGAACAGCCAGCTTCCTTTCAGGGACAACATCTCCAAACCCTTGGAGAAGTAGGGCGCCAGCATGGGACCCAGCTCCTTCAGAATGCCCTCCATGTGTGGCTCTGGGAAAGCCCCACCCTGTTGCTTACCCAACTACAAATACAGACTGGCAGCTGACCTAGCCTCCTCGTGCAGGGACCGAGTCAGCCCCATAGAGTGATGGGGTGAGTCTCCTTTGGGATGTGTTGAGAGAAACAGAAGGAAAGTCTGGCTCTATTCCCAGGTGGGGGAGGCATGGGGCAAGCAGGGAACCACCTCAGCTCTTTGTTACCTCTAATAATAATGAGTATCTGGTCCTAGCCTGTCCCAAGCTCTTTACATTCAATTTAACTCACATAATCATCAAGGAAGTAACAGTGGTCTCATTTTATACATGGGGAAACTGTGGCTCAGAGAAGGACAATAACTCATCCAAGGTCACCCAGCTAGAAGTCGCAGAGGCAGGATTTGAACCTAGATCTGTCTGGCTCTGGAACACTTTCATAACCCCTCCAGGCCTCCCTTCTCAAGCCCCCATCAGCTCTTATAGACTGAAGACCCCAGTCAGGCATCTACTATGAGCTACAGTGCTGTGCTTAGCAAGGACTGAAAAACAAAGAGAAATGGAAGCTGAGCACCTGGCCTCAATCCCCAGCTGACTGGGGTCTCAGCATACAGGACCCCCAGCCTGCAGAAGAAGGTGTCTGTGGGATCAGTGAGATTAAGTAACTTGGATACATAATCACTCTAGTTCCTCCAGCAAGTAACTGAACCTCCATTTTCTCATCTGGCACATGGAGAGCACCATGGTATGATTATCAGTCATAGCAGGCTAGATGTTGGTGCAGTAACAGACAACTTTTAAAACAGTCCGGATCCATTTCTCACCTGTGTTACATGTAAATGATGTCTGCTCCTCACTGTCTCTTGGAACCGCAGGCTGATGGAGCTGCCACCGTCTCGGGTACATCCCTAATTCCTGTAGCAGCAAGAGGGGACAAGGTGAAACATTCTGCTCTTGAAGCTTCTTGTGAGTGACACATGCCACATCCACACACATCTCTTTGACCAAAGCTAGTCACATGGCTATGCACAAGGGATAGGGACATGCAGTTCTGCACCACATGCCTTAGAGCAGGGAGACTGGGAGAGATATTTGCTAAACATTCCTTAGTGACGATCCAAGGCACCTCCATACAAGAATGCCCTGGGCACTTAATAAGCTAAAGGAAATAGAACCCTGGCATGTAGAATGTGCCCAATAAAAGTTAACTCTTCTTCTATTCACACCCAACATTTCCTTTCCTTTCCTGGCCTCTCCCCCAGGGTGGTTCATCAGGGTTGATGGAATGTCTACTTGGAGGATGAAAGCCTTTGTTTCTGGAACAGAGAGGGATGGTGACTTCCCCAGGGGCACACACCATGGTGCAGCTGAGCTGGGACTAGCAGACAGACATCCTCATTCCCAGCTGAGTATGCCCCCGATGCCTCTTTGAACAAATGAAAAAGCAGCAGATATCAGTAAAACCTTGACTTTATTAAGGGCTTCATAAGCCCCAGATCAAATTACATCTCCTGAAATCGAACAGTCAATTCAATTCTGGTCCACATCAAGAGGGCCCAGGGCACTCTGAGTGACCCACCAGACTGGGGACCCTGCCTCTCACCCAACAAATTCCTCCATCCATCAGGAAGATGCTGTCCTTCCCAACTAGGGGGCCCAGGTCGGCCCTAGAAGCCCCAGGAGTGCCTTTTGGTCCAAAATGAGTAAGCCAGGCCTGGTGGAGGAATCGGGAGGCAGGCTGTGGACAGAGGCAGCAACTTAGGACCTGGGCCACTTGAGCCCAAGTGGAGTTAGACAGAGCATCAGACTGGGCCCCAGTCTGGAATCCAGCTCCTCCTTGGCGGTGTGACTGTAGGCAGGTTTTTTTCACTTTCTGAACCTCAGTTTCCACCAGTCAAGGAATTGGTTGAGGTCCCCATACTCTCTTCTGACATCATGGTTCTGTGAGCTTCTTTATCAACCAGCATTTGCCCCTACTCAAAGTGAGGTAGCTAGAGAGGGAGGAAGGGCCCTGTCCTTCACCCCATAAATATTCCCTGAGGGTCAAACCCCACCTCTCCTATAGTTGGTCATAGTCAGGGAAAGAGACAGACAGACAGACAACAAGGCAAAGATCAGGTGGTGTGACATAGGTACCCTCCTGCCAGGAAGGCTTGGTGGTTACCAGCCATGGTGCAGACTAGGCAGGCTGAGGGCTGAGCCCAGTGCCCTGCCCTCTCCCCCACTGGTCCTGCCACTGGTCTGGAGAAATCTAGAAGGACATCCTGGTGAAGGAGGAACTGGATTCTGAACCCCATAGCTAGACAGGGAATGAGAAGCAAATTTCAGGTGGAGAATTGCAGGAGCAAAGACTTGGAGACAGGTGTGTCTAGAGTGGGTGTGAGTGACAGACATCACCTGGAAGATGTATTGACACAGAGAAATGTGATTTCCATGTTCTAACAACACACACACACACACATACATATATGCTTTCCAGCTGCAGCCGCAGGCAAAAGATGTTGGGGATGCTTGGAAAGATGGAAGAGCTGTCAGCTAGGATTTCACAGCGTAGAGAAGGATGCTGCTGCAAGGCCCAAGGAGGCTTCTGGGTCCCCAGGGATTCTGGGAAGGGACCCCTTTTACCCAATGAATTAATAACAGCAACAGGAATAGTAGTAACTCTTTTTGGCACTTTCCCATTAGTGAAGCACTTAGGTATCCATCGTGTCCGATTCTCACAGTGACCCTGTAAGGGATGCCTTCTTCCATTGATTCCTGATTCATGAAGGAAGGAGACAAAAGATTTGCCCAAAATTGGTGGTTCTGAGACCTGATCTCAGGTGTTTCACTCCAAGGTCTCTTTGTACTGGGTCTTCATCATGAGGACAGGGTTGAATGGAGCAGAGTTCTTGCATGAATGGGAAGCGGACTTTGGATTCCCTACTCTGGCTTTCCTTGACTTCTCCAGAGTTTGAGAGATATTGTCCAATCCACCGTTGCTCAACCCTCAGCCCAAAGTTGCTGAGGCTTTGACCAAACCCAGAGACCCAAAGACTCTAAACCTAAAAACTCCATCCCCAATTGCTGCAGGGCCCCTTTCCCTGGAAACAAGACAATTGTAAAAGGAGTCAGTTCACCAGACAAAGAGGCTGGCCACAGTTCCATCACCTCAGAATCTAAGGTGTCTTTACTTGCTGGAGTTACTCACCAATCCAGGACTCTGTCAACTTTGTATTTGTTTATTCTTCCTGGTATGGCTCTATGGGTTAATGTGCTGGACTGCAAGGTCAGTTTGAACCACAAGTCGCGGTTCAAGCTTACCACCCACTCCTCAGTGGCCTTACAGGGTCACCATGAGTCGACTTGATGGCACTTAAAAACAGCAACAACATTCTTTATTTGAAGCTGTTTGGAAAGTGAGACTTTAGGACTTCAAACCGTGGGGGTAGCACATACTTCAGAATCATTGCTTATTAATTCAGCATGACTTTAAGAAATCTAAACACCTAGGCACCATGTGGCCCCTTCTCTATAGAACGTAACTATTATCACTTATTATTGGTGTTAGGTGCCATCGAGTCGGTACGGACTCATAGCGGACACTATGCACAAAAGAACAAAACACTGCCTGGTCTTGCGCCAACCTTACAATCATTGCTATGCCCGAGTCCACTGCTGCCTCCACTGTGCCTGTCTGTCTCATCAGGGGTCTTCCTCCTTTTCTCCGACTCTCCACTCTAACAAGCATGATATTCTTCTCCTGATAATATGTTCAGAGAACTACCTGACCAACTAACTGAAAATGATCCGTATTTTTGCCCATTACAAAGAAAGGTGACCCAAAGGACATGTTTGGCCATCCTGGCTTCCAAGGAGTTTTCTAGCTGTATTATTTCCAACATGGATCTGTTTGTTCTTTTGGAAGACCATTATACTTTTAATATTCTCCTCCAACACCGTAACTCAAATGCATCAATTCATCTACGGTCTTCCTTAAGCACTGTCCAACTCTGACATGCATATGAGGTTATTGAAAATACCATGGCTTGGGTCAGGCACACCTTAGTCCTCAAGTTGACATCTCTGCCCTTCAACACTTTAAAGAGGTCTTGTGCAGCAGATTTGCCCAGTGCAATATGTCGCTTCATGTCTTGGCTGCTGCTTCCATGAGTGTTGATGGTTGATCTGAGCAAAATGAAGTCTTTGACAACTTCAATCTTTCTCCGTTTATATGGATGTTGGTTATTGGCCTAGTGGTGAAGATTTTTGTTTTCTTTACATTAAGATGCAGCCCATACCAAAGGCTATGCTCTTTGATTCATCAGCAAGTATTTTAAGTCCTCTTCACTTTCAGCAAGCAAGGTTGTATCATCTGCATATCGCAGGTTGTTCGTGAGTCTTCCTCCAATCTGGCTGCCATGTTTTTCTTCATAGACCCCAACTTCTTGGATTATTTGCTCAGTGTACAGATTGAGTAAGCATGGTGAAAAAATACAACCCTGGCACACACTTTTCCTAATTTTAAATGATTCAGTGTTCCCTTGTTCTGTTTGAACAACTTCCTCTTGATCTATGTACAGGTTCCTCATGAACACAATTAAGTGTTCTAGAATACTCGTTCTCTGCAATGTTATCCATAGCTTGTCATGATCTACGTAATCGAAAGTCTTTGCATAGTCAATAAAGTACAGATAAACAGCTTTTTGGTATTCTCTGCTTTCAGCCAAGATCCATCTGGTGTCAGCAATGATATCCCTCATTCCTCGTCCTCTTCTGAATCCAGCTTGAACCACTGGAAGTTCTCTGTCACTATTATCTTTAGCAAAAATTTACTTCCATGTGATATAAATGATATTGCCTGATGATTTTGCAGTCCTTTGGATCACCTTTCTTTGTAATGGGCAAAAATACGGATCATTTTCAGTTAGTTGGTCAGGTTGTTGTCTTCAAATTTCTTGGCATAGATGAATGAGTGCCTCCAGCGCTGCATCCATTTGTTGAAAGATTTCAATTTGTATTCCATTAATCCTTGGTGCCTTGTTCGTTGCCAATGCCTTCAGTACATCTTGGACTTCTTCCTTCAGGATCATTGGATCTTTTTCATATGCTACCTCTTGAAATGGTTAAACATCAACCATTTCTTTTTGGTAAAGTGACTGTGTATTCCTCCCATCTTCTTTTGATGCTCTCTGCATCATTCAATATTTTGCCCATAGACTTCTTCAGTATTATTAAGTCGAGGCTTATATTTTTTTCTTCAGTTCCCTCAGCTTGAGGAATGCTGAGCATGTTCTTCCCTTTTGATTTTCTAATTCCAGGTCTTAGCACATTTCGTTATATTTGACTTTGTCTTCTCTAGCTGACCTTTGAAATTTTCTGTTCAGCTCTTTTACCTCCTCATTTCATCCATTTGCTTTAGCATCTCTATGTTGGAGAGCAAGTTTCAAAGTCTCTTCTGACATTCATTTTGATCTTTTCCTTCCTTCTTATCTTCTTAACGACTTACTACTTTATCAAAATTGAGGCTTTTGTCATCTGTACTTAAGAAGGAACAGGTAGCACTTTTTCCAGATTTGGATGGCCAAAAACCGCCAAGTATACCTTGGGCCCCTTGATGTTAAGATTCCTTTGATTTCTTAGGCCAGTAGCTTCATCATTTGCCATATTTAGGTCAATTTGGTTTCTTTAGCTGCTTAACTCTTTGAATACCATCGTGTATGATTCGAGAGAAGGTGTTAAATGCCTCCATAGCATTTTCATGTTGCATTGTTTTTTGAGGTCACATACTAGAGATACAGCAGTGACGGAGGCCCGAGCACACAGTTGCCCCTCCACATGTGGAGAACTCTCTCTCCCATCCAGCAGAGCTTTCCCTTGGACACAACAGGTATGCCTCTCCCAAAGCTGCCTTTTTCCAATCAGGAAGACTCACTGCTTCACATTCTTCTCCTGCATGACCCCACCTTGGAAGTCTACCACTAAGGCTGAGGCCAAATCCGTCTCGGTCAAGCCTGTAAAATACTTACTCACCCTCCACGTGCACAGGCTCTGGTACTGCCCTTTCTTCTTCCATCCACGCCAACACTGGTCCCTACCACTTTCCCTACTGCACCCCATCTCCCAGTCCTTTATAAATCATCTCTGTTAGCCCACTTGTGGCCTCTTCCCTCTGCTTCTTTGCTGCTCCTAACAACTTTTATGGGAGTCCTGGTGTGGCGCTGTGGGCTAATGCATCAGACTGCAAAGTCGTTTGAACTGCAAGATCAGTGGTTCAATCTCAGCTTCTCCTTGGAAACCCTATACAGGGTCGCTATGGGTCAGAATCGACTTGACGGCACTTAACAACAACAACCTTTACCTCACTCTGGTTCTGAGACTTCTCTTTCTTGGGAGTCAGCTCCCAGCCCCAACCTGGTCTGTCCCCTCCTCTAGAAAACACCAATCTGCCCACTTACCATCCTGGGTGTGACTTCTAGAATAGTAGGAACTTGGGAGTCTGGGACCAGGATCCTGCCTGGACTGGATCCAGCCGGGCCTCTGGGGTCTGACTGGCTGACTCACACTGCTTAGCCCAGACAAACCTGCAGGGTCCAGGCCGACCCCTGCTGGATGCCCAGGGTTGCTATGGCGACCCTCTGCCAGCCTTCCCTACATGGAGACAATAGAAAAATAACAGGGAGCACTGTTTTATTCTGTGTCCCACCTGGGAGCCATTTAAGCCTCCCTGCTCCTTTTGACACGTAATAATTTTTTTTTTTCTGCTTTTAAGATTATCCTGAAATCTCACTTCCTCTTCTTCCCCCTCATTTCACATCTCTGTGGTGGAGCCTCTAAGAGCTTTGGGCCTTAAAATCAAACACATACCATGTACCATGCCACACATTGGGACCAGAACTCCTCTACCTCACATCCGACACCACTGTATGGTTAGTTTCCAAAGCACTTTACAGTTTGCAAAGACCTTACAGCCAATTTCATGCGGGAATCACCCTCCCACTTTTCAGATGAGAGAGCTGAGACTTAGGATGTAGGTGAATTGATCACAATCACCTGGTGTCTGAGTCAGCCTGCAACTAGGGCTTCCCAACACCTCTGTTCTACATTTTTGTAGTCAGCCCCCCAGGGTTGACAGAGTGGGGACATCTGCCCCATTCTCCCCTTGGCGGGCATCACTTCCCTTGTCCTGAGCAAGCCTGGGAATACTGTACCCAGGGGTAGGCGGTCAGTGAGAGCCCAGCTTGGTACAATGTCCAGAGCCCCAAAGTGCCCTCTGGGTCCCTTTGACCACTGTCCTCCAGCAAGAAATCTTCTCCAGCCCCAAGTGACCAAGCTCTGACCCCAGACACCGCAGCCACACTCCCCCGCCCCCAGCTTCTTTCTGCACCTCCCTCCCAGCTCAAAATCCTTCTCTCTTTTTTATATTGCACCCCTGGGTCTCTGCTCTCCCTGTCGCTGGGTAGAGCCTGCCCCACTATTTCTCCATTGGGATTTACCCAAATCTTCCGGTTCTGGTGACTAAATCCTATGTTATAGATTCACATGGCTCTTTACCTCAAACCTTACATTTATACGGAACATTTACCTTGCCATTGGCCACACATATACATTTCCATCAACCAAACATACGTATTTTTATAACATCCTCTGTCTGACCGAAGAATGGACATTTACACTGAGCATAGGTTTGCTTTGAATTAGAAACATTTGCATAGGCCACGCATTAGATTCAGAAGAAGCCTGGAAATCCGTTTCTAAAAAGTAGTCAATGAAAATCTCTTGGATCACAAGAGACTGTTGTCCAATAAGGTTGGAAGACACTCAGAATCCACAGTGCCCTCAAGCATACCAACAGTGGTGAAGATGGCCCAGGATTAGGCACATTTTTTCTATGTTTTACTTGGGGTAGCCATGCGCCAGAGCCAGTTCAATGCCAGTGAACAACAAAATGTCAGCCGAAACCTTCCCAGTTATCCTGACTGTGGGTGCAGCTTTAGAGGAGGCCCTGGTCTTACAGGTCTTACAGACTGTTCACTCACTCCCATGGGTAGTCCAAATGATCTCACTTGGATTGGAGTAGTGGGGGTCATTCTCTGGATGTGAATTAAAGGTGCTTCCCTAACTTTGAACTTGGGATTACACAGATGGAGACCTACAATAGCTCACAAGGTACTGAGAACACACCCTCCCACCCCCACCACCCCACAGCTTTATGGGGATGCTTCAAGGTATGTGCGTGTGTGCAGGACTTCTGGGGCTGCTGGGGCATGTAAAATATCAGGTTTGAGGCCTAGGCCTAGGCTCCTATTGTCTCAGTTCTTGTGTCCTCTGTTTGGCAGAGGAGTAGGAGTAGGAGGCAAGCAGCTCAGTGGATTGCGGAGGAAAATGGGCCTACCTGAGGTTTCCAGCCTTGGAACATGGGGTGAGCAGGGGGTAGTCCTTGCAAAGGTTCAGCTGGTCACTCATTTGTTGCTACCCAAACCTCGGCCTGTCCAGTCTCCCTCTTTCATAGCAGAGTCTCTGAGGCTCAGAGAGGAAGGAGGCTTGTTTGAGGTCACATAGCAGGGCAGGCGCTGAGCCAGACTAGGCCTGGAGGCTTGTACTCCATAGCTACAGGTCAGGGTCAGGGTTATGCCAGGTCATGCTGTGATTAGAACTGCTATTTAATGTCCCCTTGACAACAACAATCTACTTGGGGGTAGAGGCCAGCTTTGGGGTGAGAACGTCAACAAGTGTGGGTTCAAATCTTAGCACTGCCATTTTTCAGCCATCTGGAGGGTTAGGAGGCAGTTGGCAGAATAGTCATGTGTATAGTTGCACCGATGGATATTACAGCTTTAACAATCCATGTGTATGACCTTGGGTAAGTGACTTCCCTCCTTGAGCCTCAGTTTTCCCTTCTGCAAAATGGGGCCAGTAATAGACTCCTGTGAAGATGGCACAGGGCTGGGCAATACTTCCTTCTACTATACATGGGGTTGCCATGAGTCAGAGCCAACTCAATTGCAACTAACAATACATTAGTCTAGAACTTTCTAGGCCACTGTAACTGCCTCATAGGTTTATCTCAAGGACTGGATGAAATACTGCATGCAAGCACTGTGCCTGGTAAGCAGAAAGTGTTCCTTAAACCCTAGCTCTTACTGTGAATGTTAGTATTATTATATCTGGGTGACCTTGGGTCTCCATCTCACCATCTCTACCAGTGGGGTTAATGATGAGACTGTGGCCCCAGATGCCCACATCTGGAGCTCAAGTTCTCCCCCACTTAGCACCCTCTCCTGGACTGCCTTCTCCTAGATATGCCTAGATCTCCCATAACAGAACTCAGAGAAGGAAGGAAGGTGTCAAGGAAATAAATATCTTGCTGTCCACCCATACGTAAGCAATGGTGGCATAAGTTTTCATAGAGAGGGGAATCTGCAAAGTAGTCAAAAAAAATTTCCTTGGTGACTCCAGCAGCCCAGCTGTTCTCGTTCAGGAAAAGTGCTGAGGACTGAAAATCAAGGAACAATGATAGAAAGACACAAGGAAAGAAGAGAGGGAGAGGGAAGGGGAGGGAGAAAGTGGGCTGGGATAGTAGAGGAGTACGAGGTTTTGACCTGGGCTTTTCCAGGCTGCCTGGAACAGCATTCTGCAAGGCTGACTGCAAGCCAGCACCTGCTCCAAGCCTCCAGCCCACATGTACCTGGGTTCAATGGCAGCTCTAATGAAAGATCAGCTGTGATCATTAGCATTGTAACTGTATTTGTGAGTCTCCCTGCTCCAGCTTCAGAGATGGGTGGTTTCTTTGGCCTTTTAGACACAATGACTCGTCATCAGTGAGTCTAAAGCCATCTAGGTGCTCGGGAGGGAGACCCTGGAGAGGAATTTCTAGACTCCTGCTTAGCCTCTGGCCATATTCTGCCTCTGACCCCATGCTGGACAGTTGTGACAACTCAGTGGACCTGGCTCATGCCTCACCCTGTCTAGCCTCCACACCTTTGGACCTCCCATCCCTGGGCTTCATCTTTCTGCCCCCTGGCCTGTGCTCTGGATGACAGGGACCTGGGCCCTTTCAGCTCTAACTTCCTAGTGTGCCTGTCAGAGTCAGGAGAGCCCAGCCTGAGAACCTCATGCTTATGGGGCCTGCGGCTCTCATCCAGCCAACTCCTCGATTCCCACCAGTGAAGCCACTGTGGGGAAACCACCCTCCTGGCTTTAGGGTAAATAGTGCTAATTTCCCCCTACCATGCCTCCACCCAGCCCTGGGCCCTCCCTGGTGCCTCTCCACTCGTCACCTTCTCTGTGCAGAGTCAGCAACTCATTTCTCTATCATCTTGGGCAAGTTACGGAGCCTCTCTGTGCCTCTGTTTCCTCACCTGTAATATGGTGGTGCTGAGGGTTAATGAGCTAGACTGCAAGGTCAGTTTGAACCAGAAAGTCGGCGGTTCAAGCTCACCAGCCATTCCTTGGAAGCCCTGTGGAAACCCTATACAGGTTCGAACCGACTCAACGGCATTTAACAATAGAGCCTTCCTCAAAAGGTGCTTTGAGTCTGAAACAAGTTAATGCCTGTGTTACAGGCCACCCCTCCTGACTCAGGAAGTGATAAGTCTTTATTATTTCCCCAGGGCCTGGGGTGGGAGTTGGCTTCCAGTGTCTGGTTGTCATTCAGGACCAACAAAGCTCCCGTGCTTCCTGGGTGCTCTGGGGACCAAGAAGCCGCAGAAACTCCATGAAGATCATGTTATGATGCAGCTTGAGGCATTGGGGCTAGAGATGGGAGAATACGAGAGAATGTCTGGGACTAGGAAAGGTTGCCCTCAAACCTTGGCCCAATACAGGTTCATATTCTGTTCCCAAGAAAGAAGGCTGGCTGGCCTCTTGACTCTCCTGGAAGTAGTGGACACACCAGGTTTCTGCCTGTGCTCTGCCCACTCACGGATTTGTGACCTATATTCAGGTACAAAGAGGAAGCAAAGAGAGCCGCCCCTCCCTCCCCCAATTCCCTGCTACTCTCCGTTAGCTGTAAGCTGCGACCTGGTCTCCTCACCCCTTTTCTCCTCCCCACATCCACCTTTCCCCAACTCTTCTCTCTTGGTTGCCATGACAGCGGGGTGCAGGAAAGCAGGGCTCCATGTGGAGACAGAACCAGAGTGTCCCCACGTGTGTGCTTGTCTCCCCAAGCACACGTGCACATGCCCAGACCTGCTGTGGGTGGTAGGTGATGGGGCATTGCATGTGTGGGCGAGGTCCCTTCTGGGCTGAGTGCTTGTACCACACACATTTCCTCGACATGCAACTAGAACGCAGCCGACGCAGTTAGTGTTGCTACTGAACACGGACTGGTGGCTGGAAGCGTGGGCCTGGGGACTGTGGGTGTGTTTGACCCCATGGTGGCTGCATGTCTGTCCCCATCACATCCCTACCAGGCTCATGCTGAGACCCCTTCACCACATCCTCTTATGTCACCCCATCATGAGGCGGGCAGAGTAGGCAGTCCTACCCTCATTGTGCAGCTGGGGACCCTGAGGTCCGTTCATGCACTTGCTCATTCACTGGATTCCCCCTGGGCTGTCAGCCAAACTGAGGTTCTGCTGAGACCTCCTGATTCCAGTCCGGAGTCCCACTGGGGCTGCCGGAGGGGCATTTGGGATTTGATCCTCCTGGGCGCTCTCCCCTTCCAATTCCAAGGGGAGAATGATCAGCAAGGTCTTTAGCCTTGTTTTTGTTTCATCTTCCGCTCCCAAAGCTGACAACCAGCTGAAGGGAAGGCCAGCAGCCCTTCTGAAGTGGTCCTGCATGCGTCTCAGGTGGTAAGATGTGTGCAGGATACAGAGTAACAGCATGCACACATGTGGTAACAATTTAGGCAGCAGCCCTGCATCAGGATCTACCTGCCTGGGGAGGGGAGGATGAACAGGAGTTGCCTTGAGTCTGTTGGCGATGCTTCCCCCACTTCAGACAGAAGCTGGCAGTTGTCCTTAGCCACGTGACATGCACATACCTCCCTTCTTTTCTTCTGGTGCATTGAGTTAAAGGCCCCTACCAGGTTCAAGCGGGAAGTAGAGCTTGGCATAGTGGTTCACCTATCTGCCGACTGTATGGGCTGGTCTTGGGAGACAGACAATGAGAAGAAGGCCTCAGCATCCCACTTCCCACTGTGTGTCCTGTGGTCCTCTCTGGCCCCAGCTTCCCAGGGCTTTGATGTCTGAAGTCCTTGCAAGCTGGCAGGCCTGGGCCTCTCTTCTCTTGATTCTTGGTTCTTGATTTGGGAGATGCTCTTTGTGGGTGTGGTGCTGTAGGATTAGCATGGATCTGTGAACCATAAGGTCGGCAGTCCAAACCCTCCACGGAAACACTATACAGGGTCGCTATGAATACAACAACAGCTGTTGTGGGGTGACTTGGGTAGGGTACATGGAAGGAGAGTGCTTGGGTACTGGGGGAGATGGGGCAAGTCTTTTGAGTCTCTGGGAAATTTCCTGAGGACACACCAGGTCTTGTCCCCCTGTCTGATGAGGCACCAGGAGGGTGCAGGTATTTATGGCTGGTTTTCACACCCCAGCAGGTGGTGTAAACGCACTGCATCTGAGTGTATGCACCCATATTGTGGTTTGAGAGTGTGGGAACTCGCCCATTGTCTGGGGCCTTCTATACCTTGAGTTGCCAGCCTGAACCACAGCATTTAGTCCATGGAGAAGCTCCCACCTGAGGGTCTCCATCCAACACCAAACCTCTGTGACTGCCACTGGGGCCAGGACTGGCTGCTGGGCCTGGCTCCACCAGGGCAGATGACCTCCCTGCTGTGAAATGGGCATAGTAGCTCCTTCAGCATGTTGGTGCTAGAGGCTCAGAGGACACCCGTGCTTGTTCATCAGCTCCCAGAGTGATCAGTGAGGGCCAACTGTGGTTCTGCCTGCTGGGAGGCCTCTTTCCTGTCCTTCCCAGGGCCTGGGTAGTGGGTCCTCTTTGTTTTCCCGGTGTCACTTGTACCAGCACCAATGCCACCCTTGTTTCCTAGATAACAGAATCGCCATAGGTGTCAGGCCCAGAAGCAGCAGGGAGAAGCTCAGGTCTGCCATTGGTGCCCTTGAAACCAGAATACCCCCTTTGTCTGCCTGTCCCCAAGCTCTGGTCAGCCATGTTGTGGGGTTGGACTTCCTGTATAACCTGGGAATAGAAGGGGTGGAGTGAGAGTCTGTGGCCCAGGTAGAGACCATAGCTGCCTTCTTCTCTAGCACAGGCAGGAAGTCCTAAAGGGGTTTGGGTTTTGTCTGTAAACTGATGGGCCTTGGAGAGTGGACGGAGGAGTCTCACCTTGGCCTCCAGTTCTATCCCCAGGGTTCTGGGTCTCCCTTAGCCTGTGGACAGCCCTGTTCTTCTGTGTAGTCTGGCCCAGCAACCTTCCTGCTTGCCTTTCCTCCCCAGCTCCCATTAGTGGCCTGGGGCCCATTGGCAGGTCTCCAGTCTGCCTTGCCCTCCCCTGATGCTCTGAGAGGGGAGAGAAGAGAGAAAGACTAAGAGATGAATTGATGCTGATGTCCGGCCAGCCTACCCCAACGAGTGCATACTCCACCCAGCTCTATGTGGCAGCTGGTGACCACACCCCCTGTACCATTCAGGGAGGTACAAGTTTTGGGTATGTTCCAGCTCCTCCGCATATGACCTATGCACCCTGAAGGAAGTCCCAAGGAACCAGAGTAGAAACCCTTCAGGATGCCTATGTTCCTCTCTAACCTTGCCACCCTGGCTGTCACTGTAGGGACGTGCCCTAGTCACCCCACCCTATCCCAGCAGGCAGGTGCCCAGGCACGTGGAACTCTCAGGCTGGAAGGGAGCTCCCAGGAGCGCCTCACTGCCGCTTTGTCAGCTCTCCCATCCCAGCCGTCACAACACAGTACCGCAGGTGCCCGTGTGAGTCCTGCCTCCTCTGGGAGCTGAGTCCAACTGGCTGTAGGGAGAGGCAGGAGGCCCTGGCCTGTGCTTTTAGCGCTGACTTGTGCTCTCTGTGTATCTGCACCACAGGCCCCCGTGGGACAGATGAGGGCTACACAAGGGGTGCAGGGAGAAGCCCCAGGAAAGGAACCCCCACCCAAAGCCCATCTGATAGGAACTTTCAGGCTTTCCTCCTCTCCTCTGGAAGAAGGAAGTTGCTCACTGAATTAATGCTCGAATGGAGCATTGCAAGACTGGAGAGGAGCCCAACTGCTCCCTGGATGGCGTTGGGCAGGTGATGGAGAGGGGTCTAGCCACCTACCCAGGGTTCCTGCTCTAGGCCCAGCTGGTTCCCCTTTGCCTTGTGTGGCCTTTGGCACAGCTGGGCCCACCATAAGCCCCAAGTGTCCAAATCACCTCCTTGCAGGGCCTCTAGTTCCCAGGACACCTCTCTCTGTTTGCAACTCTGCTTCTGAAGTCCAGCCTCCTTTTTCCTCCTCTGCTTCCCGGGGGTGGAGGTTCCCTGTGCATGGTGGAGCCTTGGATGGGCCATGCCATGGCCACTCTGGGCCTCAACCCTGTGTGCTGGACACCCCCCAATTATTCCCCTCCCCTCTACCCACTAATATGTTGAGCTCAGGCCTTAATGGGGCATAACTAGAGTCTGGCACAGGGAAGCCTCATTAGGCTTGATCTAATTAGAAGTCTCTGTGAGATTGGGGGTGAACAGGGGCAACAAGAGGCTGTGTCCTGTTCCTGATGTCCTACTGTGCACCAGCAATGTCACATACATAGACTCCTAGGACCCAACCTTCCAAGGTAGGTATGATTATCCCCAGATAATATGAAAGAAAAGCAGCTCAGAGAGGGTAGGTAGCTTGCCCAGGGTCACACAGCCAGCAGGTATTGGGATGTACATTCTGTGTCTAGCCCATTTGCCCCAACTCCCACCCACCCACCTCAGTATATCAGGCTGGCAAAACCTCAGAGCTCTCTACGCTCCTATAACCTTGTCCAGCGTCTGCTTACACACCACAGTGATGGGGAGCTCACTGCCCTGTGTCTAGATAGTCCTGACCCCAAGCCTCTCTGTCTCTGGACCTTCTCTCTCTCAAAGCATCGTATAAATCTAGAGTGGGTCATGATGGTGGATGGAGAGGAACCAGCCAGTCTCTGTCCATACCCACCCCTCGTCCATCTCCCTCTGTAATCACGGTAGGTGTTGGGGGAGCCAAAGCAATGCCAGGCAGCAGGCCGCTCCTTTGTTAGTCTTAGCTAACAAGCTGTTTATGGGTGTGACATGACACCTGCTTTCTTTCTTATAACTTCAATAATTTGTGGACATATTAGTGGCAAGGCGGCCGGCCTGGGTCCCAGCCAGACGGGACAGGGCGATGCAGCCCGGTGCCTCTGCCAATATTTATTCTCTTCCACCATCAATTACTAAGGAGCCCGCCTTCGTTTCTGTACGTAATTACATGCACCGTTAGGGTTCGAACTCCCCTGAGCTTAATCCCTCTGGAGAGGACTGAACTGGCATGGGGACCCAGCCAGTGGAGAATGAAGCCGGCAGCCATGCTACTGGCCTAGACACGGTTCAGGAGAGAGGTGGTGGCAGCCTAGGCCCTCCCCCTCTTCTCGGCCAAGTGGGACCAGCTTGGCCAGTGCTGGCCTTCCTTGGGCCAACCATATCTCTCCCCAGTTCCAGAGTTGGGCCTTTGCCCCAGCTAGTCTCTCTGTTTGGGCACCGTCTTCCTGCCACCTCTCCCTGCCTCCTGTACACTGGGCTCGAGCTGAATGCGGCACACCTTCATGTTTCAGCTCAGCTGCCCCCACTCCTACCCCCCGCCCCAGATATCTATCTTGATTCCCTAGTGCTTGCCCCACTGTGACCTCAGCCTGGATCATATGGGTGTAGGGCCTTACACACGAGATCATGGGTCTTTGAAAGACAGAGAAGGCCATAGTGGATGTTTGTTGAATGAATGAATGAATGAATGAGTAGATGGATGATGGATATCTTCACCTGCCTCAGCACCTGCCCTCCTCCTCCAGGAAGCCTATGCTGATTGCTCCAGCTACACACATCTCACCCTCATCCCAATTCCTTCACACCCTCCTGGTCTGGGTTGGGATCCCCATAGGGTGACAGGGACTGGGTCCTCCATCTATCCATCTTGGTGGTCCTTCTTGGCTGAGCACCAAACAGAGGTCAGATCAAGATAGAGGATAAAGCTCTGCTGTATGACATGGGGATGTTGCTCAGCCTCCCTGATCCTGTTTTCTCTTTGGCAAATGGGGATAATAACAGCCCCTACTTTACTGGGTTGCAGTTGAGGCTTCTGTGAGATCATTTATAAAAGCATCTAATACACGGCCCAGCATGTTATACGTGCTCAAGTGATATCCCCTAACCTCAGCTGTTGCCTGTGAACTGAGTCCATGTAAAATTGAACCAAACTGAATTGTGTTGAAGTGAACCCTCTTATACACACCTTCACTTGTCCACATTTCCTTGTTTTTCATCTCCTCTGTGATGTAGCCGACACCAGGGCTCAAGAGGGCTCTGCAGATATTCCAGATTGATTCATTAAGACTGCCCCAGCATCTCATGAAAGGGGGAAGGTGAACTGACTTCTTTCCTACTACAGAGAAATAGACCGAGGCCAGGAGAGTAATGTGGTTTCCCCCACGGAGTAAAGTGGCCTCCCCCAGGAATACCTTCCTAGAGACCTGTGCCTCAGTTTCCTTGTCTAAAAGGAGATCATAGTATAAGGGGGATCCCCGGGGTTGTTGAGAGAATTAATGAGTTGCTACAGATAAAGCACTTAGAACTGTGCCTGCTCTTGGTAAACACGCAGGGTGCAGGGGTCAAGGTAGGTCTGACTGCTACTTCCCTGCCCTTCTTCCCATAGGTAGCACTTCCAAGGAATTGGTGTTGATCATTCTCATGCATGTTTGTTTTTCTAAAATTAATATCTCATTGTGTTTGCAGTAAAAGTTTACAGCTAGTAATTTGTGTAGAAATAGTTGGCTTCATTTAACTATTCCTACACAAATTATTTAGTGGTATTGGTTACAGTTTTCACCACATGTCATCCTCATTCGTTCTGCTCTGGTTGTACCTGCCAGTACTCTAGTTTCCCTGCCCCTCGCCTTCTCATCTTTACTTTGGAGTATGACCATCCGGTCTCATATGCTCATAGATGTCTCATGCATGTTTTGACACTTTCCCTATATATGTGGGTACCCATACACAGTTGATTGTTTTGTTTTGCTTTGCTTGATTTTAATACATAAACAATATCACCTTTCACATATCTCAGGGTTTTTCATTGTGGCCATGAGTTCATTCTGACTAGATCATCCTTTGTTCCGTGCTGTGTGATAGTCCATTGTATGATTGTTCTCCATTCTGTGTGTATCTTCTTCCCCTGATGGGCGTTTAGAGCTTTTCTAAGCATGCGTTCTCACTAACGATGTCACTGTAACCTGTCCTGTACTCTCCTGCTTGTGCACGTGTTTCTCAGGGTCTGTATCCTGAGAAAACTTTTGGGTCCTAGAGTCAACTTTAAGGAATCCTGGTGGTGCAGTGGTTAAGTGTCTGACTGCTAACTGGAAGGTCAGCAGTTCGAACCCACCAGAGGCTCTGCAGGAGAAAGGACCGGGCAATTTACTTTCATAAAGATTTACATTGTTGTTGTTGTTATGTGCCATGGAGTCGGTTCTAACTCATAGAGACCCTGTACAGTGTTTCTGAGGCTGTAAATCTTTACCAGAGCAGAAAGCCTCATCTTTCTCCCACAGAACAGCTGGTAGTTTCGAACTGCTGACCTTGTGGTTCACAGCCCGATTCGTAACCACTACGCTACCAAAGCTACAGCCTAGGAAACCCACCCTATGGGGCAGTTCTGTTCTATCTTATAGGGTCCCTGAGTCAACTTTACTAGCTAAACTACCAAGTAGCTGTCCAAGGTACCACGACCACCATCCCTACCCACTGGACACTTGGCCTACATATTTCATTACTCATAGCCACATTGAAAACAAGGAATTTCTGTGCCCAGTTCACAGACAGGCATCTATTAATGGCCTATTGCTGCATAAAAAAATCATGCCAAAAGGTAGTAGTTTAAAATAACCAACCTGGGAATCCAGGTTCATCTTAGACATGGGGGTGGGAGAGAGGACCAAGCTCAGGGTCTCTCACAAGGCTGTGATCAAGGTGCAGCCAGAGCTGTGGTCATCTCAAAGCTCACCTGAAGGAGGATGTGCTTCCAAGCTGGCTCACATGGCTACTGGCCCATCTTAGGAGCTCAGAGGCTATTGGCTAGAGCTATTAGTTCCTTTCCAAGGGGCAGCTCACAGCATGGCAGCCTGCCTTCCTCATAGTTAATAAGCAAGAGTGGGAGGAGAGCCCCAAAGCAGAAGCCACAGTCATTTTTAAACCAATTTCAAAGTGACACCCCAAAATGTCTGCCATATTTTACTCATTAGAAGCAAGTCAGTTAGTCCCATCCACACTGGGGAGAGATGGTGGGGTGGTGGGGAGGGGGTTACACAAGGAGAGGAGGATACCTGGAGACAGGGATCATTGTAGGCCATCTTAGAGGCTGCCTATCACAGGATAAGTGAGACTCAGAGAGGTGAAGTGACTTGCCCAGGGTCACACAGCAGTTAGAAACAGAGCCAGGACTGGAACTCAGACTACTTAGCTCTGAAGCTGGACACCTTCCGAGCCGCCACACTGCCTTTGACTTAAGTTAATAACAGGTTCTGACTTAAGTTAATAAACAAGTCTCCGACACAACAGAACTCAAGACAAGCGCTTAATGAATGGATTTGCTAATAGTGCTGCCTGTTTGCACACATTAGCTCAAGTTCCCCCTGACGTGATCCGTGGGGACAGCTGAGCTCAGGCTCTCAGAAGCAGTAGCTCTGCCAAGCCCCAGAGCCCAGATTCCCAAAGAGCTGTGGAGTGGTCTCTAACTACAAACAGCCCCTTCTATTTGCTTTTTGGTTCTGCACCAAACAACTTCATCATTTGAAGTATGTATTTTTTCTTTTAATGGGCTGTACAGTTCTTTTTCCTACTAAGGAATGCTGACTGTAGCTCATGAAAACTCAAGGTTAGGAACATCAGGGACCCCTTGGAGGGGATGCACAGTAGACAGGGCTGGCTGCTGTTATTGAGTGGCCCCAGATGAATCTCCTGCTACCCAGCCACTGTGACCACAGCAATCAGGCCACCAGGCTCAGTAGGGCTGCATGGTAAGTCTGAGTAAGGGCCAGCCCTAGGACCTTCTGTCTGGTCTCCAAGAGCCTCTGACCTCCCCTGTGCACCAGGATTCCACATAGGAGAGGCTGCTAGCTACAGTACTTTTAGATAAGCGGGTGTCAGTGATACTGGCCAACATTCCAGGTGAGGGAAGCAAGAGTTGAGCATTCACAAGGACCCCTGTCCCCCGCCCCCAAGCCCCAGTCTCCTCCTTCAAGGGAGTCAATTGGCACTTCCTGATAAATGGATTTTTGTCAGGTTTAATTTGTACACAGCAGACCCTCTGGAAGCAGGACTGTGGGCTTGCTGCGGAAACTGGACGAGACACAAGATCAATCCATTGTCCTCAGGGTGTTCTCAATTCTCAGAATCCAGGTCCTTCGAACTGGGAATGCTGAAAGGGGTCTTGGGACTTGACAGAGGAGAGGCTGCAGGGGCAGTGGGCAAAAAGTAAACCATAGCAGTCATTATAATAAGCATAGAGACACCTACCGTTCAGCGAGCCCACTGTATCAATCTCAGCATCATATGATCCTCACGCCAACCCTGTGAAATGGTTCTACTGATATTCCCATTAGATGGTGAAGGCAGCTAAGGCTCAGGGAGGTGCCCAAGGACACAAAGTCCTTATCAGAGCTGGAGACATGGAGTAGGCTTGTGGAAGGAGGGTCACACAGGGCCCTGAAATGAACGAAAAGGAGGGAAGAGGGAACCCCAAAAATTTGAGGAAGTGGGTCTGCAGTCTGAGAAACTTTGTGATGACAAGCCAAACCTATGGTTGAAGCAGCCAGGGAAGAGGGTACCTCAATTAAGTGCGGAGTCTGAGTTTTGCATCCCTGCCCTCAACATGTACCGTCAAACGGGCATCCCTCTGAGTTGGACACCACATTCTAATTCTAGTTGAGCTGGTCATTGTACAGAGAAGTCCCCTTCAGCTGAGCTTCAGTGGCATTCTTTGCACTGGCCACCCCATGGAGGACAAGGAGCTGGACGAGCACTCACAGTTGTGTCCTTGAGCACATGCTCTCTCCTTGTCAGCACCTTGACCAGGGCCTCTGTAGCATGGTTAGGTGGGACCCTGATGTCCCTGGGTCCCTTCTGGCTCTTGGGGAGGGACTTGGAAGGAGACAAGATCCTAACACTTGCCATAGCCCCAGGCTCACTTCCTCCAAAGGACTTTCTTACCATCTCTACCCCCCCACTTCCCAGTTGCTCCCCCATCCCTTGCCTGCCTCCACAGCTACACCAGTAGAGGACTCTGACTTATGGATTTTCTGCCACTTCCTGGCTCCCTTCATTCCAGTCTGAGTTGCTAGGACTTCATTACAGCAGTAGCCTTAGCATCCCTAGCATGGAGGTTTGTGAGAGCGTGGATGAATGTTTGTGGGAGGGGCACCCTGTGTTGTTGGCTCCTGAATGTTGTGGGCACCCCCAGCTTCTGGGTTTCAACCTTCCAGGGACCCAGGCTGAAGGGTCTGCCCCAAAGACTAAGAGGCTTTGGGTCAGTCTTGTTACTGCCGGTCTTAGGGTCTTGCAAGAAGTCCCCACTTCAGGCCTTCTCTCACTCTGCCTACTGTCTGGCATGGGCCAAAGAACCCCAGAGCTTAGAGACCCAGCCCCCAGGCCAATCCATTGGAAACAGAGGAGCAATAACCCACCTCAAGGTCACACATACAGTCAACAAGAGAGTTCAGAATCAGATTTGTGACATAAAATGAAACTCCGGATCCATCCACCCAGCTCCATGAAGGAGGCTGGGCCTTTAGCAGGATGCTAATGCTGGCTCCACCTTGCTCCCCCAACCCTGTTTCCTGCCCAGTGCTGCTTGCCCAGCGCCCAGCCGCCTCCCCGGCTCCTGGTCTCCGTTTTTCTTGCTAATTAGAGGTCTCAGCAATGACTCTGCTGTCCCAGCCATTTTAGAGCTGTCATTAATTTCAAGTGCCTTCAGAGATAATCATCATGGTAAAACCCCACGAGCTGCTGGGATGCAAGTGGCAGGACCAGCAGAGAGCAGGCATGCAGGCAGGCCTGTGTGTGCCTTCCTTTCCTGTACCCTGGGGGTCCTTGGGCTCCCCTCACTCCTCCACATCCTCAACCTCCCAGGGTGAGGAGAGAATAGAACAGGACATCACACACATAGAGAGCTTCAAAACCCAGTTCCACTTCTTAATCACTGAGTAACCTTGGACAAATCACCCACTTTCCCAGGGTTTCAGTTTTCTCACCTGTACAATGGGGATAGCAGGGTCAATCTTGAACTGAAAGGATGCATGTAAAGTAGAGCTTTGAGCTTGGCTTACAGTTGTTGTTGTTGTGAAGTGCCGTCGAGTCAGTTCCAACTCATAGCGACCCTGTATAGGGTTTCCTAGGAGCGGCTGGTGAGCTTGAACTGCTGACCTCACAGCTCAAACTGGCCTTGCAGTTCAGCACATTAACCCACAGCGCCACACCAGGGCTTATAGTAGGAATAGAATAAATGTAAGAGGGTCCTTCATTCAGCATTCCCCTCTTCTAGAGTTCCTTGCAGCAATCAGCTCCTGCTTTATTGGGACTTGCTAAGTTTTCACCCGAAACCAGGTTCTCCTGTGTGAAGTCTCAGGTCTGCACTAGGGAGCCTGGAGTGTGAGAAGAAAGAGGGAGGAGTAGTCTCTAGGGCCTTGCCTTAGGGCAGTCTCAGTCTAGGGAAGGGAGACAGGGATAGAAGAGATTTGATCCTGGTTTCAAATCCTGGTTTGATCTTGAAGCATCAGTGGAAACCAGAGAGGAGGCATACCAAGCAAGTGGACTGGCAAAAACAAGGCTCGAGTGTGGGGAACAGTTTTCAGCAGCAGCTCTGGAATATAATGTCTGATTCGTAACCAGAGGAGTCTCCGGCTGGACCACTCTGATGTTTCACATTCTCTGTGGCCTTGGGGACACTAAGGGACTCTAGGGGGGCCCACCTCAACAGATGAAAGCAAAAGCTGAAAAATGCCTGTTCAGCAGCTCAAGCTGAGGCCTCTGACTGGGTGGGCACACATTGACACACACCCCCTTTTCTGTACTCTCACCAGACCAGGCTAGACCTTCTAAAGCTCTTTCCTCAGGTTCCTTCCCCAAGTCTCCCCATCCCATTATCTATCTACTAGGGGCACTAAGACTAGGAGTGCTGGGCGTCTTTTCTTTTGGAGGAATAAGTAAGGGGAAATTACTTGGGAATGGTTTATAACGGGGAACTAAGTCTGCTGGGCAACTCCTCCCAGCCACAGCTCTGTGGTCATCCCCGCTGCCTTTGAGGCGGAGACAAATCTTTGCAAGACCCAGAAGGGCCTATCCCAGACGCCAGTTTCCTCAGCCCGCATCTGGGAATGAGGATGGGGAACGATGGGATGGGGCCCATTACTCCCGCCGGGATCACTGAGGCTGGGAGCAGGTGAGTCGGGGGTGGAGAGATGCCGTGACCGCCGTGCCTGCGTCAGTTGCCGCACCAAGAATAGCCCCGCCCCCGCCCCCTTCTCCTGCGGGCCTTCGAGCCCGCCGGGTGCTTGGCGGAGCCTTTACGCAGGAGCTGGAGAGCGTCTATTCCTGTCGGGCTGGTGGGAGGAGGCGGCGCGGGAGGGCGGGAGCTCACGGGTAACTCACAAACAGCCTAGGCGGGGGAAGCTGGGAGTCTGGGAAAAGGGTCCTGGAAGCACAGAGTTGGGGGACGAAGGAACCGCCTGCGCTGGGCTCTTGAAAGAAGAATGACTTCAGTGCCCTTCTTCCCACTTCCCCTCCCACCTGTAAGTCCCTCTGCCAAGCCTGCCTCCTACCGATTTACTGAATTATTCGAGTTCCTTTTTCTAGTCCATATTAGCTGTGTGACCGTGGGCAAGTCATTTAACCACTCTGAGCCTGTATTTTCGTCTCTCTGTCAAATGGAGAAAAATAGTGCCACCTCTCAGGAGGATGAATGTAGAGAGCATCGCCACCAGCTATGGGTGAGTTTAGGATGATGGTGGAGGTCTAAGACATAGAAGCCAGGAGAGTTCTCCAAGCAGGACTGTCCAGAGCAGCGAGGCTGAGATATATCCTAGAATTGTCTAATGGAAACACAAGTTCTGTGAAGCTCTGGAAGTGGTGGTGTGTGGGGCTTAATAATGGAGCTGGTGCTGGGGGTGGAGGCGTGGGGAGTGATGGGTGGCCTGGTCCAACAGGCTTTCCATGGTCCAGGGCACTGGGATCAGACTCCAGGATCTGCCTAGAGACTTAAGAGGATCAGTCTTGTCCCTGCCAGTCTCAGCGTCCTTCTCCGCCTGCTGGAATCTGTAGACCTGTGGGCTAATAAGGATACTCCCAAAGTGGGTAAGAGGTGATGTCAGCATTGGTGGCTTTTCTTATTTGTAGTCAGATTAGTTTGGCGTTGAAGGGCATCTGGCTTCAAGGAGATTAAGGGGTGTACTGTGGATGGAGACGGGGTCTAAAGGGTTGTAGTCCACTCTGCAGGCTTTACCAAGGCATCCCCCCACCAGCCATTTCTCATTCTCTGCGAGACAAAAAGGATTTTTATCTCTGAGAGGTCCCATTCCTTGGGCACATCTGAGGATGTGGCTCCAACCCAGATAGCTTGAAGAACCGGGCGGGGGCAGCCAAAACCAAAATAAGGCACCGCGCTGCCCTCTGCTGGTGCCGTAGTGCAGTAGCCGCGGCAAGAGGCGGCTAGAAGTGTGGTCTGCCCTCTGCTGGAAAAGAAGCGCGTCTGGGCGGGGACCCGGCCTGCAAAGTGTGTGTGTAGCGAAGAGGGTGGGCGCAAGCCTCCAGTCAGTGTAGAGGCGCCGAGTCGGCGCTCCTTCCTCGCGGTCACCTGGAGCTTCCCGCTCTGACCGCGCCCCCCGAAAGGCCGCCAGAATATGGGTCCTTCAGGAGTTCGCGGACATTTCCGAGAGGAGGGTACGAAGTGCAGGACGGAAGCTCTTGATTTGATCCTTCCCACTCCGTCCTCCAAAAAACCCTGGCCAGGTGGAAAGCCCTGTTCGTTCACGCCACTCCACACGGTAGTGTGCATTGACCCCAGGTACACGTGTGAGCACAGTCACGCGCTCACATGAGCACGCCTGTGGCTCCACACAATCACACGCTAAGGTGAGCACACACATCAAGGAGGATCTCAGGCCGGGCTGGCCCGGGACTCACCTTGAGCCCGGGACCCACGGGGTGCGGCCGTGCCCAGGGTTGGAACGCCGGGGTGCCGGCTCAGATTGGAGGCTGGCGCGCCCTAGCCCCCTTGCCACTTTCGCTGCCTTAGCCGTTCTGGGAAAGGGTCGCGGGTACTGCTCACTCTCCGCCCCCTTCTATAGAAGACGACAAGCCCCCCCAACCCCACCCCCATCTCACTCGGTTTAGCGGCCGCACCTTCTCCTCCCCCGCCCAGCTCCAGCCGCTCGCTTGCTTGCTCGCTTGCTCCCTCCCTTCCTCGGTCCCTCCTCCCTGCCTGGCTCGCTCCCCGCTTGTCGCGCTCCCTCCCCGCGCCGCGGCAGAGCGCGGAGCCCGAGCGGGAGCCGGCGCGGGAGCCAGAGCGGGAGACTGGCCACAGCACAGGCGGCGGCGGGGGGTCCGGGTCTCGGCCCCGGAGCGCGCGGAGTCCCCACCCGCGCAGCTCCGGCCCCTCTCCCGTAGCGGGGTTCTTTGCAGAATGAGCGAACGCTGCGCGCCGGCCCCAGCCCTGGCCCCGGCCCTGCGGCGGAGCGCGCCCGGCCTCGACCCCGGCCCTAGCGGCAGAGGCGGCGGCGGCGGCGGCTCTGGACCGGCCCGGGGAATAAAATACGACTCCGGGAGCCCGCGTCGCGCGTCTTGAGCGCGCCTGCCTCTTCGCCCGCCGGGGCCGCGGCCTCTCGCTTCCCCACGCCCGGGCCCTTGTTTAGGCTCCGGCTTGGCTCTTGCCCGCTTAGGGCAGATAGACGGACCGCCAGCCCCGCGAGGGCGCGCGGACAGTCGGGCGGAGGTGTTGGAGAAAGAGCAGGGGACGTAGGAGGAGGCTGAGCAGGGGCTGGGGCCGGGCCGGACCCGCGGGGGAGACATGCGATTGGTGACCGAGTCGAGCGGACGGACGGCGCGCCCGAGATGCAGGTGAGCCAGGCGGCCGCGGCGGAGCCCAGCAGCTGCAGCCCCGCGGGGAGCGTTCCTGGGGGCCGCCGTCGGCCCGAGCTGCGCCCTCCTGGGACTGTCGGACTCCCCGGCACCACCCAAACCTCCCTTTGGGAACCGGGGCCTGACCCGGTTATCCTCACCCCAGAAAATTCTAGGGTGGCAAGCTGAAATACGGGAGCTCCAGAGTGGTTCCCACCGGCGCTTTCTGGCCCCCCCCCCCCATTCTGAACACGAATCACCCTGGAGGTTAAGTCCCTTTCCCAGCGCTGGGCACCTCTCTCCATAGACCTCCGATACCCTCAGCTCCCACCCCACGCCCACACCAGGCACCCCAAGCTGTTGCAGGCAGGGACGACCCGGGTTTCTGTTCACGGGCTCCAGGCTGGCCAGCATCTCTCACCCTACACAAGGGGTGGCCTTTGCAGCGTCAGCTCAGTGAAGGGGAAGAAAGGGCATGTAGGAGAAGGTAGAGAGAGTGGAGGGGAGAGAGTTGAGGGTCAGAGAGGACCAATGGACCCTTTGGGGGGCTTCCTCTTTGTCTACCTTCAGCCAAAGATTCTCATCTCCTCTGCCCCACTTTTCATTCTGAGGCTGAAGCAGGTGGGAGGTGGGAACCAGCTGAGAAGAGGGAGATAAAAAGGGAGCCTAGTGCTCTACCTCCCTCCAGCCCCCATCTTGGGCACCCTCCGTGGGGTGGGCTCCTGCTCCTCCAGGGAACCCTTGGAGATGTGTCCCCTCCAGGCAGATTTCCACTTTAAGGAGGAGGGGTGGGGCCAGGCCCAATAGGCAGTCCCCTCCCTCTCTTGCCCTGGGTCCCAGCTCAGCCTTGGTTGTACAGGGCACCTCTTCTTTGTTCTCAAAGGTCCTCAGATTTGGGGCGGAGAAAAGGGACATCTGAGAGGATTTGACCAGCTCTGCCCTGGTGGGAGTACAGGAGGTCCTGAGGTGGGGAAGAGGTACCATCGGGCAAGCCCCTTCCTGGCCAGCCCAGCCCAGCCTTCCTCAGTCCTATTCCTCTGGGGTAGCCAGAGGGGCATACAGCCCAGCCCACCCCGGCCCCGTTGCTCGTTGCTCAGGACTCAGCCCTGCTGGTCATTATGCCACCGGTTTCAGCATGGGTGCCTTCCAGACCTGGGAGCAGTGAACCAGGCACCCAGCCTGCAGAGGTCCTGGGGCTTCCCCAGATCCAGCGCCAGTGAGGGGAAAGAGGGTCAGCTGCTCCCAGATCCTTTGTCCTTGTGTTGGCCAGGAGGGGCTCAGAGTCCTCAGGCCTCTGGGAAGGGACCAGCACCTGTTCTGCTGGGACACCCTTCTTGTCCTTCCTGCCTTCTACCACTGCCCTGAAGGCAGGCTGTAGGGGAGAGGGTAGCAGAAGGGAGAGACCCCCAAACTCTTTGAAATCATGATGGCCACAGTCCTAGGGAGGAGTCCCAGCTGCACCAGGCTGCCCTTGCTGAAGGCAGGCCCCCTTATATGCTCTTGTCATCTCTGCCCCACCCCCACCATTTAAATGTGAGGCCGGCAGGCTTGGCAGGGCTTGGTTAAGACTGCACTGTTCCCTAGGACTTGGAGTTAGAGTGAATTTCAGAACCAAGGGGCCAGGTTGTAGGGGTGTGTGTGTGTGTGTGTGTGTGTTTTCAGGCTGAGGTATTGCTTGTGGACTGAAGGATGTTGTGTGGAAAGACCCCTCTACTCCTTGCAAATAGTCTTCTTTCAGTCTAGGGGTCATCTCCTCCATTCTTGGCCTCTGAACACCAATTCTTCCCATATTAGGTATTGTTTTTGTGAAGTGCAGAATTTGTAAAGAAAACCCCAAAAACCACTCTGTGAGGGTGAGTAGGCAGATCCCTGATACCAGTGGTGGCTCATCTGGTGCTGCTCCTCAGGAACCAACAGAAGCTAAGAGGAACACCATGGGGGGAGACACGGGGTGAGGGAGCACGGGAGGGTCTTGTTGAAAAAGTAGGCATTGCAGTGATGAATGCAGGCCACATGAGCGTCTGAGGCAGCGTTGTCTGGGGGAGGGTTGAGGAAGTGGATCCTGTGGGACAGGGCAGGGCTGGGAAAGGGAGGCTACTGAGTCAGGGTCTTGGTTTGCTTGGCTGGGGTCCCTTGGTTTAACTGTTCTATCCATGACAAGTCCAGGTGTGGAATGATACCTCCCAGCCTCTTCCACACCCCCACAGCCCCAGGCTCTCTACTGCTCCCACCAGTCCCACCACGTACCTCTGCAACCTTAACATAGTTTGATCCAGCATCCCTACCCAGAAGGCCTTCTCTCCATCTCGTGGCTCCTCCCCAAGAGTCTGATCCAAATTACTATCCTCTTTCTCTAGACACCCACAGTAGATCCCCATTGATTTGCATTTGTACCAACCCATTCATTCATGCTGTATTCTGCATATCTTGGCAGAGCTGTCTGCTTGGCTATGGGTTAGGCCCTCCCATGGCACCCATGTTGTCTTGAACACCTGGGCAATCCTTGTAACCATCCCTAGAACTGGGCAGATACTGGGAGGCAGGCACCAGGGAGCAGCTGTTGACTGGCAGCAAAGACTAGCTGCAGGGGACATGGTGTCCCTAGCCTGTATGGATGGAGAGAGTTAGGTGGTATTAAAGATACCCAAGACAGAGATTGGGGACCAACACTGGCTGGTAGACCCTCATAGATGACGCTAGTTTAATTCCCTGCAGATGGGAAGACTCAGCTTTCCGTCTCTCAGAGCCAAGTCTCATGCAGCATACCCAATAACACACACAGGGAAAGGTACGATTTCTCCAGGGTGCTGAGGCTGTCAGGGAGAGAGGAACTGGGCTGGGCACTGAGGTAGCAGTAGACTTTGCAGAAACACAGAGAACAGGGGATTCCAGAATTCCTAAGTCCAGGAAGATTTTTATAGTCAAAATGAGCAGGCAAGTACATTGCCAAATGCATTTGAGACATTCTTGATGTTGACCTTTGTTTATGTATTGAATGAATGAATGAGCATCCTTGAGTGTAGTGGGCCCAGTAGAATTGTACTGAGAACAATATACTCATGTGTTTTTTCCATGTTATTTTATAGTGAAGATGCTAAGAGTGTAAACTGTATAAAACCAGCTGGCAGAGTTCAGTTCTCACCTTCACTACTGCCTAACTCTGTGACTCTGGGCAAGTTACCTAATCTCTCTGGGCATCAGTCTCCTTATCCATAAAATAAGGAAAACAACACTGTACTTCCAGGGAGAATTAGAGGGATTGCTATGTATATGTAGCGTATTTTTTGCTAGAACAGTATCTGGTACAAACGAAAATCTCAAAAATGCTAGCTGTGAGTTTCTATCAGCGATATGCTCTCTGTCTTATTCTTTTAGGGGGTACCAAGACTATTTTATAGGTGAGAGAACAGACAGCCAGGGAGGTGAAAGGACTTGTCCTAGCTCTCTAGTTAATAAGCCTGGGCCCCATCTAGAATTCCTTCATCTTGACCTCTGATCTAGGGCTCCAGCCACGACCTGCTAATGAATTAATCAGTTTATTTAGTGTTCTTCATAATAACATAATAAATAATCTAGTGCACACCGTGAACCCACTCCCCACCCTGACAACAGCACTTTATCTTTCCATGAACTCTCTTCACCTCCACCCCTTGGCCTCTTTTTCTGAGGCAACCACTGTCCTTGTGTATTTATGTTGTGTATTTAGCATTTCCTTGCCTTTTAAACATAGTACAGTTTAATGCATATCAGTTGTTCAATTTTAGTTGTTTTTGAATTGTATAAAAAACAAAGTGTTTGCATTTCTCTAGAACAGGCTTTTTGGGGGTTCACATATTCTTGGTGGTAGTTTTCCATGGAGTCAGTTCCAACTCATAGTGACCCTGTATTGAGTTTCCAAGGCTATAAATCTTTACAGGAGCAGGAAGTCTCATCTTTCTCCCACAAAACATCTGGTAGATTCGAACTGCTGACCTGTGGTTAGCAGCTGAATTCTTAACCCACTATGCTACCAGAGCGCCACTTATCTGTATTGTTACAGATAATAGCAGATGGAGGTCATTCATTTTTGCTGTTGTATAATGTTCTATGTTGCTGGTGTTAAATGCCATTGAGACAGTTCCAACTCATAGCAACCCTATATAGGGTTTCCAAGGAGCAGCTTGTGGGTTTGAACTGCCGACCTTGTTCTATAGTACACGGTATATATTGTTCTCTTGTTGATGGTGGGCATTTAGGTCGCTTCATTTATTTATTTATTTTTTACTCTTGTATATAATGCTACCATGAACTTTCTTGCTATCCTCTAGGACAATGTGCAGAGTGTCTCTGGGGCACATAGGAGGGAGCAGCATTATTGGGCCATAGGGCGTGCGCATGTTTAGCTTTACTAGGGAACTCCAAAGTGTTTTTCAAATTGGTTGGACCAACTCAGACTGCCCTCAGCAGGAGATGAGTGTTCTCATTCTCCCTCTGCTTACCAACCCTCAGTATTGTCAGATGTCTTGATTTTTGCTGATCAAATGAGTGTAAAATGATATTTCAGTATTGTCTTGATTTATGGTTCTGGCGTTCAGGGTTTCTGGCGTATGGAATGGGGATGGATGCTCACTAAACAATCATCCTCACCTTAGCTCAGTTTCCCTATTTGTGGGGATGCTGCGTGAACAAGGGAGGGTTTCAGTCCCTGTACCTTTAAAGCCAAGTCCAGGAACCCTACTGGCTCTCTATTCTCCCCAGAATGGGAAGGGGTGGCCTGAGTTTGGGAAGTGGAGGAAATCTGTGCTGCATTAATTCAATGTTCCCTCCCTGCACAGCTCCCTAAAACCCCCATCTCTACACTCTGGCAGTTAGCATAGGGCCTGGCATCAGTAAGTGCTTAATAAGAGTTTGGTGACATGGGGAATGAGTACCAGATGAAACCAATGTGTGACTGAGTGAGTGGTGGACCGCTGAGCAAGGAGGCCCCTGGGAATCATAGGGCCCCATGAAGCCTCAACCCCTTGCTTGCCCAGAGGGGCTGAGAAACTGGGTGCTAGCAGGCTCATTGGAGCTGCCTCACCCTGCCTGGCTGGTGCACCAAGAACTGATTCCCTGCTGCCTTCTCCACCCGGGTCTGGGCCCCTGGAGCTGGTTAGCAATGAGCGCTGGGGCTGGCAGAATAATTATGCCTATTTCATGTGACATCCAAATTGATTGCCGCCAGGGTGACATTACCAGGGCATTGTTCCTAGTCTCCAACCTCTTATTACGTGTTATTAGGGTGTGTGGTGTGTGTGTTTTGCTATTTTTTTTCCCATTTCAGGGAATTAATCTCTCTTAGCCACCTCCTCTACTTCTCTCTGCAGAGAACCTTTTTGATGCTCTGGGAGGGGGTGGGGGACCGGCCAATACTGCCTCCCCTACCTGGTTCAGGGCAGGGCTGCAAATGCAGCTGGGGAATGGGCCATTCACAAGACCTTTAATTTGGGTGCATGATGGGGACATCACAGAACTGAGAGGGGCTGCTAAGGAGCAGCTCTCAGCAGAAGATCCTACCAGAGCCCTGCTTCATGGCCTGTATTTGTATACCACCTTTGACAGGCTGCTCACTCACTGTGTATAACGGATGATCTCCCATCTCAAGCCATGTGATGTTGTATCTGATTCTCACACTGAGCTGGACTGGATCTCTCAGCTCCGCCCTCTGGACCCACACTGGACCCTTCGCACCCCCTTAGAAATTTGCAGAGGGTCATTTGCCCCCACCCCCCAAGCCTGAGCTTCTTCTGAACAGGAGTGCCAGGATACCGTTGATTGTACCGGAGCTGAGCACAGCACCTGTATGTGTCTGACCAGAGGTGTCCTTCCTCTCCCTGATACGGAGCTCAGCTTACCAGGCTGGGAAAATGGGCTTTGGCAAGGGGTTGGCCAAGATTCAGTTGAGCAGAGAGGGCTTTGAACAGTCAGTGCCAAGAGAAGAGCAAGTGTTTTTATTTATAGTTTGCCTGTCCCTGTTATAAATAACGTGCTGATTTGTGATGTGTTGGGGTTTGTGTGTTTTTTTAAAGCCTTTCCCCCCTTTTTGAGGCAGAAATAACCTAACCCTTTACCCATCCCTGACCCAGCCCCACAGTGAGTCGAGTGGTCACGTGACACTTGCATGCTGTTGGGGAGAGAAAGTGACTGCAATCAGGAGGTTGGGGTTCTTCTCAGGCCTAGCCTTAAGATTCTGTGGGGTCATGGACAAGTCCCAGATGCTCTTGGGCCTCAGTTTCCCACGTGTGCAATGGTCTGTAAGGTGATTATGTCTCAGTCTCCTCCTCAGCAAAATGGAGTTAATGATATCTCGCTCTTTGAAGGTTGGTAGTTTGCAAAGCACTTAGTGCATCTGTTGGATGTGAATATTGCCCTTTCTGCCCTTATCCGTTTCCAACAAGTAGGAAAGCCTTTGGGCTAAAGTCATGCCTTGAACTTGAACCACAGAGAGATAGTTCGCAAGGTCCAGATTGGCTGCTGTCTAGTCCAGCCTGATTTGTGTCTAATCCCAGATCTGCCACTTATTTTCGTGTGACTTTGGGCAAATTACCTCAGTTTTCTAACCTGTAAAATGAGATAACAGCACCTACCTCCGAGGGTTGTTGTAGGATTAAAGGATCAAATAAGTTTGTGCCTGACACGGAATCAGTGCTAGGTGAGTGTTAGATGAGTTGGTTGGTTTTTTACAAGGCACTGTAATTAACTAGAAGGAGCCCTGGTGACGCAGTGGTTAAGCTGCTAATCTAAAGGTTGGTGGTTCTAACCACTGGCTGCTCCTTGGGAGAAAGATGTGACACAGTCTGTGTCCATAAAAACTACAGCCTTGGATATAAAACTAATGTTCTCCCATGTAAACTATCACATAATTCACAATAAACATTAAAAAAAACAAATAAACAAAAACTTACCGCCTTGGAACCTTATGGGGCAGTTCTGCTCTGTCCTACAGGGAAGCTGTGAGTCAGAATCTACTTGATAGCAACAGGTTTGGTTTGGTAAGAACATGACTAGGAGCATAGACTTTGGAACCAAACTGTTTCAGATCATGCTAGCTGTGTGACCTCCGTGAATTACATCATAACCTCTCTGTTTCTGGTTTTGTTTTTTTCATATGTAAAACGGGGCTAATAATGCTGTTATTGCTGAGTGCCATCGAGTCAATTCTGACTCATAGTGACCCTGTTTAGGGTTTCTGAGGAGTGACTGGTGAGCTTGAACTGCCGAGCTTGTGGTTCAAACCGACCTTACAGTCCAGTGCTTATTCTACAGCACCACACTAGGACTTTAATAGGTTATTGTGGGACTTAAAGAATTACTATATATAAACTACTTAGAGTGGTACCTGACACACCCAAGACCCCTTACGGGTTTTTCTAATCGTCATCATACTTGATTAGGTCTCTGGTCTTCAAAGCCCATGCTGGCTCCATTACTGCTCTCTATTTCTTGTCTGTGAGACTGTGACCAGCTTCCTCTTTCAAGGCCACCTTCCCAGAGTGGGGTTGGCTGGTTTCTCAGCCTCTCAAGCCTGGGGGTGGGCTGATTAAGGTCTTCTCAAGACAGAGGAACACTGAGGGCTGGGACAGCTGGGAGGACCTCCCATGGGGGCCTCAGGAAGATACAGGGTGCAGGACCTAGGTTTTCCTTGGGCCCCTCAGGTCACCCCACAACCTAGCTCTCCCCATCTCTGGGCAGTCCTAGTCCAAATGGAGCCCCTACCCAGGAAATTCCCAGAACCAGTGGCTCCCTCCAGCCCTACCCCCAGGCCTGCTCAAAGCTCCCCAGTTGTTAGCTCACCTTAGAACAACCCACAGTGGTCCAGGACTCATCCAAGGTCACGAAGTTGGGCAGGGGTGCACTGGCTGGAGTCCAGGCTGTGAGTCCAGAACAGTCGACTCACCCGGAAGCTGCTTCCTCCAGCCCCTGCTCCTTTCCACCAAGCCGGCCACTCCTGGAGGAAGAGCCTATATATAGAAGCCTTTAAACACTTAAGATGCTTTGACAATTAAAATTCATAATTTATCCCGCAAATGGCCTGAGGCTGCGGGCTGGCCGGAAGGCTGGTAGCTCCCATATCAGCCTTGCTCCAATGGGGTGGGCAGTGAGGTGGGCAGGGGCATTCCTTCCTCCCTGTCAAGTAAAGGGAGGCAGATGCTTTCTCAGGCCACATGGGGGAGGGCCTCCGCCAGGGTTTCACCTGTCCTGGGGGGCAGCCACACCATGCCCAGTCAGCACCATCCAGAGGCTGAGAGGCTGGATGAGCACCTTTTGGAAAGGATTTGAGTTTCCAAATGCGCTTAAGAGATGGGACTGGTGGCGCTAAGCCAGGAGGGAGTGGGGAGAGGAAGGGTGCGGGCACATACCCCACTCAGACCACATACCTGGTACCCAAGCACACACATACACACACACACACACACACACACACACACACACACACACGGGCCCAGGAACTCTTCACCAAAACCAAGAGTGGGAGGAAAATAAAGAATTATGCACGACAAAAAGGACGTGACCTCAATTTTCTTCCAGGTTGATTTTCCTTTCCCTGTGGTGGGTGGCTGGAGGAGGAGGGGTAGTGGGAGGGTAGCCCAGCCCCAGAGGAGACAGACAGATGTTTCCCCGCTGAGGCCACACAGTCCATCCATCTGTGTTTCTCCTGCCAGAAGCTCAGCCCCCTCAGGGTCCTTGCCCACCCATAACCCTCCCCAGGGCTCTCAGCATCCCAGTGGCATAGTCTGCCCCTTGGATGCTCACACCTTAAGCCATTATCAGCCATTCACACCTCAACAGGGATTTGCTCCAGCAAATCCAGAAAGGAGTGCCTTTAAAAGGAGTCCAGGGGCAGGATTTGGGGCTGAAGAAAAGTAATTAAGAGTCCCTGGTGCTCTCAGACTGACCAGGGCACAAGTTACCTCCAAGCTCCAGCCTTTGCTTTTGCTTTTCCCTCTACCTTTGACACTGGTCCCTGCCCCTCACTTGGCCTGTGGAACAGCAATCCGTGCTTCCTCCTCAGCTTCTGGAAGCCTTTATTAAGATCCTCCAGTAAGAGATCAGAGTGTGAGGCCCACCTAGTGCTCTTGTGAACTGTTCCATCCTGTGGTTTGAGGGGCTCTGTGTACCCCTTTGAAGACAGAGGAGGGTGCAGGTGACTGAGACACACCTGAGGGATCAAGCTTTATGTACCAGGGACCAGAAGTGATTGGGGTATGTTCTCCCCTGCATCAGCCTCTTGTGTCCCTCTCAGCCTGGCCTTATTCTAGAGGTTTGGCTCCCCTGGGGCTGCTGGGCTAAATCAGACCCAGCCCCATGATGGCAGTTCTCAGTCTGGGGGTAGAGGGAGACAGATACACAGGGAGACAGGCTGAGGGTCACCTGAGATCCTGAGGGCACCCACAGGAGGCGGAGCGCTCCTTCCTAGGGACTTGAGAAAAGCACTTGGGAGAAGAGCCCCTTGAGGAAGGACCAGGCAGAGATGACCATGGGTGTGCCTTCTAAAAGGCAGGTCTCGTTCTACCCCAAACACACTGCCCACTGCCTGGGTCGGGGCACCTCCAGCTAACACATTTTACTGTCTCCTGAAATGGATCCGTAAAGTAGTGACAGGACAGGGCAGGTCAGAGGAAATAAAGACCTTGTCCTGTCTCTGTTGATCAGTGACCAAGTATAAGTTCCTGCAGCTTTCTGAATCTCAGCCTGAATGGAGGTAGTAAAGCCACCCCGTGAAATCAGAAGGAGGACCAGACACACTCCTAGACCCTAGGCTCTCCCAGGTCAGAAGGAGCTCAGGAAATGGTACCTGAATCCTGGGAGCAACTATTCTGTTTTCCACTGACTCCTCCATCTTTATCCACAGCCAGCCCCATGCACGCCTCTTCTCTTCCCTCCCACCTCTATTCTCTCCTATCTGTCCTGCCCTGAGTTTCTCTTCATGTATCTCAGGCGTTTTGTTGCTTTCACCTTGCCCATCTCTTGCTCTTCAGGTCATTTCTTGGAGCTAGGAGGGCACTGGGTGAACATGGTATCCCATCTGAAACACTAGTTATCCTCCCTTGTCGGCTACACCCCCGCCCCCACGCACCTCTTTCTGCTGCAGACCCAGCCATAGGAACGGAGACAGTCAGGGTGGAACGGCATCTTGCTCACCTGCTTCATTTCCCTGTGGGGATGGAACCCAGTACTGTTGTCTCAGGTCACAGAGCCAGGCCTTGGAGGCAGGCCGAGAACCCAGAGGGTCCCTGCTCCAGCCATCGAGGCTGTTGCCTCCATGCCAGGGATCTCATGCTGTGTGTGCCGGGAAGCTCTGAGACCCCCGCGGAATGCTGAGTAGGAGCACCATGAAATATTGATACTGTAAACCTAAAATAACTAAACCTCCCGTCCTGGGCTGCAGCAGCCCCCAAATTAGGTACAAGTCTAGTAGAGACAGCAGCAGCAGGCGCAGGAGAAAGGCAGGCTGGGAAAACACTGAAAACAATTCAGTGTTCAACATACCGCTTTCTGACAGTTGGAGGCAGGATGCTGGATGCAGCTCTGTGAGAACTAGTGCTTCCCCCAGCCCTGAGGTCACAGACCTGGCACACTGGCCCCTCCCCTAGGTTGGCCTTTGAGGGTCCGAGAGAAGCCCTTTTTCATGCCACACAGCTTTTGGGGCAGTTTACCCAGCCAGGAAGAACAGCAGAGTTTACTGCCTAGCTGTGTGCCTAGGGTAAATGGATTCTCTTTTTAAATGGGAACCTGTTTTTCTTATTTGTAAAGTGGGAGTTAATACTCTTTTGAATGTTGGTGTCAGAGTTTCTGAAATGGTCTGTGTAAAGCCCAAAGCCTGGCCTGGTTAGGCATTCTGCAAATGTTAGTCCCATCCTTTTTCTAAAGGGATGTCTGACTGCCTCTGTGGAGGAGACATCCCCCTGCCCCAGAGGCCTTATCCGACAGAATTGACCTTTGACCTCCCACCGATGCCCTGGATTCTTCTGATTTTTCCAGTCACCCTCCCCTCCCCCAGTCTGGGGAGCTGACCAGCGTGGGGTCCCCCTCAAGTATGTCCTCCAGCTCCACTGGAACTGCAGTTTAGGGCATGGCCCTCTTTCCTCATCCTCTAACAGGTATAAGGATGTTAGCTTTCCAGCTAGAGAAAGTTGTGTTTCTGTTGTTGGCTCCACAGGGGAACCTGGAATCCTGCACAGGGTGGGGATGTGCCAGAGAGGGCAGGCACTTGCCTGAAGTCACACAGTGGGCTTGCAACCAGGAAACTCATGGGGCTGGTATCAAGGAGCGGTGCCTGAGCCAGGTCGCATCTGCCTTGGGATGTGAGTTGGGGGAGAGGGTACATGGTGGTGGGCAGCTCAGAGCCTGGGTCTTGCCCCCCTGCTACTTCCTCCACCTCTCTGGGGTTGTGGAGGCCCCGGTCTGCTATGGGGTCTGTGTGCCATGCTCCAGGCATGCCTCCGTACTGCCAGTCTACCCGCCTGCTTTTGATGTTTATTTCTTTACTATTTATTGGTTCCATTTTTAAAGTCTCACCCTTGTGGGAAACCCTTCAGGGGAGGACAAGACTCTAAAATAAAACACTGATTAAAATGCATAAAACAAAAAATGCATAAACACCTGTCCTTGCGATTGCTGGAGTAACCAGCAAGATTAATCGTGCCAGGATGTCAGGAGTGGCACATTGCCCATTCATCATACACACCCTGCCAGCATTCCTTGATGACAGAGTCCTTGGTAGGGGTGTTAGATCAGGATACTAGGTGCTGGGCTGGCTTGGGCAGGCACCCTAGGCGCTCTGATCTCAGTTTCCCCACCCTTCAGGGCAACCGCATATGAAAGGTGATGGGGGCATAGGGAGTGGTGAGTGAGGCAATTTGGAACATGCACCATCCTAGAGCTATCCTGGTCCTGTCGAGCACAGCGTACTGCCCTTCTGTGCTAACTGCCAGGCCTGGGGTTCTATGTGGTTGTGCAAGGCAAGGCTGACTAGCTTTTCCATCAGTATGTTTGAATTCCCCAAGTCTCCCGTGGCTCAATGGGTCTGCCCCAGAGTCAACACCATTAGACCCCTGCACAGTCTCACTCATGCATACACACTTGCTTTCAAAGAACATTCATTGTGTGCCTTGCTTTGGGCTGAGGTTGCCAGGCATGCCTTCTGCCCTTGGAAACTTCATTGACAAGCAGGGGAAGCAGATGTACACCTGCCAAGTTGACCCAGGATTAAACACAAATTGCAGGAGAAGTACCAAGTGCTGAGACTTTGGATGATGTTTGTTTCTCTCTTTGCATGAGCCACTAGGAAGCTCTATTCTTCAGTCATCCTGCAAGATGTTGCAACATTCTTTCTTATCTTCTGTAGCTTGTTCGTTTTATCATCTGTGGCATTTTATCTTTGGGGAATGAGGAGTCCTATCCTAGTGTGGTACTGTAGGATTAGCACTGGACTGCTGACCGAAAGGTTGGTGGTTCAAATCCTTGGAAACCCTATACAGGATTACTACCAGTCAAAACCGACAGCATGTAACAACAACATACATCAATTTCACAGGGTTACTGTTGGTATGAATAAGGTGCCTCGGTGTTATTGGCAAAAGAAGATTTCTGATTTAGGAGGTCAGGGATGGCTTCATGGAGGAAGCAGCCTTTGGGGTGGGATGGTCACAAAGGGCTCCTTGGACAGGAGGTGGGGGCAGTTCTGCAAAAGGAGAGAACTTAGAGGCTGGACCGTGCAGGGTAAGGTGGGGATACCTGGGTAGCTTTGCTGGGGAGAGTGGTAAGAGAGGAAGCAGATGGATATGTGGAAGCAAGCTGGTGGTAGCTTTGACTCGTGCCGTTTGAGGGGCTTACCAGCATCTCAGGATACCCTATATCTCACTCCCCATGCCTCCTCACCAGCAGCCCCAACCTTGCCCTCTAGCCCAAGCTGGATGCTGAGAGTCCTGTTTACCGCTTGAGGTCCCCAGCCTCACACTCGTGCCAGCCCAATTGCGGGCCCAATTACTTATTGATTATCTGTCAGGATGTTTGCTTTTCTGGTGGGTCACTGGAGCGTGTGTGACTCTGGAAAACATCCTGGGGGGGGGGGGGTGCGGCTGGGAGGCCAAGCCACAGAGGAGGCTGGAGAGAAGCTAATAGGGCCTGGATGTGGGGAATGAATCAGTCTTAGGGGGAAAGAAATCTTGCAGATTCCATAACATGTCAGTGACACCCAGAGCCTCTCTGGTTAATCAGTCACTTAGTTGATCAACAACCAGGGAGCTCCAGTCAGTCCTGGGAGACAGACGTAACTTTGGAAAGTACATTGCGTTGGTATTGGCAACGCTCTGGTTCCAGTCAGCCCACTCGATTGCCTGGGTGATGTTTGGCAGCTACACCTTCTCTGCTCCTTAGTTGCCTTAAGGATTGAATTGTGGATTCTATTGAGATGGTGTGGAAAGGGGTGGCCGGAGGGAGAAGGGTCCCCCCAGGGCCATAAAGGGATGGACACTGCAGCCGAACCTCAGGGTGCTAGCAGCAGAGTGAGGAGCAGGGCTGCACCATCTGGTCTACCCCCCTGGAGATTCAAGAGTGCAGTTCCTAGAGAGTTGGGACCAACCCTTCCAGGCCCTACTTCCACCTCCTCCGCATGCTGGGCCAGTTTTCTTGCAGAAGACAGCAGAGGGGAGGACATGGGGACAGAGGAGGGAAGAGGAAATGGGAGGTCACTGGGCACAAGTGGAAAGCAAGTGGCCTCTGAATAAGAGATGGGGAGAATAACGGGGAGCCAGCTCCCACACCAAGCCACCCACTGCCATGAAGTCAGTTCCAACTCACAGTGACCTTACAGGCCAGCGCAGAGCTGGCTGCCTGTGGCTTCCAAGGCGGTCACTTTACTGAAGCAGACTGCCTCTTCTTTCTCCTACAGAGCCAGATGGTGGGCTTGAACCACTGACCTTTTGGCTAGCAGCCTAGAACTTCATTCATGTAGCTCCACATACCCCTTCCTTACTCTTCCTTTCAACCTATCCTCAAGCAAGGGTCCCCGGGGATCCCTGAGCTCACCTCACCTGTCACCATCCAAGTCCTGCATGTTCTGTAGGGTCTGGCTGTCCCCAGCCTCCCTTCGGGTACCACAGTGTGGAGCAGCTGTCCTGGCATTGCCCGTCCAGGGCTGTGAGAACCTAACCAGCTCCTCCCTCAGCCTAGCAGCCTCATAGAGCGCTGGTACCAGGAGGAAGATGTTTAGAATTCTGAGAGACAGAACCGGTGAGAGTTGAGAGGCTTTCAGGGGACCCAGCTGATTGCCCTTCGGAGCTAACTGCCAGGTCTGGGGCAAGAGGGCAGAAAAAGTTTCTCCGAGTAGCAGACATTCAGTTTGGCCTTGAAGCCAGGATTTCGATAGGCAGTTGAAGCTCATTCCAAGGCAAGCTCTGTAGGTGCAAAGGCCAGGAGGCTGGAAACCCCTTTTAGGGTCCTGAACTCCTGGGCCGGGCTAAGAGGAAGGTAAGAGTTAGGAATTTCACAGGATGCTTAGCTGGGATTTACAGGTGCAAGGGGAAGGGCTGGGTTCTACTTTCTATATGGGTACCTTCCACTGATCTAGGAACCCCATCAGGGAGCGGGTTTGTAAACAATGCCAGCTATTGCTGGGCATCTGCCGGTTTGCTGGCTGCCCAGGATTCTTGGGCCTGGGGCCTCAACAGCTGTGCTGGTAGGGAGGGAACCATGGCATCTGAAACTGGGGGGTCTCGGGGCTACCTGTGGGTCCCCAGCAGCCTTGGGAGCCCCAGCTAGGCCTGCTGGGGACCATTCAATATCTCTGGTGCTGCTCCTAGGGGCCTCAACCTTTGAGCCCCTTTGATCCCTTCCGTGAGCCCAAGGGCGGCTCAGCAGGTCTGACTTTATCTCTGCTAAGCAGTGGGGAAGCTGAGGCTCAAGGAGGAGTGTTGGGCCTGTACGTAAAGGAGGCTGGGACTGCCTGTGGCTCCCACACCAGGCTTCTCTGAGGTGACTCCACTCCCTGTCCCCAATATGTTGAGAGGGTCCTTCAGGTAGGTCTGGGCAGGGTAAGGAACAAGGAGGAGTCAGCCTGGGTCCTAGGCAGGTGGCATATGTGACCTCCCACCTGCCAGAGGAGCAGGGAACTGAGGGCTTGGGGTAGGGAGCTCTGGTAGCGTAGTCGTTAGGAATCGGGCTGTGAACCTTAAGGTCAGCAGTTTGAAACTACCAGCTGTTCCGTGGGAGAAAGATGAGGCTTTCTGCTCCCGTAAAGATTTACAGCCTCGGAAACCCTGTACAGGGTCGCTGTGAGTCAGAACCTACTCCATGGCACATAACCACCACCACCCTCTAATTGAATCTCTGTCCTTTGCTTGCTCCCGGCTGCAGGTGAGCGAGAGGATGCTGGCCGGGGGTGTGAGGAGCATGCCCAGCCCCCTCCTGGCCTGCTGGCAGCCCATCCTCCTGCTGGTGCTGGGCTCGGTGCTGTCAGGCTCGGCCACAGGCTGCCCTCCACGCTGTGAGTGCTCTGCCCAGGACCGAGCTGTGCTCTGCCACCGCAAGCGCTTCGTGGCAGTGCCCGAGGGCATCCCCACCGAGACACGCTTGCTAGACCTGGGCAAGAACCGCATCAAGACTCTCAACCAGGACGAGTTTGCCAGCTTCCCACACCTGGAGGAACTGGAACTCAACGAGAACATTGTAAGCGCCGTGGAGCCCGGCGCCTTCAATAACCTCTTCAATCTCCGGACGCTGGGGCTCCGAAGCAATCGTCTGAAGCTCATCCCACTGGGCGTCTTCACCGGCCTCAGTAACCTGACCAAGCTGGACATCAGTGAGAACAAGATCGTCATCCTGCTGGATTACATGTTCCAGGACCTGTACAACCTCAAGTCGCTGGAGGTCGGGGACAACGACCTAGTCTATATCTCTCACCGCGCCTTCAGCGGCCTCAACAGCCTGGAACAGCTGACCCTGGAGAAGTGCAACTTGACCTCCATCCCCACGGAGGCGCTGTCCCATCTGCACGGCCTCATTGTCCTGCGGCTCCGGCACCTCAACATCAATGCCATCCGGGACTACTCCTTCAAGAGGTTGTACCGGCTCAAGGTCTTGGAGATCTCCCACTGGCCCTACTTGGACACCATGACCCCCAACTGCCTCTACGGTCTCAACCTGACATCCCTGTCCATCACACATTGCAATCTGACCGCCGTGCCCTACTTGGCTGTGCGCCACCTGGTCTATCTCCGCTTCCTCAACCTCTCCTACAACCCCATCGGCACCATCGAGGGCTCCATGTTACATGAGTTGCTTCGACTGCAGGAGATCCAGCTGGTGGGTGGGCAGCTGGCTGTGGTGGAGCCTTATGCCTTCCGTGGCCTCAACTACCTGCGCGTGCTCAACGTCTCTGGCAACCAGCTGACCACGCTGGAGGAGTCAGCCTTCCACTCGGTAGGCAACTTGGAGACACTCATTCTGGACTCCAACCCACTGGCCTGCGACTGCCGTCTCCTGTGGGTGTTCCGGCGCCGCTGGAGGCTCAACTTCAATCGTCAGCAGCCTACCTGTGCCACGCCCGAGTTTGTCCAGGGCAAGGAATTCAAGGACTTCCCCGATGTGCTCCTGCCGAACTATTTCACCTGCCGTCGCGCCCGCATCCGGGACCGCAAGGCCCAGCAGGTGTTTGTGGATGAGGGACACACAGTGCAGTTTGTGTGCCGGGCAGATGGAGACCCACCCCCTGCCATCCTCTGGCTCTCACCCCGTAAGCACCTGGTCTCAGCTAAGAGCAACGGGCGGCTCACAGTCTTCCCTGATGGTACTCTGGAAGTGCGCTACGCCCAGGTACAGGACAACGGCACGTACCTGTGCATCGCAGCCAACGCGGGCGGCAACGACTCCATGCCTGCCCACCTGCATGTGCGCAGCTACTCGCCCGACTGGCCCCATCAGCCCAACAAGACCTTCGCCTTCATCTCCAACCAGCCGGGCGAGGGAGAGGCCAACAGTACCCGCGCCACTGTGCCTTTCCCTTTTGACATCAAGACCCTCATCATCGCCACTACTATGGGCTTCATCTCCTTCCTGGGGGTCGTGCTCTTTTGCCTGGTGCTGTTGTTTCTCTGGAGCCGGGGAAAGGGCAACACGAAGCACAACATCGAGATCGAGTACGTGCCCCGCAAGTCAGACGCGGGCATCAGCTCCGCCGACGCACCCCGCAAGTTCAACATGAAGATGATATGAGGACGGGGCGGGGGGAACACGGACTTCCAGGCGTGCCAGGAAGGGGAAGGGGCCTGGCCACCGTCTGCCTGCTCCCCAGGCTTACTCACCTCCTTCGTGCCCCTCCACACACACTCTTTTTCTCCCTCCCACCCCTGCCCCTGCTGCTCCCACCAGCCCTCACCGGCTGCCCTCTTTCTACCAGGACCTCAGAAGTCTAGGCCTGGGGACCCCACCTCACAGGGGCATGTGCTGACAGACTGGAGTCAGAGGCTGACAAACCGACAACGCGGCTCAGTCAGATAATTCAATTTAAAAAAAAGTTACGAACTTCCTCTGTAACTTGGGTTTCAAAAATTATGGATTTTTATGAAAACTTGAAATAATAAAAAGAGAAAAAAAAACACACACACAACTATTTCCTATAGCTAGTCGGAATGCAAACTTTTGACGTCCTGATTGCTCCAGGGCCTTCTTCCAACTCAGTTTCTTGTTTTTCTCTTCCTCCCCTTCTCCTCTTCTTCCTCCTTTCTCTTCTCTTCCCCTGTGGGGAGGGACCACTCAGGAAAACAGGAGAGGAGGTTCCAGCCCTACCTGCCCACCCATCCTGCCGAGGCAACCGCAGATGCAGGCTCCATGGTGGATCAGGGCCCCATTCCGGGCTGGCTGTTTGCAGGGAGTGGGTGAAGGGACAGGGATGCCAAGTGGGTGGGGGACTGTCTGGGGCTGTAGGCAGCACTGTTGCCAGGGCAGGGGTCTGGGTCAGGCCTGGCTGAGACTGGACAGGCACAACAGGGGTCCTCCTGGAGGGACAGTACAGTCTGTGGAGAGGGCCAGGGGTCGGAGGCAGGACTGAGGCCTATCTTCCAGTCCTAGCCCTGCTGCCGACATGCTGAGTTTTCACATCTGTACAAACGGGAACGCGATTCCCCGCCCTGCCTACCTCACAGGGCTGTTGTGAGGAATTGATGAGATGATGTATGTGAAACAATTTGTAACCTGTAAAGCGCTGTGCACATGTGTGGGTGACTTCTCCTTCTGGTCATTATTCTCTCACTGTGGCGGGGGCGCTACTGAAGAGCCCTCAGAGCTGAGGGATGTCAGCAGGGGAGGCCCCAGGAGACTTCCAGAGCACCCGCCGAGGATCGCAGCCTGCTCTGTGGCTGGCAGCACTGATCTTAGAGACGTGGTGTGGGTCCTGAGGCCCATGTTGAATGTCACAGCTTTGGTAGCCTCTGGTCTGGAGGAAGCCAGCTTGGGCCTGGCTCTAGTTAGGGATTGAGAGCACCAACTGTCTCCAGGACTTCTTGCCATAGCATTGATTGAGCGCCTACTGTATACTACTTCCCATTCAAGTGCTCAGTCTGTGGGAGTTTGGGGAGGCATTACCCTTGGGAGTGCCCAGACCCAGCTTGCCACCCAAGCTCTGTCCTGTCTCCCACCAGACCATACTCTGAGCCTCTTCTGTGCCCTTAAAGGTGCTGGGTGTGGGGCTTGGATCTACGTGCACATGAGCTGACCAGGAGGGCCAGATAACTTACCACCTGCACCTTGCCCCACATGTTCGAACCAACCTGTATGCTCCACAACAGCGCTGGAAAGTGATTTCCCCGATGGTAGTTGGTCACCTCCTAGCCTTGCCCAGAGTCCATGAGTCTTGGCTCAAGAAGTTGGGCCAGAGCTTAGCCAGCAGACCATGTGCCCACTCTACCTCCATACCCTCTGCTGGACAGGGGGACCTGGCATCTTCCTGCCAACTTTCTTCTTTTTCTTAGGGACCCCTTGGACTCAGCCTCAGACGGCATTGCTGCCCAGTAAGCCCTGAGCCTAGGAAACTACTCCAGAAGTACAGACTCAATCCATCAGGGAAAGGGAGCAATAGGGAAGTCAGCCCTCAGCAACAAGAGGCTTCCGGAGTGCAGCTCCGGGTCTCCAGGCAGTTGAGTAGACTCTGAGTCATGCGTGTGGCAAAGGCCATGGAATTTTCAGGCTCTGGTTTTGGGGGAAGTAGAGTGTGAAGCCTTTCTACCAAGGTACCTCTGGGTGGAACTGAAGCAACCTTTCAGTTAGCAGATGAGCCTATTAACCATTTGTACCAGTCAGGGCCTCCAGCTATACACCTGACACTTTCTAAACGAAGCCTCTGGTGGCATTGCATGAGGAGCAGAATCTGGCCTGGAACTAATACTCAGTTACTTACTCATTCATCCATCCATCCGTCCAAGATTCATTCACTGAACCTACCTGTGAACCTACTCTGCTCCGACCCCTGGTTGATTGATGGCGTTTGTAGCCAACATCTGGATCATCTCCCAACCACCCTCAGGACTATCGCTGGCTCTGGGGAAGGTGCAAACCTTCTAAACTGTGGTCTTATCCCTTAAGAGGAAGCAGGATCTTCTCCCCATAGGATCCTAGAATGTGGACTCAGGAAAGCTTGAGGATTGCTAGAGTCAGCCTATATGAGCGATTATAAGGATGTGAGGTTTGAGGTTGTGCCCAAGCTTGAGTCCCAGCTGTAGGGAATTAATACTTAACCCCTCAGAGCCTCAGTCTTCTCATCTCAAAGATGATCCTAGTAGATTTGGTTGTTAGAATTAAATGAGAGAACATGGCATATATTTGTTGATTGCTGCCATGCCTAGGAGCCCTGGTGTGGCACTTTGGGATAGGACCGAAAGGTTGGTTTGAACTACAGGATCAGTGGTTCAAACTCACTAGCTGCTCCTCAAAACCCTATACTGTGATACTATGAGTTGGAGCCAACTCGATGGCACCTAACAACAACAACCACCGTGGCTGGCACTCAGTCCTCTACAAATGATAATTCTAATTATTGTTGAGTCTAATTTTCATATAAATGCCAACCTGAGGACCAGAGAGGGTGATGGCTTATCTAAATTCACACAGTTCCTAAGCCACAGGACCACAGCTGTGGCCTTCGAAGCCTGGTTCACAGCTTCTCAGAGCCAGGCCTGGACACCAAACAAGACACCACTATGGGGACTCCAGAGGTGGGGAGAAGAATCCTTGAATGTGGGTGCCCTGTATGCAACAAGAGGTTGGTGACATCACAGGAAACACCAAGAGCCCACCTGTGTCCACCTGTGGAGAGAAACCAGAACACACTCGCCATTATCCAGCCCTGAAAGGTCTGGCCTGTGCTGTCCATTCCACTCGTAAGAAGCAACTCCTCTGGGATGCCTGGAGAGTCTGGGACCAATTCCTTCCTGGCTGCTGGTGAGGAATTGGACCTCTGAGAAAACTCGAGGGCACAGACAATTGTGATTTTTCAAATGGGGGAGAGAGGCTGTTGTAGGTGTGGGGATGGGGGAACATACAGTACCAGGAACATCTCAGTTAAAATCCCATCTCCACCATGAGTCCCATATAGAAATGAGGTTAAGAAATCCTATGTTAGAGGGTTTGGGAGGATTAAAGATCGTTGTGAAGTGTCTACCTACAGTGTCTACCTCCTGGCTGGGATGCACTAATGACCACTGTTGTTAACATGACATATGGGCAAGCAGGGTGGTGGCCAGATTCAAGGAACTGTATGAGGGACACAATGGAGACCCCAAAGAACTGGAACTCCAATGGGAGTGTGGTGGAAACTAAGCCTGGGTTGTGCACTCTGATTTGCTGCTGAAGACCTCTTGGGGTTGTGTGGAGTAGGTAAGACCACCAACCCTGTGTGCCCGGCACAGCCACGCCCCAGACCTTGGACGATAGCTAGAGCCTATATGTGTGTTTGGGGGAGTGGAGAGCACAGGGAACAAAGGAGAAGGGGTGAGAGGTGTCGTGCAGATGCCTGGTTGGTGTTAGACTTCTCAAGATCCAAGGGAAGTTCTGGTGCCAGGGTTCATGAGGTACAAGGAGTAGGGACCACACAAACCAGTTGGAGTTGATCAATTTATTGGGGCCCAAGCCCTGGAGAAGGACATCATGTTTGGTAAAGTGGAGGATCCACATGAAAGAGGAAGACCCCCAATGAGATGGATTGGCACAGTCTTAGCAGCAATGGGCTCATACGTAGCAAGGCCTGTGAGATGGTGCAAAGCCAGGCAGTGTTTTGTTCTGTTGTGCATAAGGTCACTATAAGTCGGTCCTGACTCAACAGTGCCTAACCCAGGGTTCCATGGTTGATTGCCCTTGCTGCTTCTTGCCCGGCTGAGTGTCCTCTGATGACATGGCCACCTCCCAACCAGGACCCCCAGCTCCAGCTCCCTTAATGCTCTAGCTAAAGTCTCTGTTCTCTTCTTTCCCAGTCTCCAGAGAAAAGCTACTAGCCAATGGTTTGTCTGCTTCTAAGTCAGATGCTCATCCCTTTGTCCAGTCAGCTATGACTAAGGATCTCAACATTGTAAAAACCAAATTTGGATAAAGATGGTGCAAGAAGAACTAGGGAACTATATCGGTTATGTATTGTGATATAACAACTATCCCCAAATGTAGTTAAAACAGTAGCAATCATTGATTTGTTCTCAGTTCTGTAACTGACCGTAGACAGATTGATGCTTTTGAGTTACGGTGTTGGAGGAGAATATTGAAGGTGCCATGGACTGCCAAAGGAACCAACAGATCTGTATTGGAAGAAGTGCAGCCAGAGTGCTCCTTAAGAGGCCAGGATGACCAAACTTCGTCTCTCATAATACAGACATATTGTTAGAAGGGACCAGTCACTGGAGAAGGATATCATGTTTGGTAAAGTGGAGGGTCAGAGACAAAAAGAGGAAGACCTCCAGCGAGATTAATTAGCCAAGTGGCAGCATCAATGGGGTCAAGCATGGCAACAATAGGTTGGCCCAGGATCAGGCAGTGTTTTGTTCTGTTGTATGGAGGGTCGCTATGAGTCGGTACAGACTCGATGGCACCTAACAACAACAACAAGGTGAAAACTTCATCTTTGCTCAGCATCATGACAACAGGGGTGGTTTGTCGGGACTGAAAGCTCCAAAGTGGCATCTGGCCATGTATGTCACCTTAGCTGGGGTGGTTGGAATAGCTTGAGGCTGGCCTCTCCTTTGCCACATGCGTTCTCCAGCAGGCTGTTGTTGTTGTTGTTGTTAAGTGCCGTCGAGTCGGTTCCAACCCATAGCGACCCTGTACAGGGTTTCCGAGGGTATAAATCTTTACGGGAGTAGAAAGTCTCATCTTTCTCCCGCGGAGAGTCTGGTAGTTTCAAACCTTAAGGTTTGCAGCCCGATTCGTAACCACTACACTACCAGATCTCCTTCTCCAGCAGGCTAGCTGACTTCTTTATGGTGGCTTAGGGCTCCAAGATGGTGAAGGACGGAAGCAGCCAGGTATCTTAAGGGCTAATCCACCAAGGCACATGGCTTCACTTTCTTGCTGCATTCTATTTTAATTTTTGTTAAGGTTTTTTAATTGTGGATTAAGTGAAAGTTTACAGAGCATATCATCAGTTTTACATTCAACAAATCACATACCTTGTTTCATTACAATAATTATAACCCCCTCCATATACCATCAGTTAACAGTATTTCTCTCTATTCACTTTAGCTTTTTTAAAACAAACAACAACAAAAAAAAACCCCACTCAGGCATATATAATAATTTACATCTCCAAAGGGCACATTTTGCAAGTCTGCCTCCTGGCCACCAGCTCTTAGTCCATGAATCTAGAGTCCTCAGCCACGCCCCCTCCCCATGCCCCCATCTCTGCCTCCATCTCTGGCATCGCTGCTTCTCTGGATAAGGTCCTGCATTCTGCTTGTGCGTGTCTCTCTTGATGGTCCTAGGGTTCTCTGTTTCTGGACTGTAAGATAAACCACTCCCCTGTTTTTGTTACAAAACTTCTACCTTTACAATTGTGACAGTTGCAATTAGTCATGATAACAATTATTCACTATTGAATCATATGAATCTTATCCCCATCTCTTTTCACCAGACCCATCTAGACAAAGTGACAGCTATTCATTGGGGTGCATTCTATTGAGCAAGGCATTTCACAGGCCCACCCAGAATTAAGAGGAGGGAGGATGGTCCCAACTCTTGATTGGGAGGGGCTGCAAAATCATGGTAAAAGGTTCTGAAGGATGGGAGGGTTGTTACAGCCCACTTTGGAAATGAGCCCACTTGTTGTTAAGTGCCGTCAAGTCAGTTCCAGCGGTTAGTTTAAACTGCCAACCTTGTAGTTCAAACTGACCACACCTGAAATCTACAGGAACCTTGTTGTTGTTAAGTGTTGTTGAGTCAATTCCAACCCATAACAACCCTGTATAGGTTTCCAAGGAGTGACTGGTGAGCTTTAACCGCCAACCTTGCAGTTCAAACTGACTTTTTCCTGCTCCTTGTTTTTAGAATCCACTCATTGGTGCACAGGCCTAGACAGTTTACCCAGGAGTAGGTGTGGCTTTGAGAACAACTACAATTGCCTCACAGATCTATAGCTGGTTAGTAAGGAGCCAGGGCTAAACCCATGCTTGTTGCCCTCCGGTCCAGGGCTCTTTCCAAAGCAGGTAAAAGCAGAAGGCAGTGAAGACAGGAGAAAATACAGCAGTCATAATAATGTTGTTCAGTGGCATCAAGAGAGCTCTGACTCATAGTGACTCTGTATAGGGTTTCCAAGGAGCGACTGGTGGGTTTGAACCACTTACCCAGCAATTAAATGACACCACCACACCAGCTTTCCAATCATCATCATCATCATCATCACTATTTATTTATCCAGAGCTTGTGCTAGGGACTAGTGCTTCATTATATTAGCTACTTAACCCTACCTATCACAAGAATTCCTAATATACAAGCACACTCGGAGGTATTGTGGGTTTGGTTCCAGACCACCACAATAAAGTCAATACTGCAATAAAGTGAGTCACACACATTTTTTGGTTTCCCACTGCTTATTAAAGCTAGGTTTACACTGTAGTCTATAAAGTGTACAATGTTGTTGTTAAGTGCCGTCTAGTTGATTCTGACCCATAGGGACCCTACATAGGGTTTCCAAGGAGCAGCTGGTGAGCTTGAACCGCCGACCTTGCAGTTCAAACAGCTTTGCAGTCTGACGCATTAGCCCACAGCGCCACACCAGGACTCTGTAGCATTATGGAAAAGTTTGAAATATAGTGAGAATGACTAGAATGTGACAGAACAAAGTTGGCACTTGTGCTTGGAAAAGTAGCACCCATAGAGCTCCTCAATGCAGGGTTGCCATAAACCTTTAATCTGTTAAAAACAAAAACAAAGCCCACCATGATACCCACAAGGCTCAGTAAAGCAAAGTACCACAAAAGGAGGTAGACTGTACTCACCCTCAGATGGAACGCTGAGGCTGAGGGAGACCTGACTGCCTGGGATTCCAGCCAGTAGGTGATGATGCCAGGTTTCACCCTCAATGCAGAAAAAGCACCAGACAGGCCCCCTCACTTTTAACTACTCTGGACTCAGACTTTCATCTGCAAAGTGGTCACAGCCACATCTCTCCCGAGGGAATGAATTGAAGGCAGCACGTGTGCTGTGATGCAGGTGAACGTTCCACTCGTCAATTCCCCCTTCTCGTCTTCAAGTCCATCTGGCATGTCAGGGACCATTGTGCCATACATAAGGCCGCATTGCCTGTTCTGAGAACCTGGCAGCTAGATCTTGGCACTTGCTGGGCAACTGGGGACTTCTGGATAGGGGTCTGTAGTAGACCAGCCAGGGAAACAGAGTCCTCTCCTGGGAGCTCAAGACTTCCTGTCCTGAGGCAGCTGACTACTCAGTGTATAAAAGGTTTTACAGCCGCCTCATAAACCCATCATAGTTCGTTCTACATCCGCAGTCCAGGACCTGCCAACATTCCAGTGTCTGGGAAGGCTAGGATTACCTTAGGAGACTGCCTCCCACTAGCTCCCAGTGTATCCAGTTCTAGCCCATCTTCCCTCCCAGCCCTTTCATACCCTAGCCCTCATGCTAAACAAGAAGGTGTTTTTATGCCCTGGATGTGGTCCCAGTGGGGATCAGGGTCTGGCTTTCCTTCTACCCCCTTCCCAGCCCCTCACACCCGTTCTGAGCTGTGCCACACTGCCGTGGAGACAACCAATCCTGGAGATGGAGCTGCTGGATGTTCTAGAGGAACAAGAGAAGGAAGCTGGAGGCTGAAGAAAGACCAAGCTAAGCAGGAGAAAGGGATCCCTGTTTCCGGGGTGTACAGCTCAGGTCACGGGCAGTGAGAAGCAGGACTGTCTCCCTGTTTTGATGATAAGAAATTTGAGTCTCAGGGAGATTAAGCCATTGCCTGAGGCTAAGAGGTGGTACCTCACAAGCACAAAATGCAACTCCAGTGCTCCCATTTTTCAGATGAGGAAACTGAGGAATGGGAAGTGGAAATGACAGGTCCAAGATTATAAAATGAGTTAGTCAGTGGTGGCCCCATCTCGGACTCAGCTGGACTCAGGGGCCCACAAGTAGGAACTACCCAGGAACATAGAGAAAACCTTCCACAGGCAATACAAGGTCAGGCTGGGTTGGCAGAGGGCAAGATCTACTGGAGGGCTGACTTTGCTCTCTGACAAGCAGATATTTACATTGTTGTTGTCGTTGTTGTGAAGTGCCATCGAGTTGATTCCAACCCATAGTGACCCTATATAGGGTTTCCAAGGAGTGACTGGTGAGCTTGAACTGCCGACCTTGCAGATCAAACCGACTTTGCAGTCCAGCACATTAACCCATAGTGCCATACCAGAAGTCCATGATATTTACATAGCTCATTAAAATATATGGTGTCATAAAGAGGAAAGATGCAGTCACGTAAAGTCTTGTCTTCTCCGCTGCCTGCCAGTCTCCAGAGCCTCTCCCAGGGTGCAGGGGTGGACAGTAAGCAAGGGGATATGTTTGCTGGGTTGGGGAGAAGCATTCCCAGTGTGCATCTCTCCTGAGTTGTCGAGAGTCCAGCACCCAGAGGTGGACACACCTGAGCATCTCAATGCTGATCCTTCCCAAGACCTCTAGAGGCGGTCTTCTCACTCCCATGCAGCTTCAGGGTTCCCCCCAGCCCTAGGTGGTATCCCCACCCCCTCACTGCTGTAGGAACAAGGCAGTTACAGCTGCTCTAGCAGAATGACATTTACAGCTCAGCCCGGAGCCTGGGCCCATAAATTCCCCTCAGAGTACTCCATACCGATCAAGCAGTCACCCAGGACGTGGGCTGAGAGGCCTGAGGACCATCCTGCTGCCCTGGCCACTTCAGGACCAATTATTGCCCATGTCCAACTTTTGTCAGAAGTTGCTCAGACTGGAGCCAGGACAGCCAAAGCCTCCAGAGACCCAGCCATCAGAGCAATCCCTTCCCCTAGCACATACACCCTGAGGTCCCCTTTCTGGAGTCTTCTTGCATCCTGATAAACAGGGTCACCCTGTCTGGCTCTCCCAGAACACTGCCCCTGCCCCAGAGTCACCTCTATCAGGTCTGCCTCCTCAGGGACTCTGCCAATCTCTGGTCACTTGGGACCCTGGTACTCTGCCTCACTTTCCTCACTATATAGCTGGGGTTGGAACGGATGGGGTTCCCAGGGCCCAGACATCCAGGATGACCTATGACAAGTGGGACAAGAGCCTTATGGTGGGAGGAAAGGAAACACCAGGAAGGAAGTGGGAACAGATGAAAGGCCCTGCAGCCAGAAACTTCAAGGACTACCCAACTATTGGCTGGTCAGAAGCCAGGAGGACAGCTGTTCCCTTTCTCCTGCTGGACAGCTGGAAGAGACAGAGACACTGCAAGGTGCACAGGTCCCTTGTGGTAGAAGGGATAGCTGGAATGCGAGATGGACATTGCTCTTGGCTGAGACAAAGCGCTGGAGAGTCCGGGCAGCCCACAAAGAACATCTAGATCCCAGCTGGGCTCTCCAGTTGGCCTCTAGTCTGCCCCCATCACCACTAAAGAAAGCCCTTCCAAGTTTTCCAAGGACTAGGGCACTGTATCCATTATCTATTTCTATCTAACAACCATTTCCAAACTTAGCAGTTTTAACAATCATTTATTTGGCCCCAAATTTGCAATGTACAGAGGGGGGTGAAGTGGGAAAGTAGATGAGGCCGGTAATCCCTGAGGAGGTGCCCTGCAGCTAGGGATGGAGAGGCTAAGGAACAGGCATCATTCATGCCAAGAGAGCAGAGAGATGGGAGCCAACGAAGGTACCAGTTTTCCAAGATCCCGAAGACCGTCAGCTTTAGTTCCCCTGGCTAAGGATGATGACAGTCTGTTTTGAACGCTTCATATCTGGTTCTCTGCAGTCTGTGGGAAGGTGTGGTATGGTGGTGGAGTGGCTCCGGAAGCTGAGGCAGATGTTCTATGGAGCACTTTCTAGATAATGGGGAGCTATGGTGAATGCTTGAACAAGGTAGAGTTTGAGGTGAGGAAGCAGAGGACACCGGGCAGAAACACCTTCTCTAGGGTGAGTATGCACACCTCCCTTTATGCAGGCACATACCCGCACACAGTCTCTCACGCAGATAGCAATTTACATGTTCACATACAGGGCTTTCACACGCACCCATACGAGCACGCAGCTCCAGTGTGTACATTGATACACTCACATTCTTACCCATGCATTCACACTACTGCTCAGACCCACAGAATAGCCCCCTTCCTGCACTCACACAGGGGTACGCCCCCTGGTGCATCCTGGGTGAGTCAACCAAGCTCCTGCCATGGGGTCCTCCCAGAGTTCCACATTCCACTTCCAATACCTCGGCCTCTCTTTTTCTTGGAATCACAGCGCACCCTGTATACACACACACACACACACACACACACACACACACACACACACACAGAGGAGCCCGCACACGCGCGCGTATACACACACAAAGACACACTAAGATAAGCAGCCTGAGCCTCATCCCGCCCCCCAGAGCCACGGCCAATGAGAGAGCGCCGGCCTCTGTCTCCTAGGCGACTAGCCTTGGAGCTGCCAGACTACAGGCTGGGAGGGACCCGAATGGGCGTGGTCAACGGCACCTCCGCCTCACATTGGACCCTTGTGTCCTTGGCCTGGCCTTCGTCCTCAAAAAGTCTTTAGAGGGCAGGAGTGGAAGGGTACCTCAAAGGCTCTCAGATAATAGAAACTGAAATGAATCCTTCTGGATGGGCCTGGTATTAGTGAACATCCTGCCTCAAAGGCCAGAATGCACCAGGGAACACTATGACCTAGTCAGATGGTTTCTATATGGAGAATTCTAAAGAAATTGCATTGGTCTCCCTTTGCTTCTTCAGCCTCCTCTCCAGGCCTCACCACCTGCTCTTCTGCTTATGATGTTCCCTTCTTCCCTTCCCTCTAGCCGGCTCCCCAAACAACCACACACACACACACACACCCCACTTCTTTTTTAACTCATGATATAGGTCACTTTCTCCACCCCCAGCCCTCCTCATTCTAAACTAATCCCCTGGTGGTGGCATTAGTTGTCCCAACTCATGGCAGTCCCATGCCCATTGGAACAAGATGCTGCCAAATGCTTGGCCAATTGCAGATAGGACCATTATGATCCATAGGGCTTTCATTGACTGATTTTGGGGAGGTAGGGCACTGAGTTGTTTTTCGTAGTCTATCTTAGTCTAGACGCTCCACTGAAACTTGTGGACACATAGCAACACGCAAGCCCCCTCTGACAGTTGTGTGGTACCTATGCAGGAGGTACATTGGCTGGAAATCGAACCCATGGGCCATGATAACCCTACCACTGAGATGCCGTGGCTCCTTGAATCCTCTGGTTTAGAATCTGCCAAAATTAGGACTTTGTTGTTGTTAAGTGCTGTCGAGTCAGTTCTGACTCATAGCAATCCTGTATAGGGTTTCTGAGGAGCAGCTGGTGAGTTTGAACCACGGACCTTGTGGTTCAAACCAACCTTTTGGTCTTGTGCTTTATCCCACAGCACCACACCAGGACTCTAAGATTTGAATAGGCAAGACCGTATCATGACTGTTTGAATCACATTACCACACAGAGCATGCCCAAAGGTGGTGTTGATCAATGGGGAAGATAGTTAATGCTTAACAACATAAGTCTGGTGACAGACTTTTGGTATTGTTTTCCATTGAGTCAATTTCGACTCATAGCAACCCTCTATAACAGAAGAGAACTGCCCCATAGGGCTTCCTAGGCTGTGATCTTTATGGGAGCAGCCTGCCAGGTGTCTTCTCCTATGGAACAAGCTACTGACCATGGCTTGGGTCAGGTGCACCTTAGTCTTCAAACTGACATCTTTGCTCTTCAACGCTTTAAAGAGGTCGTGTGCGGCAAGTTTGTCTAATGCAACATGTCGTTTGATTTCTTGACTGCTGTTTTCATGAGTATTGATGGTTGATCTGAGCTTTCAGCAAGCAAGGTTGTATCAACTGCATATCGCAGGTTGTTATTGAGTCGTCCTTCAATCCAGCTTCTCAGATTAAGTATAGTGAATGAATACAATCCTGAAACACACCTTTCCTAATTTCCTAAACCATTTGATGTTTTAAACCCTTGTTCTGTTCAAACAACTGCCTCTTGGTATATATACAGATTCCTCCTGAGCACAATTAGGTGTTCCACAATACTGATACTTGTCATAATCCACACAATCAAAAGCCTTTGCATCGTCAATAAAGCACAAGTAAACATCTTTTTGGTATTCTCTGCTTTTAGCCAAGATCCATCTGATGTCAGCAATGATATCTCCTCGTTCCAGCTTGAACTTTTGGGAGTTCTCTGTCAATGTATGGTTGCAGCCATTTTTGTATTATCTTTAGTAAAATTTTACTCACATGGGATGTTGTCTGATGATTTCTGCATTCTGTTGGGTCACCTCTCTTTGGAATGGGCACCAATATGAATCGATTCCAATCAGTTGGCCAGGTAGTTGTCTCCAAATTTCTTGGCAGAGATGAATGAGTGCCCCCAGTGCCACAGCAGTTTGTTCAAAGATTTCAATTTATATTCCATCAATTCCTGGTGACTTGTTCTCTGCCAATACCTTCAGTGCACCTTGGACTTCTTCCTACAGGATTATTGGCTGTTGATCATATGCTACCTCTTAAAATGGTTGAACATTGATGGTTTCTTTTTAGTACACTGACTCTGTGTATTCCTTCTAGACTACCTAAGTTCAAATCCTGGCTCTGTCATGTACTGGCTGTGTGACTTTGAATAAGTTACTTAGCCCTTTTGTGTTTGGATAACAATAGGACTCGCCTCCTGGGGTTGTTGTGAGGATGAAATTAGATAATACCTGAAAAGCACTTAGAGCAGTGTCTGGCACAGAGTAAGTGACCAATAAATGCTTCTTCTATTATTATTGTCTTTATGGACTCCCCATTATATGCACAGCTTCCAGCCATCAACCTTCAGAACAATCACTGGGCCCTGAGCCAGTGGTTCCCACTGGCATTTGCCCTGATCGTACAGCCAGGTTTATTCCAACACCAGGTGTCCTAGCCAAGAGGGAGACTTGTCCCATCAAAGTAGAAGCGAAAAGTCTATGGTGACAAGCAATTGTTATTGTCTTTTACCTTATTTGATGGACAAGCTTCTTTGTCTTCTCTCACTCTCTAGTCTCTCTTAGGAGTATGACAACCAAACATGATTTCTAAGCAGGTCCTGTAATGAGGTTCATGTTCTTCCTATTCATAGTCCATCTACTGCCCAGCTAAGGAAAGGGCCCTGGTTGGCACCTTGGGGAGAACTGTTACTGTTCATTCTATCTGCTTCTGTGAGAAGGGAGGTTGTTTCCTGGCAGATGGAGGAGTCTCAACCTCAGGAAGGGGTTTGCTCAGGGTCGTTTTATCACTTTTTCATTCCAATGTGTAATTATCCTTTATCCAAGTTTACTTATGCCAATGTGGTGCTGCAGGATAATGTGCTGGACTGTAAGGTCAGTTTGAGCTGCAAGGTGGGCAGTTCAAACCCACCAGCTGCTCCTTGGAAACCCTATGTTGTTGTTGTTAAATGCCGTCAAGTCGGGTACAACCCATAGTGACCCTACATAGGGTTTCTGAGGAGAGACTGGTGAGCTTGAACTGCTGACCTTGTGGATCAAACCAATTTTTTAGTCTAGCACATTAACCCACAGCACCATACCAGAGTCCTCTGAAACTCTATCCAGGGTCACTATGAGTTGGCACCAACACTATGGCACTTACCACCACCAACAAACATCCATCATGAAATCTTGCTTCTGATTTGTCTCCTTGGAGCCGGCCTCCTTGCTCTGTCTCAAGTTCTGGTCCATCTCAGCTGAGTGACTCTGATCAATTGGATTCCCCTCTGTAGATCTCACTTATTCCATCTATAAAAGGAGATAGAGAGCAGACCTTGAAAACTCCCTGCTTCTTTCTTTCCTCCCTCCCTCCTTGCCATACTCTGCTGTCCCAGTCATTAGACTTGTTGTTAAGTGCCATAAAGTAGATTCAAACTCATAGTGACCCTGTATAGGGTTTCCTGAGGAGCAGCTGGTGAATTTGAACCGCTGACCTTGCGGTCCAGTGCATTATTCTGTGGCGTCACATCTGGACTCCACCATTAGACTAGGCATCAGAACTATTCTGAGAAGCAAGGCTATCAAAGTTCCTGCCCCCATGGAGCTTAGAATTTGACTAGGGGAGACAGACCCCCATCAGCCAAACCCTTAAATCATGCACAGTTAACTATTGTGATCAGAGCTGGGAGTACTAAGTGTTAGGCTAAAGAGTGGGATTTGTGCTTCACCAAGCACCCTGTAGTCTGCCTAACAACAGAAACAAATGAAGATGAGAGTGTTCACAGCATTCAGCTTCAGAGCATGCGCTGTGTGTGGACCCTGGGCCTCCGGGCTCTCTGGTGGTATTTCTCTGAGCCTGGGTCCACCTGAAGTTGTCCTTGAACGATCAGCCCTACCCTCCTCTCATGTCCTGTCCCTACTGGGGAGGGGGGCAGGCAAACAGTAGCCCCCCCCATCCCCTTATCACTGCAGGACTTCCACTCAGCTCTGCTTTGCATAATTGGCTTCCAGTGAGATTCCATTGGAAATGATTTGGCATAACCGGGTTTATGTCTCTGCTATCTACTAATCAGCCAGGCGCCCTGGGGCATGTTATTGCACTTCTCTAAAACAGGGATAATCATCCCCACCTTACAGAGTTGTTGGGAAGCTTGGACACAGTGCCTATGGAAGGGCATGCTCTTGAGATGTGTCCAATAGGTCTGCCAGCTGCTGTCACTTGCTGGGCCCCCTAGGCTAGATCAATGGAAGCTACAGGAGCTGGGATACATTTTAGTCAGGACATCAAACCAGTTCATTCCAGTTCACCCCCTGCTGAGAATTTGCCTCTCTGGGGTGGTGCTGTGGGTTAATGCACCAGAATGCAAATCCGTTTGAACTGCAAGCTTGGTGGTTCAAGCTCACCTGCTACTCCTCAGAAACCCTATATACATGGTCCTTATGAGTCAGAACCGACTCAACAGCACTTAACAACAACAACAACCTTAGATATACTGAATCTGAATCTGATTCAGCATACATATACTGAATCTGAATCTACAGTTAAACAAGATCTCCAGGTGAGTCTCTTAGATCCCCAGGTATGTGTGCATAAGAATCACTGGGGATCTTGTTAAAATGTAGATTCTGATTCAGTATATTTCGAGCAGAAAGGCAAATTCTCAGCAGGGGGTTGAACTGGAATTAACCTGTTCAAAGCCCTAGTTTTAGCTGGCAGTGTTGCAGAACACAAGGCCATTTAAAGATGCTTTCTAACAAGGGGGTGTCTATAAACATATGGAGAGTCTTGGGAAGCCAACCACAGCCTCAGAGGCTAGGAATTCACATCCTCTCTCTCCTCTAGACTCAGCTTCTGGCTGTGTAGCCAGCTGTGGCCACCAGTCCCGTGCTGCAGAGGGCATGGCTTTAGCATCCTCTGCTGCCCAATCAGGGGACACCGCTACCCTATGATGACAGCCTCAGCTTCTCACAGCCAATTCACTCAGCCTCTGTTCAATTCTAAATTCCCAAGAGAAAATATGATTGGCTCAGATTTGGTCAGGTATCCACCCTTGGTCCAATCAGCTGAGGCAGAGCCAGAAAGAAGGGAAGGTTGCCTCTTCCAGGCTGTGGGAGGGGCAGGATCCATATGAGGAATATGGGTGGAGCAAAAACGATGGTTTTCCTTTTAGATGGTTCTCAACCCTGACTACACATAAAAAATCACTACACATAGACGAGCATTGAAAAATACTAATGCCTAACTGTCACTACCACAGAGATTGATTTAATAGGCCTGGGGGGCTGCCTTGTGTATTAGGAGTTGCAAGAGTCCCCCAGGTGGTTCTAATGTGTCATCAAGGTGCTATAAAGACTTTCTGGTGTCTGAGCCCATATTCTTCTCTATAGTGTGATCTCATTTAAGGTTAGATGAGAATTTCACCCTCCCTGGTCTAAATCATTTTCCCAAGTAAGTTTCAGTACATGGAAGTATTGCTACAAAATCATAGAAATCTTTATTAAACAAAATATAAAAATGTGAAGCTATTTTTTCTTGACATACCTTCCACCTAGGTCTACACATTTCTGAAGGTGGTGTTTACATCTCTCTAACCCTCCAGGGTGGCGCTGCAGGTTAATGCACTGGATTGCACAGTCGGGTTTAACCAAAAGGTCGGCAGTTCAAGCTCACCATCCACTCCTCAGAAACCCTATACAGGGTCACTATGAGTCAGAACCAACTAGACAGCACTTAACAACAACAACAACCCTGCCCCAAAGAATTCTGTGTTCTCCAATTTATGCCACATGAAAATGGCAGTTTGGGCATCCTTAAGGGAATCAAATCATGTTCCTTTCCAATGTTCTTTGAGTTTGGGGAACAAAAAGAAATCTGAAGGGGAAAGATCAAGGCTGTAAAGTGAATGGGGTAAAGTTTCCTGATGAAATTCTCATAGGACAGCTCTTGCTACCCTCAAAGAATGAGCAGGTGCATTGTCAGGATGGAAAACAAAAGTTTTTCCTGATGCAAATTTCCTGGCATTTTCCCCACCAACGTAGTCTTCCATTTTCTTAAAATTCTTCATAATAAGCCCCCATAGTGATTGTCCTGTGTTCTTAGAGAAAATCTATCAAGATGACACCTTTGGAATTCCAAATACAGTCACCTTAACCTTCTGAGCTGATCTCTCTGCCTTGAATGTAACTGACCAGCAGATCCTCTCAGAAGCCACTGTTTTGATTGAACTTTTCTTTGAAGGCACCCTAATGAGACTACAACACATGTACTTGATACTGAGAGAACTTGTCTGTCGCCATCCATTGATCACAGAGACAGGTTTAAACATGTTTTGACTGGAATAAATCCATTCATGTATGAAATAGAACCCTTGAAGCAATGCCCACACATTTTTATTCACCCTCATAAAATAAAGCCAAAATGCTGATTCTTAGGTCTGATCCCATCCTATGAAATCAGAATGTCTGGAGAGAAACCCTAAGCAAGTTGGGGGACACTGGACTAAATGATAACTTTATCCACTATCAACACACCTGACATATAATCCAGGGGGAAATCTACCAAGTGCCCTAGAAACTTCTATACAGGAAAGGGGGAAGGAGGAATAAACTTTAGCCCAGTGCCACATATCCACCATCAGTCAAGGTCAACTGGTCTCCGCTGCTTCTCATGAGAGGGGTAGGACTGGTTCCCCATCCATGCTCCCTACCCAAAGTACAAAGTGCCATATTCTGTCTGCTCAGAAGGGACCCCCTATTTCTTTGAGTTGTTTCCCCCACCCCTGGAAATCACCCCATTCTAACCATGTAGTATGACTGAGAAATGCAGGGGTGTGGAACCTTTTTTCTACCCAAATTTATGACATCATTCACGAGCCATACAAAATTATCAACTTAAAAACTAGCCTGCTATATTTGGTCAAACTTTTAATTTGTTGTTGTTGTTGTTAGGTGCCATCAAGTCGGTACTGACCCATAGTGACGTTTTGCACAGCAGAATAAAACACTGCCCAATCCTGGGCCAACCTCACTACTGTTGCCACACTTGAACCCATCAATGCTGCCACTTGGCCAATCCATCTCGTTGGGGGTCTTCCTCTTTTTCTGTGACCCTCCACCTTACCAAACATGATATCCTTCTCTAGTGACTGGTCCTTCCTGACTAATTTGATGGTGTGGCACTGTAGGATAACACCAGACTGAAAGGTCTGTTTGAATCACAAGGTCAGCTGTTCAAACCCACCAGGTGCTACTCGGGAACCCTATACAGGGTGACTATGAGCTGGAACCAATACAACAGCAATTAATAATAAACAACAGCAATGTGATGGTTGGAACTGCAGTTGTCTTGTCAGGGCCAGACCAAACGACATTCCTCATGTGTGCTCTAATGGACCCTACCCTGCTCTAATGGGCAGGCACCTGACCCAAGCTAGACCAGTCATACCCACACCTCCTTACTGCTGTGACTGGACAAGGACCTGTCACTGTCCCAGGTGCAATTAATCAGGACCCTTGCTTGGAAAATTTGAACTTGGGAACAAGAATGACAATTATTTTATTCTCTGGAGCTGAGGCTGGACATGGTGGGCTTGGAGGCCACTAAGACCCATGTTTTCTAGTTTTTAAAGAATGGATGGAGAAGCACAGATACGAAGTATCTCCTAGTAGGAAACAAGTTCTCTCTGTGGTACCCAGAGCCCTGGTTCTTGGTGGGACAAAGGTCTGTGTCTCAACAACTATAGGACACAGCATAATTAGCAGTTTTGCCACTGCATGCCTTGGCCCACTGGCTCTTTCTTTCACAAGACTTTCTCTAATAATTCCACATTTTATCTGAAGGTCTGTTTCTTGTCCCTCAGCTATGTCTGTCTCTGTCTTAGGGTCAGTTCCAGTGGATTTCTGCTCTTTTCAAACAAGGTGACCTTTGAATGAAAGGCTACAGAGAAATTTTAAGAAACACAATTGCAGAAAGAACTGCCAGATCTTTCTCTCCTAAAGTGGAAAACCTCCTATTTGTGTCTTTACCTGGAGCAAGGGCTCTCATCTCTCCTAACCTTTGCCTATCTACTTCATTCTCCTCATCTCTGTCAAGCAAACTTCTTCCCTCGCTTATCAATGTGCATGCGCTGGGCTTGACCACCAGCAAGGTGCCAGCACAACCTGTATCTCAGTTCCTTGCAGCTCATCTAGTCTCTGCTAGTCATAAGGTTTTCAGTGACTAAATATTCAGAAGTAGTTCATCACTCTTTCTTCCTGACCCCAAGCCATGGTATTTTCAATAACCTTATATGCATGTGAAAGCTGCACAGTGAATAAGGAAGACCATAGAAGAATTGATGCTTTTGCGTTATGGTGTTGGAGGAGAATATTGAAAGGGCCATGGGTTGCCAAAAGAACCAATAGATCCATTTTGAAAGAAGTGCAGCCAGAGTGCTTCTTGATGGCCAAATTTTGTCTCTCATACTTCAGACATATTGTCAAGAGATACCAGTTGCTGGAGAAGCATATCATGTTTGGTAAAGTGGAGGGTCAGAGAAAAAGTGGAAGACCCCCAAAGAGATGGATTGGCCAAGTGACAGCATTGATGGACTCAAGCATGGCAACAGTGGTGAGGTTGGCCCAGGATCAAGCAGTGTTTCGTTCTGCTGTGCATAAGGTCGCTATGGGTTGGTACCAACTCGATGGCACCTAACAACAACAACAAACCTAGTCTCTCTGCCCTGGTTTCAAATTCCCATGAGAGACACTTTGATTGAGTAAGTTTGAGTCAGGTAAACTCACTCTGGCCTAATCAGCTGGAGCCAGGAGAGGACCACCATGGACAATTCACTGCCCCTTTCTGACTTGGTGGGCAGGGGAAAAAAATGATCAACATAGTTAGTATTCCTGGTGTGGTGCTGTGGGTTAATGCACCAGACTGCAAAGCCATTTGAACTGTAAGGTCGGTGGTTCGGTGGTTCAAGCTCACCAGCTGCTCCTTGGAAACCCTGTATAGGGTTGCTATGGGTCGGAATCGACTCGACGGCACTTAATAACAACAACAACAATAGTAATAGAGCTCTAAGACTTCCATTTTGGAGAGGCCCCATAAGCAGGGTGCTCAGAAAGGACCTCTCTGTGTCCATCAGATCCTGGATGTGATCACCAGGACCTGGGACATGAGAGAGTTAACTTTGGGCAAATAGAAAAGAAGTCCCACTTTTTCTTTGAGAAATTGCCCTGGAGAGCTTGTTCCACAGCAGGTAGAGGGAAAACCTGGTCAAGGAGAGACCAGGGCCTTGGCTAATGCTTCAAGCAGGTAAGGCCTTGTAGGCAGCTGATGGTCAGGAGCTACTCTCACCACAAGGCAGTAGCTATAGGCCTGCTTTGTATCCTGTCCAGATATTTCCAGTAAATAAACATTGACGCTTTCGATATCATGTTAATTTCACAGGCGGCTGCTCTGCTGACAGTTTCCACACTCTGCCAGCGCCTATTGTCAGTTTTATACTCACAGGCAGACACCAACCCCTCTCACAGGTCCCCCGATGGTGCAGACATAAAAACAAATGGCTCAGAAAGCCCTGGTGAAGCCATAGGGAGCAACATGGGTGCCTAGGTTGGGGAGGTGCAATCCTGTCCATGGTCCTGAAGCCAACCTAGCAGGGACCCAAACCCAGCCTTTAGAATCTATTGGTGTGAATTCCAGGGTGGCGTAGTTAATGAGCTTTGCTACTAAGGTTAGAAGTTTGAGTCCAATCCAGAGGCTGAGGCCTGGTGATCTACTTTTGAATTGTCAGCACTGAAATTTATTCTGGTTTTATTCTGGTGAGCTTGGGGTCGCCCAGCGTCAAAGTTGATTTGACCACAGCTGGTAATCAGTAACCAGTGTGACTTTAGTCAAGTCTCTCTACCTTTGGGGGTCAAAGTTTTCACATCTGTGAAATGGGATTGATATTGCAGCACTGATTCTTTGGGGTCCTGACTGAGTTTTAAGCAACCTTTTCTCTTACAACTCCTTCCTAAGCTTCCAGGGAGAACCCATCTGCAGGAAGGCTGTTGACTGACATTGATTTTCAGCACAACCTCTGTAGGTGGTTTGAGCCAAGACTGTACCCATTGTACAGACGGGAAAACTGAGGCCTGATGCAGGACTGTGATTTGTTCAGTGTCACATCAGGAGTCAGGAACAGAACCAAGACAGGAACTGGGTTTCCTGCTCCTTCAATAGCTGTCAGCCACATAAGCCAGGGTCCTACCACCACAGAAATGAGGCCAGGGACCCCTGCCTTTTTCTAAATCCAGCTGAGCCAGCTCCTTGAAGCAGTTAAACTCTTTCTGATCTGCATAGTCCAGGGATCTCATGCATATGCATGTTTCATTTTTATTCTACACTGAGCTGAAGCGGTACTCTCCAGCTAGCCCCTCCTCAGCACAGGGTCCTTCTGGATCCTAGGACCCTTCTGTCAGCCTGTATTCCTGGGTTGGCCTCTCTCCTCTTATCAGCAAATCAATGGCAGCCCCTCCCGTGCCACCCACACTAGGAACAGCTGCTGGGAGCGCTCTTTTGATGCTGGTCTGTCTCCACTCCTCCTGGAACTGCTGCTGTCATTTCTGCCAGGTGGGAAGTAACAACCTATGTCACTCATCCTTCCACCACATCCCCAAGGCCTGAATGCACCCCAAGAGGGTCACAAGCAGCTACAGTGTGACTGTCCACCTCCTCGTCTGCCCTCTTCTCCCAGAAGAAAGTCTCACTACTTAGAGGGACTTCTGAGGGTTCTGTAGCCCGGGGTGATGTTGGGGGTTGGGGGTGATACCTCAGCCTCCCAGATGGTTGTCCAGTAAGGCTCAGATAGCCAACTTCTCTGGAGGCAGAACTCTGGCCGCTCACACAGCAGCTTACACCCACGCACTCCTGGCGCCTGCTTCTGCTCAATAAAGACTCGTTAATGGACTAAAGTGAATTAGAGTCATTAACACTGTTATCAGAGACAGCCAGAGGTCGGTGCCTGCCCTCTAGTCCCAGCCCACACTCTGGGGAACTTGGGCAAGGCCTTCTCCTCTCTCAACCTCAGGGTTTCCACCTGCAAAAAATGCTCTCCATCAGGTGTCTCCTCATCACCTACAGGCCAAGATGCACAAGCTCATGAGGCTGTCATTCAAGGCCTCCTGACCTGGTTCCTTTCTCCCTGCCCACATTCAGATTCCTGTACACACACACACAGCAGAATATCCATGTTCTTTTCACACACTGAGCATGGGAATGTCTCCAGCCTTTGCACATGCTGAGGTCTTTGACTAAAAACGACATGTGGCTTTCACCTTTACCTGCCTTACAATTGCTAAACTCTTGAGCATCCTTTCAAACCCTACTGATGTTCTTCCTCCAGGGTGGCTCTGAAGACTCACTCCCTGCCCCAGGTTAAGTTATGTGGTCTCCCTTTCTGGAACCACTTAAAGGAAATCATCACAAGGGAGGTTTTGTTTGGGACAAATTTAAAAGCAGCTTCTCATTTGTTCCCCATTGGGGAATTGTCCTGGAGCACTTGTTCCTCAACAAGTTGAGAGGAAAGGTGTGGCCTGGACCAGAGGTCCAGCTTCCCTCTGTCATCTGATATGGAATCATCTGTTTAGATATCTGTCTTTCTCACCAGGGTACCATCTTGAGACGTGAGACCAGGATCCAGCTCTGTCTCACCAGAGGGCCTGGTAAACAGTAGGTGCTTTGCTCAGTTGAATGTTCAGAGGATACAGTCAGGTTCCCCTCCAGCTGCTCCATTTCTCCAAAGGACCTTCAGAAAAGAGAACAGAAAGTTGGCCTCTTTCCAATCCTCTATCACACTTACCCAATCCCTGCCTGACACCTTCAGAATCCCTTCATTTTCATAGGTTTTTCCTCGTTAATTAGAACCCATATAACAAATAATAAATAAGTGAAAAAAGGGACAGAAGGAGAGAAAGTGTGGAAGCTGCCTCTTGGTCACATCAAGCAAATAGGAGCTACTTTAGACTGTTTCTGAAGAAGCCCTGCTGTGCAGTGGGTTAAGCACCTCGCTGCTAACTGCAAGGTCAGGCGTTCAAAGCCATCAGCTTCTCCTAGGGAGGAAGATGAGGCTGTCTGCTCTTGTAACAATTTACAGCCTCAGAAACCCCAGGGAGCTGTTCTACTATGTCCTATAGCGTCACTGTGAGCAGGAATTGACTTGATGGTAGTAGGTCATGGGTAGACCTCTCCCTTCTCTGGTACCTAGTGTGGGATTGTCTCCTAAATAAAGATAATCAATTATAACTGCCATTTACTGAGAACCTTTTATGTGCCAGAGATTTTGCTCAACCTTTGTATCTGATCCTCACTCTAGTCCTCACCATAAGCCAGTCTATAGAGGAGGAAACTGAGACCCAGAACAATTAAGTGGTCCTCAGATTAGGAAGTTGGTCTGATTGCAAAGTCTGCACTTTCCATTAAGCAACACTGTCTCTTATAAGAACAAGACCACTCCCTTGGGGGCTTAACACCACATTCTTGGTTCGAGCATCTCTTGGGACTTTTGTGCCATCATGTCTGCTGCCCCAAAAAGGGGTTCACATTTTTATGCAAACAGGTCCTCAGTCCTTTCTTCTGTGGTGTTGATGGGTGGGTGAGAATCAACAACCTTTGGGTTATTAGTTAAACACAGACGACTTGTACCACCAGGGACCTTGACAGAGTCTCCAGAATTTTTCCTCTTTCTTCACTGCACAGTATGCAGGATGGATAGGGACAGTCAGAGGAATCTAATTGCAAGGGATGTAAAAGCTAAGCCCAAAGAGACAACAACAACAACACCTTTTAAAACAAGAAAACAACAACATGAAGTTATGATGATCAAGTCCTGGTTTCTAGTCATTAATGTTGTTGTTGTTAAGTTCTGTCGAGTCCATTCTGACCCATAGTAATCCTGTATAGGATTTCTAATGAGCAGCTGGTGAGCTTAAACCACCGACCTTGCAGTTCAAACTAGCTTTTCAGTCCAACACATTAACCCACAGTGCCACACCAAGGGAATGGGATTGCCCATAGTCAACTAGATTCCCTTAAGCTGAGGTCACCTGCATTGCTGGGGGGTGGGGGTCGGGGGAGGATGTTTCCACTCCTCATTGTGTCTACCACAGACCTTCTAAGATGGATCTAGCTCATGCCTTGGGTTCCATTCCCTGCCTCCCACTGAAGCTCTACCAAAATGGTCCCTTTAGTCTCTGAGTCTTCACACATGCTGTTCTTTCTTCTTAGAACTCCTTTCCCACTCTCTGTCTCTATCCCATCTTTGTCTAGCTACTTCTTCTTGTCCTCTAAGCCTTGAACCAGATGTCATCTTTTTCAGGAAGACTGTGCCTGGTCTCCCAGATCAGGTTGAGAGCTCCATGCAGGACAGGGACCATAACAGACTTACCTCCCAATGTCTAGCACAAAGCCAAAACAGAGTTGTTGTTGTTGTTAAGTGCTGTTGAGTCAGTTCTGACCCATAGCGACCCTGTTTAGGGTTCCCAAGGCTGTAAATCTTTATGGGAGCAGAAAGCCTCATCTTTCTCCCGTGCAACCACTGGTAGTTTCTAACTGCTGACCTTGAGGTTAGCAGCCCGATTCATAGTCACTACGCTACCAGAGCTCCTTCAACACAGAATTGTTGTTGTTATGTGTCGTGGAGTCGGTTCCGACTCATAGCGACCCTGTATAGGGTTTCTGAAGCTGTAAATCTTTACGGTAACAGAAAGCCTCATCTTTCTCCCGCAGAATAGCTGGTAGTTTCAAACTGCTGACCATGAGATTAGCAGCCCAATTCATAACCACTATGCTAGGGGCCCGCTAAATATTTTTCAACTAGGATTGTGTGGCGCTCTGGGTTAATGTGCCAGACTGCAAAGCCGTTTGAACTGCAAGGTCAGCAGTTCAAACTCACCAGCCACTATACAGAGTCGCTATGGATTGGAACCGACTGGAAGATACTTAACAACAACAAGGATTGTCTCTGGGAAGTCCCCTGGAGCTGTGGCCAGGGGTAGGGATGAGCTGGTAGATAAAGCAGGATCCCCACACCATCCAGGGCCTTCAAGAATGCAGCACCCTGTACAGAGAAAAGCAAAATCAGAAAACCCAGTTTCCAGCCCCGGATCTATCTCTGACCTTGATGGTGACCTTGGGCAAGTCTCAGCACTTCTCAGCATCTGATGGGGTCTTGGGATGGCAGGTAGATGGGAGTACTGGGGGCTGGGACAGGGAAGGAAACCCAGCACTGTGTGGCCAAGGCCAGCTGCTGCCCCTTCGTTCCAGGGCCTGCGCTGCCGGCTGAGCCCATTTAGAGCTGGGTCTCCTCAGCAGATATTGCTGTGAGGTTCCAAGAGAGTGGGAGGCAGGGAAGAAAGAGGATTGAAATTCCATCAGGCACTCACAGAGCCTGCTCCCTGGAGTCCCTGCGCCTTTGTTCCATTTAATCAATATGTAATTAAACTGAAATCCCAGCTTAAGAATTTCCAGCAGTGCTAAGACCAGACTTTCTGAGGGGCTGGCAGAGTCGAGACTCCCAGGTCCCCCAACTATTAGCCCCTCACCAGCGTGGCCTGCCCCCACCCCACCAGGCCTCAAGGTCACCTTCCCCAGCCAGCCAGGCTAGGTAGGACTCCAGTCTTCCACACAGCTTTGCTTTCTCAGGGAGATGGCAGAGCTCTGAGAGGCTTGAGGATCAGGAAGAAGGCGTGCTCACTGGACCCCCATCACCACCTGGGCAACTGCATTCAGGGTTGCTTCAGGTGATGGGGAGACCAGAGGGTGAGGCAAAATGGGAGTGGAGCCTGCCTTGCCCACACTCCCTCCTCCTTCTTTAGTGACTGAGAGGAGGGCGGGGTTGCAGACACTGCATGCGATGCCATGCGCTGAGTTTTTACAATATGCCCCACGTTGCTTTCCATGCATTAACCCATTTAATCCTCAAAACAACCCTATAGGGAGGTACCATTATTAACCTCATTTTAAGATGAGGAAGTAGGTACAGCGCTTACGACAGGCCATATGCTTTTCTGACTTCTTAACGTGTATTATCCCATTTAATCCTTAAAACAACCCAATAACCAGACCAGTGGCCGTAAGCTGATTTCCACGTGCATCTGAGTAGAACAGTGCTCCAGAGGGTTTCCAACGGCTCATTTTTCTAAAGTAGATCACAGTGACTTTCTTCTAGGCACCTCTAGGTAGACTGGAACCCCCAGCCTTTTGGTTAGCAGCTGAATGTGCTTACCATTTTCATCATCCAAAGACTCCAAAACAACGTTATGTGCTGTGGTTGATGTTAGGTGCCTTGGAGTCAGTTCTGACTCATAGCAACCCTACGCACAACAGAAGAAAACACTGCCCAATGCTGCACCAGCCTCACCATTGTGATGTTTGAGTCCATTGCTGTTACCACTGTGCCAATCCATTTCATTGGGGGGCTTCCTCTTTTTCACTGACCCTCCCTTCACTTTTCCAAACATGATGTCCTTCTTTAGGGACTTGTCCCTCCAGCTAACATGTGTGAAGTTTGAGAGATGAAACCTCATCATTCTTGCTTCTAAAGAGCATTCTGACTATACTTCTCCCAACACAGACTTGTTTGTTCTTCTGGCAGTCCCGTGACTTTTTTAATATTCTTCTCCAATATCATAACTCAAATGCATCAATTCTTCTGTAGTCTTCCTTATTCATTGTTCAACTTTCACATGCATATGAGACAATTCAAAATACTATGACTTGGGTCATGCACACCTTAGTCCTCAAACTAATATCTTAACTGTTGTTGTTGTTGTTAAGTGCCATCGAGTTGGTTTCTGACTCATAACAACCCCGTATAGGGTTTCCAAGGAGCCATCAACCTTGTGGTTAGCAGTCCAATACTTATCCTACAACACCATACTTGTTGTCAGGTGCCATCGAGTTGGAACCAACTCATAGCGACCCCATGCACAGCAGAACGAAACAATGTCAGATCCTGGGCCAACCTCACTACCGCCGCCACACTTGACGCCATCAATGATGCCACCTGGCGGATCCATCTCATTGCGGGTCTTCCTCTTTTTCTCTGACCCTCCATCTTACCCAGCTTGACATCCTTCTCCAGCAACTGTTCCCTCCTGACAATATGTCCAATGTATGAGAGATGAACTTAGTCATCTTGGCCTCCAAGGAGCACTCTGGCTGCATGTCTTCCAACACAGATCTGTTGGTTCTTTTGGCAGCCATGGCACTTTTAGTATTCTTCTCCAACACCACAATTCAAAGGCACAACACCATACTAGGGAGGCACTATTATGAACCCCATTTTAAGAGGAAACTGAGATCCAAAGCACCCAGTATCACCCAGCTAGTTGAAAATGGGGAGTCCTGGTGTGGTGCTGTGGGATAATGCACTGGACTGCAAGGTCTGTTTGAACCACAAGGTCTGCGTCTCTAAGAACACCACTGAAATTGGATTAAGGTAATTGATAATATCCTCAAAGACCCTATTTCCAAACAGAGTCATACAAGAACTAGGAGCTAGAACTTCAGCTTATCTTTTGGGGTGCACAAGTCAATCCAGGGTGCACAATAGACCCCTGGTGTTGGAACCTCACTGCTAAGGGCTGCCTTGGAGGGCACAGACTCCCAAAAAACCCCATCCCCAGGAGCACACACTTGCTAAGTCCTCTCAGGGCCCCCTAATTTCCTCACAATAGCCCCTCACCCAGCTTCCACAAACCCCAGAGCTTACTCTCAGGAAAGGGCCTGAAACCTGTTTGCACATTCATGTGACCAATACCTAAGAGTCCCGCATCCTTCTGTGTGGTCAGATCTGTGTTCAGCAATGACTAGAGTCAAGCCGTTAGACAAACTCTGTCCAATGGAAATAGGATGTGAGCCCCAAATGCAAGATACACATGTGATTTAAATTTTCTAACAGTCACATTCAAAAAAGAAACAGTTGAAATTAATTTTTAAACATATTTTATTTAACTGAGTGCATCCAAAGCATTACCATCTCAATTGTTGTTGTTGTTAATAATTTCGTATTGAAAATTATTAATGAGGTACTTCACATGCTTATCTCATTCTAAGGAGCTTTGGTAGTATAGTGGTTATGAGTTGGGTTGCTAATTTCAAAGTCAGCATTTCGAAACTACCAGCTGTTCCGCAGCAGAACAATAAGGCTTTCTGCTCCCATAAAGATTTACAGTCTCAGACACCCTATGCAGGGTCACTATGAATTGGAACCAACTCCATGGCACACCACCACCACCATGTCATTCTAGGGATTCCTGGTGTGGTGTTGTAGGATAAGCATTAGACCTTGAACCACAAGGTAGGCAGTTTAAACCCACCAGCCACTCCTCGGAAACCCTACACAAGGTCACTATGAGTCAAAACCGACTTGATGGCACTTAATAACAACAACATATCATTCTAGAGGAGTCCTGCTTAAGTGTTTGGCTGCTAGCTGATAAGTCAGCAGTTCGAGTCCACTCTGTGACAGTTTGCTCCAGTGAAGATGACAGTCTTGGAAACCCTATGGGGCAGTTCTGCTCTGTCCCATAGGGTGGCTGTGGGTTGGGATCAACTCGACAGCAGTGTTTTTCATTCTTTGTCTTTGAAATACAGTATATACTTTACGCTTAGAGCACATTCTAGTTCAAATGTGCTGCATGTCATGTGTTCAGTTGTTGCATGTGGTTGTTGTTGAGTGCCGTCAAGTCCATTCTGACTCACAGCCACCTTGTATAGGATTTCCTAGGAGTGGCTGGTGGGTTTGAACCTTTGACCTGCAGTTAGCAGTTCAGTGCTTAGCCTACAGTGCCATCCCAGGACTCCTACAGTGGTTGTTGTTGTTAAGAGTCATAGAGTTGATTCTGACCCATAGCGATCCTATATAGGGTTTCCAAGGAGCAGCTGGTTGGTTTGAACTGCAGACTTTGTGGTTAACAGTCCAGTGCTGATCCTACAATGCCACACCAGGAGTTTTAGTGACTCCCGTACTGGGCAGCATAGCCATGCGTTTGGTTAAAATGCTATTAGAAAAGAGAGGGTGGAATTCCTCTCTAGGGTCATCCTGAACTCACTCAAGCAGGGAGATTATGGAAGAGCAACTCAGAGAAGGATACCTATATCTATGTCTCTAGCAGGTGCATGCCTCACCCTAGAAGCTATATAGGGGTTGGGTAGAGGAGGAGCACAGCAGGACCTCTGAAATTACCCCATGAGAGTCAGGCCCTGGAAAACTCGATCCTGGGAGGTGGAGAGCATTACCAGGCAGAAGAGACGAGTTCTGCCCTAACACCCTTCCTGCTCACCCCTACTCCCATCTTTAATAGCTGCCACTGGGAGACTTTGGGATCTCTGGGGGTAGGGAAGCAGAGCCAAGCCAGAACCAGCCCTTTCTCCCCAGAGGGTAGAGAGCCCCCAAGCCCCCACGAGCTGAGCTGGTATCCGCAGATTCATGTCCATCTCGTCCTCCAGAGCTCTTCCTCCCTGTAGATGCTTATCACATTCTTCATTCCTTGTGACAAATGTGCTGCCACCATAATCTCGCTTAGAGAGAGCAGTTCCTCAGGCCTCTCTTTAGACGAGAGAAGAAGGAAGATGCTCCTGTCCCTTCAGAAAGCAGAGATCATATTGTCTAGCCAGATGGGTGTTTTGATTCCCATCAGAAATGAATATACATGGCAACTCTCCAGCCTCTGACTCAGAACTGACTCTCCATGACACACAGAGCAAGGTAGGGGTACTGGGAGCCTTGAGAGATGGGAAACTCTTAGAATCTGTTCTTGGAAAATTTCATGCCTGAGGATTATCATCACACCTTAGATTCCTCTAGTTTTGATGTTACAGAGCCACTTGGGGCTGAAATATGTAAGAACATTGGTCTCTTGGTGGTGGTTGTGTGCCATCAAGTTGGTTCTGACTCATCGTGACCCTACATAGGGTTTCCAAGGCTGTGAACCTTTATGGGAACAGAAAGCCTCTACTTTCTCCTGTAGAGCAGCTGGTAGATTACAGTTGCTGACCTTTGCTGTTAGCAGTCCACTATGCTAGCAGGGCTCCTCATTGGTCCCTTGTTGTTGTTAGGTGCCAACTCATAGTGATCCTGTGCACAACAGAACAAAACACTGCCCAATCCTGGGCCAGCCTCACAATTCTTGCCATACTGGCACCCATTGATGCTGCCACTTTGCCAATCCACTTGCTGGGGGCCTTCCTCTTTTTCTCTGATCCTCCACCTTACCAAACATGATATCCTTCTCCAGGGACTGGTCCCTCTTGACAATATGTCCAAAATATGAGAGCTGAAGTTTGGCCATCCCGGCCTCCAAGGAGCACTCTGACTGCACTTATTCCAACACAGACCTGTTGGTTCTTTTGGCAGCTCATGGCACTTTCAATATTCTCCTCCAACACTGCAACACAAATGCATCAATTCTTCTACAGTCTTCCTTATTCACTGTCCAGCATTCACATGCATATGAGGTTATTGAAAATACCATGGCTTGGGTCAGGTGCACCTTAGTCCTCAAGCTGACATCTTTGCTCTTCAATGCTTTAAAAAGGTCTTGTGCAGCAGATTTGCCTAATGCAATACATCATTTGATTTCTTGACTGCTACTTCCAAGAGTGTTGATGGTTGATCCAAGAAGAATGAATTCTTTGATAAGAATGTTGTTTATTGGTCCAGTGGTGAGGATTTTTGTTTTCTTTACATTGAGATGCAATTCATACTGAAGGCTGTACTCTTTGATCTTTATCAGTAAGTATTTAAGTCCTCTTCACTTTCAGCAAACAAGGTTGTGTCATCTGCATATCGTAGGTAGTTAATGAGTCTTCCTCCAGTCCTGATGCCACATTTTCCTTTATAGAACTCAGCTTCTCGGATTATTTGCTCAGCATACGGGTTGAATAAGAATGGTGAAAGAATATAACTCTGTCGCACACCTTTCTTAATTTTAAACTGTTCAGTGTTCCTGTGTTCTGTTTGTAGAACTGCCTCTTGGTCCATGTACAAATTCCTCATGAGCACAATTAAG
>NW_006408610.1:2212289-2215051 GCF_000296735.1 Chrysochloris asiatica | reverse complement strand
TTCCTTCAGTATCATTGGCTCTTGATCATATGCTACCTCTTGAAATGGTTGAACAGCAACCCTTCCCATTTGGTACATTGACTTTATGTATTCCTTCCATCTTCTTTTGATGCTTTCTGCATCATTCAATCATTTGCCCAGAGAAGACTTCAATAGTGAAAGTCGAGGCTTAATTTTTTTCTTCAGTTCCCCCAGCTTGAGAAATGCTGAGTGTGTTCTTCCTTTTTGGTTTTCTGACTCCAGATCTTTGCACTTTCTGTTGTAATATTTGGCTTTGGCTTCTCAAGCTCACCTTTGAAACTTCCTCATTTCTTCCATTTGCATGAGCATCTCTACGCTGGAGAGCAAGTTTCAGTGTCTCTTCTGACATCCATTTTGATCTTTTCCTTCTTTCTTGTCTTCTATTTTTAGTTTGTTTTTATTGTGAATTGAGTGATAGCTTACATGGTAGAAAATCAGTTTTACACTCATTCTATCGTATTTCATTTCATTGCAATGATTACAATCCTCTCCATGCATCATCATTCAACAGCATTTGCTTCCATTTTCTCTTTTTTGTTGTTGTTGTTGTATGTACAATGAAACACTCAGGAATATGTAACCATTCAAACAACCAAAGGGCATTCCATGAAAGCCTGCCCTCCAGCTGCCAGCACACAGCCCCTCTCCCTCCTGAGTCTAGAGTCCCAAGCCGCAACATTTCTCCACATCATTGTCTCTGCCTCCATCTCTGGCATTGCTGCTTCTCTGGATGGGGTCCCGCACTCTGCTCTTTTCCCTTAATGGTCCCAGGGTCCTCTGCTTCTGAACTGCAAGATCAACCACTCCCATCCTTTTGTTACAAAAGTCTACCTTTACATTTGCAACAATTACAATCAGTCCTGATACCAATTATTTACTACTGAACCACAAGAGTCTTATTCCCATCTCTTTTCAGCAGCCCCATCTTAGACAGGTTGGGAACCACTCAGTGGAGATTCTACCTTCCCCCGCACCCTCTGAAACTAAGCTCCCTCTTGAAAACTTGTAAGCCAGTCACTTTGTGCCTTTGTAGATCCCCCATTTTGGGTAGCCAATGTCTAAGTTGCCCATCCCTGTCAACCCTGTGTACAGAGAGGTGGGAATCACCCTTGCTGTGAAGCTTCATTCCCTCTTTTGAGCTACTACATCCATAAGTATAGGTCCAGTTCATCAAATTGTAGCAGATTATACTTTTTCCCTCTTCTTTCTTCCTCTAGTCCAGTTTTGATCACCCATCCATTGAAGCTAGGTTAAATGGGTATTATCTGCAAGTATGGGCATTCTTGTGCATCTTAACTCACTTCATATCAGATGGACGCTTCACTCTCCACTCTAGTCCTCTGTGGCTATGTCCCTGTCCCTGGGTTCAGGAGTCCCCAGGTCTCACTATACTGCTGGCCAACCGGATCTCAATCTAGGTTGGCGGGAGTCTATTGAACATGGTTGGAATTAGCCCTCAGCTTCATTGCTGTTTCCCCACCACTTCCCCTTATCGGTAGACCAAAGTGGTCACCAGCAAGATTACATGTCTGCTCCTGTATTCCCTGTGAGTTTCAGTCTTGGAAGGGGTTTTGCCCTAAGGGGACTTGATTGCTTGCCTTGATGGCTCCCCAGGGAACAACTAGCTTGTTCTTGTAGGAGTTAATCAGACTGCTGTTATTCTTTTTTGTTTTTCATGCTGGTCTTTCTTTCAAGAATTATCTTCTGTTTCCTTTAGCTGCTCCAGGCTGGTCTGCTTGTCTTTCCAAGTGGAAATTTCCTACCTCAGAAGACTCTGGATGGGGATCAGGATTCCACTTAAGGTCTTATGCAATGCAAAGTCTCCACAGGAAGCCTCTTTCACTGGGCAAGGTCTAGCCCCATTTTAGATATTCCAGTCAGTTTATAGGCTGAAGACGGACTTACAAGTTTTCTATAGTGATGTTTTTGGCTATTCCTTTCTCTCCCCTTCAAGTGTCTGTTTTACAATAGTAAGCAAGGTAAACTAAGATTCATAAGACAGTCAAGCATCTTAACATTGTTTTCCCTCTTTTATCCATTCAAACTATGCCTCAATCCCTGTATCACCAAGTCCTGTTGTTCCAAGGTTGAGCATACATCACTATTTACCTCTGTCCCATTTAGCCCACGCAAACTTGCCTAAATGTTCTCCTATCCGCCTTGTTCTTCCATTCCCCTCCCCTTTCTTGAACATTGCCCCCAACACCCAAATTATCGTGTCTCTATTCCCTACCCTGTGCTCTACCTTCACCTCCCTTTCCTCACCCAGTAACCAACAAAGATTTTTTTTTCCCCTTTTAGTGTGGGTATTTTTTCTTAAGCTTTTACAATAGTGGTCCTATGCAGTATTTCTCCTTTTGTGACTGACTAATTTCACTCAACATAATGTCCTCAAGGTTCATTCATGTTATGTGGTGGCTTACAGCTTCCTTGTTATTCTTCAGGGTAGTATAATATTCCATTGATGGGCACTTAGGCTGTCTCCATCTTTTTGTTATTGTAAATAGTGCTGTGATGAACATTGTTGTGCATATATCTACTTGTGTTATGGCTTATATTTCTTGTGGGTAAATACCAAGTAGAGGAATTGCTGGATCATAAGGTATTTCTATTTCCAACTTTTTGAGGAAGTGCCATACTGTTTTCCAGAGAGGTTAGACCATTTTGCATTTCCACCAGCAATGTAGGAGGGTCCCAGTCTCTCCACATCCTCGCCAACATTTATTGTCCTCTACTTTTTT
>NW_006408610.1:2205265-2209944 GCF_000296735.1 Chrysochloris asiatica | reverse complement strand
TGTCAATTTTATTAATCCTTTGAAATAACCAGCTTCTTGTCCTGTTAATTCTTTCTGTAGTTTTTCTGTTTTCTATCTCATTTATTACTGTTCTAATCTTTATTATTTCTTTTCTTTTAGTGATTATAAGTTACCTCTGTTAGTCTGTTTCTAATTGTTGGAGATGCTGTGTTAATGTGTTAATTTTGGTTCTATGTTCTTTTGCAATAAATTGTCCTCTCAACACCGCTTTCACTGTGTCCAAAAGATTTTGGCGTGCTGTATTTTCATTCTCATTTGTTTTTAGGAATTTTGTGAGCTCACATTTCATTCCTTCTACTACCCAGTCACTTTTCAACAGGGTTTTATTCGGTTTCCATGTATTCGGCTTTATTTCCTTGGTCTTCATATTGTTGATTTCTAATTTTATAGCATTAGAAATGGCCTGAGAAGATGCTTTGTAGTATTTTTATGTTTGTGAATTTGTGGAGGCTTGTTTTGTGGCCTAACACATGGTCATTTCTGGAGTATGTTACACGTGCCCTGGAAAAGAATGTGTATTGTGCTGTTATTGGGTTCAATGCCCTGTACACAGCTATGAAGTCAAGTTGGTTGATTGTGCTGTTTAGTTCCTCTGTAACTATGTTGAGTTTCTTTCTGTTTTTTTTCTATTCTTTTTCAAAAGTGGTATATTAAAATCTCCTACTATTATTGTAGATTTGTCTATTTCTTTCTTCAATTCTAGTAGGGTTTGCTTTATATATCTTGGGGCTCTTTCATTGGGAGATGGATACTTATTATGGTTATGTCATCTTGCTCAATTGATCCTTTAATCATGAAAGTGTGTCCTTCTTCATCTCTTATGCTGGTTTTTGCCTTAAAGTTAATTTTATCAGAGATTAGTATTGACATTCCTGCTCATTTTTTATTGCTATTAGCTTGGTATATTTTTTTCCATCCTTTAACTTTTAGTCTGTTTTTGTCTTTGTGTGTAAGGTGTGTCTCTTGCAGGCAGCATATTGAAGAGTCTTGTTTTCTTATCTATTCTGCCACCCTCCGTCTCTTCACTGGTGCATTTAAAATTCAATGACAATCAGTGTAATTATTGATAGGTATGGATTAATTGCTGTCATTATGTTAGTTTTTGTGTGTGTATGTGTGTTACTGCTTGTTCCTTTCTTTCTTGTCTTCTTAATGACTTCTTGCTTACTTCCTGTATGATGTCCTCAATGTCATCCCACAACTCTTCTGGTCTTCGGTCTCTAGTGTTTAACATATCAAATCTGTTCTTCAGGTGATCTCTAAATTCAGGTGGGATATATTCAAGGTCATATTTTGGCTCTCATGGACTTGTTTTCATTTTCTTCAGCTTCAGTCTGAATTTGCATATGAGCAATTGATGGTCTGTTCCACAATCTGCCCCTGGCCTTGTTTTGGAGTAAATGGAGAAAAACACAAATTGGTCCTTTAGAAGTGTCTCATTTAAGAATCAGCTCTTAACTGAGTTGGATTAAGATGTTGAACCTACTTCCACCCCACCCTCATCCATGCTGTGGGCAAAACTTTGCCTGAAGTGTTTTGGCCCTGACCTAGGTCCATTCCATAACTATCACTAGACTGTAGCTGGGACCTATTTCCTTTTCATGGCCTTGATTTATGCTTTTGTACAGATCTAAGCCCTCTTGACCTGGAATGCTTTGGAAGAACTCTGTTACTGCCCAGACCACCTCCTACATGACACTAGACCTGCTGTCTTGTCTCCCCACCCCCATGCCACCATCCCCTCCACTTGTCCCCCAGGCCACATACGGAGCATCCTGGCCTTTAATCTTGAACTCTTGGTGTACCCCAATTCCTTAGGGCAGGAGGACTCCAGGGAATTCTCCTCATCATCCCTGATGTCCAGGCAGGGCTACTCCAGAGCACACCAGATTCTGGACAGACAGTCCACCAGGTGTCCCAAGAGACAAAGGCTTGAGAAGCTAGCAACCAGCTGCCCAACTCACCAAGAGAGAAGAGACAAAGCAGGAAGCATAGTCTCTCTGATACCTGTTCTTGCCAACCCAAGCTTCTAGGCCAAGTGCTGGGGCCTGAAGAGACAGCGCTTCTCCAAAGTCTACCCTGCCAAAATCTGGATAAAAAGCCCTCCAAGATCCATCTGGGTCACCAATAACTAGTCCAAGATGACCCAGACCCTGAGTAACAAGATGCTACCCTATGAGGCCGAAGGGAAAGGTCTAGAGGGGTTGGGACTGCTAATAAAGGAACAAAGTGGGTGAGACCAGGCCAGCCAATCCTGGGGTTTCTAAGCAGGCTCATCTGTGTGTTTTGTATCTCTACTTCCCTCACCCCAGTTCATGTAGCATTTCAGTGGTGGAGCGGGGGCTAGATGGGTCCTGGCTGGAAGGAAAGGTGTGGAGGAACCTCACACATCTGAAGATTGGAAACTACAGAAGTTCAGAGCCAAAAAGGATGCACCTGTGCAGGAGACTGGTAAGCCCAAGTGCCAGATAATGGTATCCAAGGGGGCTTCAAAAAGTTCATGTAAAAATGGAGCTAAAAGACAATGGAATTTTTCCATGAACTTTTTGAAGTCTCCTTGTATGGAAATGCAGGCTATCCTCTATTCCTGTCTTTCTGGGACATGGATATCCAGGTGACATGGGTCACAGAATCCAAGACTACAGTTTGAATTCCCCACTTGAACATGAGGGAGACTGAGGGTTGGGTCTAGGGACAATAGCCAGACCAGCAAGGGTAGGCTAGCAGTAGCAAGCTGACCAAGTCACTTCAATCTTCTGACCAAAACTCCAGTGGGACTATTGAGACAGCCTTTGAAGTCTGGAAGAGTCTTTCAGAAAGGACAATTTATAGACGCCCCAGAATCTTGCTTGGTGCATAGGAAGTGCTCAGAGCAAATTCTGTAGACCACAGAGATCTTGTGCAAGTACATGAGTAGGCGAGTGACCAGGATGGAAGTCCAGCAAGCAAGGTGGGCAGGTGGCTGGGGAGAAACTGTAATAATGATCCTGCTAAGCCAGCCTGGCGTGAATCATACCATCTTGGATGGAGTGAGAGGACTCCAGCCAGCCCTCGGGTTGGGTGAGTGGATGACCAGGCTCATCATTCTTGATAGGAGCCACAAGACAGCTGCACTGTAGCCAAAACAAACCTTCCTGGAATGTCTTCCAGGCTGTTCCCCTCCTTGCCTTCCAACATTCTGGTTTGTGCCAACTTTTAAGGATGATATACAAGCTACATGTGGAGAAAGGGCAAGTTGAGATTGAAGAGAAGGCTAAGAGAATGTGACTATGGTTCAGCTCCCCAGGGGCTGGTGAGACGGGGAGGTTGGCTCAGGGTCGTGACTGTCATGGTGATTAAAGTCCTCCCAGGTCTCCTCTGGGTCCACCAAACCTTATTCCAAAGCTTCTCTAGGGCCCTTCTTTGAAGGGTGGCAAAAGCTATTATCCTCCTGCTACAAAGGGGCAATGGGAGGCTTCAGCTTCTGCTTCCTGACCCAATCCAGACCTACGCTGCCTGCTCTTACCCCACAACGTCTCCACTTTGCTTTTACCTGCCCCTAATTCTGCCCTTAGCAGAGCAGACAGAACAGGAAGAGAGGTGGAGAAAGCAAGGTTGGTCAGTGGAGGTAATGCTGACCTGGGAGATCTGGGAGACCTGGGAGATAGGAAGCCTTGCTCAAGACCAGAGTCTGAGGAGAGGTCGAGGCAGAAGGAGTGCACAGCTAGAAAGCAGGCCCTGTCCTGGACACTCTAAATCTCAGTTCAAAAATGTTTCAAACTGAAGTTATTCAGTATCCAAATCACAATTTTTGCCAAATCTTCACACTATATTCTCATAATAGTCTTTAAATCAACTTAGTTTATCATTCTGGTAAGTTTATATTTAAAGGATCCTTTCAGTACTCAGTTTCTGTTTTGGATGGTGAAGAACTTTTGGGAATGGATAGTGATGGCAGTAGCACAATATGGTGACAAAATTGATGTCGCTGAATCATACGCTTTAAAATGGCTAAAATAGCGAGTTTTTTTGTTATAGTAAAACCATATCTCTTCTGGTAAAATATATATGAGAGGGCTTTAAAAAGTTCATGGAAAAATTCTTTTAATTACTTTTTACCATGAACTCTTTGAAGCCCATTCACATAGAAATTTTACCATAATAATTTTTTTTAATGTTTTATTGTGAATTATATAGTTTACATGGGAGAACTTTAGTTTTACATTCATTCCATCTTATATCATCTCACTGCCATGGTTCCAATCCCCTCCATGCATCATCAACCACCCAAAGGGTATATCCCAGAAACCCGTCCCCTACACTTCCCCCTCCTCCCCCCAGATTACGGCCCACAGTCCCTTTCCCTCTCTGGGTCCAAGGTCCCCAGTTGCTTCATCACTCCATGTCATCATCTCTGTCTCTATCTCACGCATCTCTGTTTCTCTGGGTAGGGTCCCGCTCTCAGCTCTTCTCCATTGATGGTCCCAGAGGCCTCGCTCCAATCCTGGAGAATTAATCACTCCCTTCCTTGTTACAAAACTTCCACCTTTGCATTTCCAACCCTCATAATCCTTCCTGATAAGCATTATTCACTACAGCATCACGAGTTACCCATTTGTATCTCCTTTCATCAGCTCCGCCCAGACAGATTGAATAGTACCTACTGGAGATTCTGTCTT
>NW_006408610.1:2195572-2196205 GCF_000296735.1 Chrysochloris asiatica | reverse complement strand
CATATCGCAGGTTGTTAATGAGTCTTCCTCCAATCCTGATGTCACGTTTTTCTTCATAGAACCCAGCTTCTTGGATTATTTGCTCAGCATACAGATTGAATAAGTATGGTGAAAGAATACAACCTTATCGCACACCTTTCTTAATTTTAAACCATTCAGTGTTCCCATGTTCTGTTCAAACAACTGCCTTTTGGTCCAGGTACAGATTCCTCATGAGCACAAATAAATGTTCAGGAATACTCATACTTCGCAACGTTGTCCATAGCTTGTCATGATCCATACAATTAAAAGCCTTTGCATAGTCAATAAAGCACAGGTAAACATCTTGCTGATATTCTGTGCTTTCAGCCAAGACCCATCCGACATCAGCAATGATAACCCTCATTCCATGGCCTCTTCTGAATCCAGCTTTAATCTTTCGAAGTTCTCTGTCAATGTATGATTGTAGCCGTTTCTGTATTACCTAGAGTAAAACTTTACTCGCATGGGATATTAAAGAGTTTGTCCAATGATTTCCACTTTCCTTTGGGTCACCTGTCTTTGCACAAATATAGATCTCTTCAAATCAGTTGGTCAGATAGTTGTCTTCCAAATTTCTTGGCATAGATGAGTGAGTGCCTCCTGTGCCGCCTC
>NW_006408610.1:2175067-2194292 GCF_000296735.1 Chrysochloris asiatica | reverse complement strand
GCATAGTAAACCATATAGTCTTTAGATTCAAAATGGCCAATAGCAGTCCATTTCAGCTCACTAATGCCTAAGATATTGATGTTTATGTGTTTCATTTCATTTTTGACATCTCCCAATTTTCCCAGATTCATACTTTGTACATTCCATGTTCTGATTATTAATGGATGTTTACATCTGCTTCTCTTCATTTTGAGTTGTTCAAAAAGGTAAGATTGAAGTCTTACCCTTGCTCAAGTCACATCCTTGCTTGAATCACACCTTCTGTTTTACAAGAGATAAAAGGAGAGACACTCAAGCAGAGATGAAGGACCAAGAAAGAAGTGTCGGAAGTAGTGCCTCCTATAGGCAGGAGAAGATTGATACCAAGACACGTGGAGATTTCCAATGATTGCATGACCCACAGATGTTGCTATTACTATCCCATTTTACAGGTGAGGAAACTGAGGCCAAGGTCACAAGCGAATAAGTAGCAGAGCAGGATGTGAACATGGACGTCATACCTTGTGCTCTTTCCAAAATACCAACTAGTTCGGGCTCCTCATTTTCTAGATTGTGAGACTAAAAGTCTGCCTGAAATCATGCTGGGCATAACAACAGGACAGGCCTGCAGGGAGGACTTGAACCCCCAATTCTACATCTGAAAGAAATTGCTGACTTGATTGATACACAGCCTACTCCCAGCTCCCACCTTGAGGCAGACCTCTGCTAAGGACCATGGGGCAGGGGATCCCTCTTTATTCAAGGACCTTCCTCCAGAGCCAACACTTAAAGAAAACCTTCCCCAAGAGCTGGTGTCCAGAATTTGGACTTGTAGCTTCCTAAACAGGGAGAATCAATTCCTGCTTGTTATTTGGTAGACTAGGTAACTGAGACATAAGGCAAATGTAAAACTAAGCGTCATGAACAAAATCAAAGCAAAACAGCCCTCTGAAATATTAACGAGACACAGAAACCAGGAGTCCCCCTGAGTCTGCCCCCTCACCCTACCAACTCCACCCATGGGGACTTTCCGCCTTCTCGCCCAGTCTGCCCCCACATCCTGCACCCCTGGAGGCTCTTGCCACTTGAAGGGAGCTGGTCCTAGCAGGTCCCCAGGCTGCCTTGCCAAAGGCTGGAAGGCCTCCTTTTCAGAGAAAGGCCTCTTCACTGAAATTACAGAGGAAAGAGGCAGTGACGCTCCACTAATCACAGTAAACAAAAAAATCACAGTTTCTACAATTCACATCTTTTCATCTTAACCTGCTGGAAGTAGCCTCCTTGAGCTGGTATCAGGGGTAAACTTTCCCCCTCAGAACAAACAACTCATTGCCTTTGAATCAATTTCCATTCATGGCAACCCTGTGAGTTACAGAGCAGATCTACTCTGTAGGGTTTTTTTGGCTGTGGTCTTTATGAAAACAGATTGCCAGACCTTTATTCCGCAGCATCACTGGGTGAGTTCAGACAGTCAACATACAGGTTAATAGATGAGCACCACCCATTTGCACTACCCAAGGACCTTTGCTTTTCCCAACCCCAGCCATGCCCACCCAGGAGAAACTGAGACTTTGCCCTGGACTCTCAGAACACGGTCTGCCAGGCTCCCACATTCCCCTAGGAGCTGGTCCCGGCAATGCTGGGTGCCACAGTCCCCACCCTCCCAGGGCTCACAGTCTAGTGTGGGACACAGGAGGGAACAAATAGCCAGGCGAGAGCTCTGATGTGGACGCAGAGAATGTGGGAGCCAGAGGAGGCCTCCTACTTAAGAGGGTGGACTTGAAGAGAAATGGGGAGTCCGCAGAAAAAGATGAGGCCAAAACACAAGCTGTGCTTTTGTTGGACTGAAAATGTCCTCTTCTCCCCGAGGGCTGCCGTCCCAGCTGGTAGTCACCAATGCATGACTGTCTTAGGCTGGTTTTCCCCAGAAGCAGAGCCTGAGACACGAATTTCAGTACAAGTAGTTTATTTGATTAGTGATCCCAGGAAACCCTGGGAGGGGAATGGGGAAATGGGCATGGCATCGAAGGAAGCTTGTGGTGAGCAGCTTACTGCTGTAAGCAACCAGGATTTCACCCGGCTGGGGACCACTGAAGGATGGCACCAGAGGGGCAAGGAAGCTGGGATATCTATCTACCACCTTCCCGTCCCTGGGTGGAGAGCTAATCCCAGGAATCGTAACTCCTGACAATGCTGGTCTGCACCTCCATGGACTGAGCTAGCTCCCGGGGGCAAAGGAAGCCCTCAGTAAAACTTTGCAGTGCTTACAGTGGGAAGCTGTGGAATAGGCGTGGTGACTCTGGGGAGCTCTAACGGGGGTGGGAAGTGCCTCAACAACACCTGCTATGGTACCCTCTGGAAAGTCACTCAACTTCCGAGCCTTCATTCCCTATATTCTGAGCCAACTCCCCTATAGGACTCTTTTGAACCTTGGATGAGCTCATAGTAGCACAAACCCCACTACTATTGAATTAATTCTGACTCATTGAGACCCTAGCTAAGGTTTCTGAGACTATGGGAGCAGACAGCCTCATCTTTGTTCCACAGAGCAGCTGGTAGATTTGCACCACCAGCCTTGTGGTTAATAGTCCATCAGTTAACCCCCAATACCTCCAGGGCTCCTTAATAGCATCCAGCATATAGTAGGTGCTCAACACAGATTTGCTCCCTTCTTTGGCAACATCAATGACTATCAAAAGACCATTTTTGAGCTGTAGGGAAGGAAAGCTCATTGGGGAGGGTTCATGATTGTCCTCTCAGACCCATAAGCAGAAGCATGAGTCTTTATTCTTCATGTGGCCAGAGCCACTAAGATGACCATCTGGTCACAGCCAAGGACATTACCAGGGCTAACAGCCTTGGAAGGTAGATCCCTCCTCTACCCGTGGCCCACTCTGTAGTGCTGTTAGCCTGGAGCCACTGTGGGTCATACATGGGTAGGGAGACCCATGGGCCCACAATGAACAAGCCTTGCCCCCTCCCCATTCCAGATCACAGAGGAGGTCACAGGACTAGGACTGGGGAGGCCAGGGAAGAGGGGAGATGGATTGCCCAGGACATTAAGCCATCCTGAACTTCGGTGATCAAATAAACAGCTCGGACAGAAGCTGAGCAGAGTATAGAGGATCTGCTGAGGGGCCAAGTCTCCTAGCCCAAAGATATTGGTGAGGAGATATAAAGACAGCTGTGGGGAGATTAGAGGCCCCAAGGAGAAGGAGCCTCTCCCAAACTCCTCTGATCCTCTTCTTTTCTCCTCTAGAAAACTAGAGAACCCTCCCATCAGCCACAGATTCTCTAGTCCTCTGCCCTACCCCCGGGGGTGGGAGAGCTGAAGAGAGGGGCTGTCTAAGCAGCCTTCCCCAGTGCCTCAAGACTGCTCCACTGGCCCAGATGGGGCTCACCTCTCACCAAGAAGGAGGGGATTGTGGGACCCAGTGTTTCTGTTTCTGTCAAGGTGGAAGCCAGGTGGAAACCAGGTGACTGGAGTTTACTCAGCTTCCTGGATGCCAGCCTGGGAGGGGGAGGGGCAGGACTGAAGAAGGGAGGAGGCCAGGGTCACCACCCCATCAGTATCAGAGCTACCTTGCGCCTTATTTTTGGGATACACTAATGGGCTCATGGATTTGTCTTCCAGAGTCTTGGATACAAAGTGACACTTGTGGGGAATTTCTGACAGTCTAAAGCATCCTTGGTCACAGGGGCCTGAAAACATGGAGGAGGGCAGTTACCGCTCCCTCCATATGCCCAGTCTGTCTCAGAAGCTCCCCCATCTGACTCCCCACCACACACACCAGCATAGCTGAGATTCCTTCTCCATCTTCTCCCCACAGCCAACTTTCACTCACATCCCCGAGTGTGGCAGATTCAGAGCCTTCCTGCCCATTTGGGAACAGTTTGTGCTGCCCAGGGTCCCTTAGCAGGCACCCCTAGAATGCTGTGCCCTAGCCTGAAGGGCTACTCTAGGAGAAGTGTGGGAAAGAAGGGACTAGTATCTGGTTCCCAGGGAAGAGCCACAGAACTCCTCCTGGTTCCCCTATGGGGAAGGGCAGTCAGTGCCACCTTAAACCCAGGAAGAGGGGCTCCTGCCTTGAGCCTCTGATTTGAGCTGTCTGCCCAGATGGGCTTCTTCTTGGGGACTACCATTCTAAGAGGGCACCATGCCACCAATGTATGCATCCCTGAGATGTCCAGGAGCTGTGTGCAGTGGGCAGGGTATGGACAAAGTTGTATCTTGCAGGCTGGGGTGCTTGTCCCCATGTGTGTGTACAAAACTCCCTGCAGATGGGACAGAGTCAAGGAAGGGACGGGGAGGGAGATGAGGTCAGTGTTCGGGCCGAAAGCTGGGCACCAGCTCTTCGCAAGAATTCGTTATTGGCGCCTGGCTTCCAGGCTGTTATGAAAGTATATTCATCAGCATAGGAGGCTGAACATGTTTGATTTAACAGTTTGAGACTTTGATTTATAACTTTTAAATATCTAGACATGTGGCTCATAAGCTTCCATTTGTACTCATGTCCTAGGCCCCCAAAATGTTAGGGGTGGTCCTGAATTGGGAGGCTGAGGTGTTCTACTAAATTTCCCATGCTACAAGCTGGCATCTCTCAGCAATGTGGGACAGAGAGGCATCTCCACTAGGATGCGACGATGGTACAACTGTCAGTGGGCAAGAGACTGTAGAACTCCCAGATGGTGGAAACTGAAGTTCAGTCAATGACAACCTCACTGTACAGATGGCAAAACTGAGGCCTAGAAGAGATCAGGGACTCACCCAGTTAGATACACAAACCTGCGCACACATCACGCCACTACGAGCACACACATGTATACATGCCGATACCTCTGGGGTGCACATCCCCATGGATATGGTGTGTGTACATGCAGAACATCCATGTACACATGAGCATGAGGACATGCAAGTGCATGGATTGGTGTATTTGGTTTTTTCCCTCTCCACATTTTTTCTGCATCAGGGGCGATTCATCATTTCCTTTCCTGTAATGATGTTGATCTGATTAAAATTTTTATTGGATTCCACAAAATAATTTCATACACAGCGTTCCCTAGGGGCTCTGCTGGAGGAGGTAGATGGCAGAGGTGGGTGGGGCCTGGGGGTGTGGAAGGCCTAATGTGAGAAGAGGGAGTGATAAGTAGACTTAGAAAGAGGTAGAGTTAGACAATATTTCATGTGTAGCTAAACTCAGTAGCAGGGGGCAGGTTGGCAGAAGGGAGATTAAAAGCTGTGCCCTTTAAGTCATGCTCTTGGGAAGCTGCAAGTGGGAAAATTGATGCAAGCCAGTCAGATGATCCCAGACCACCAAGGGACTTTGTGGGTGACAGAGGGTGGGAGGGGCCCTCAGACTACACATTCTCTCCCCAGTCTAAGGTGCTGGCCCATTGCTCTGGCAGGGAATGTCAAGGTCTGCAAAAATGTTGGGGTCCCAGGGCCAAAGCCAAGTGAGTCTTAGATGACAATGGCTGGCCTGGGGAAGCCCCTTCCTACTGCAGTGTCTACTCCGTTGGTATGTGCAAGGAACCTAGGGTCCAACTAGGCTGGCTTGGTCACCTCCTGGCTGAGTGACCTTGGAGAAGCTATTCAAGCTCTTGAGCGTCAGTTTTCTCACTATAGGAACCATAGGGGTGTTGGGAGGATTCAGTAGGATAATGATGCAAAGGGCTGGGTGTGGGCTCCGTACATAGTAGTTGTTGTTGTTAAGTGACATTGAGTCGGTTCCAACCCATAGCGACCCTGTGTAGGGTTTCCGAGAAGCAGGTGATGAGCTTGAACCAATGACCTTGCATTGCAGTTCAAACAGCTTTGCAGTCTGGCGCATTAACCCACAGCGCCACACCAGGACTCCGTACATAGTAGCTGCTACTTTAAAATCACTATTGTAATGTACCCAGTCTTTCCTTCATTCGACAAATTATTACTGAAGACCTGCTTGCTCTCTGCCAGATACGACCAGTCTCTGGAGAAGGATATCATGTTTGGTAAGGTGGAGGGTCAGAGAAAAAGAGGAAGACCCCAGCGAGATGGATTGGCAAAGTGGCAGCATCAGTGTGCTCAAGCGTAGCAACAATGGTGAGGTTGGCTCAGGACCGGGCAGTGTTTCGTTCTGCTGTGCATAAGGTCGCTGTGAGTCGGTACCGACTAGATGGCACCTAACAACTACAACAATCCAGGACAGAGCAATGAAAAGGCCCTGACTTCAAGGAGCTTATATTCTAGAAGGGAGACCAACACCAAACAAAATCAGAAATGAAAAGAAATGGCATTTTAGGTGTTAAGAGGGAAAATAAAGCAGAGACCTGAGGGATCTGGGGAGGGGTTGCAACTTAAATAGATGGTCAGGAGAGACTGCACTAAGAAGGTGGACTTTAAGTAAAGATGCAAAAGGGATGAGAGAGTGAGTCATGTGGATTCCAAGTTGAGAGGATCTGAGATTGAGGATACAGCAAGTGCAAAGGTCCTGAGGTAGGAGCATGTCTGCCATGTTGGAGGGACGTCAAAAAGGCCAGCGTGGTGGAAGCTGAGTGAGTTGGGATGAGGATAGGGCTAGGGAAGTGTAAGCCCTGGGATCAGAGAGGTGGTGGTGGTTACGTGCGGTGGAGTCGGTTCCGCCTCATAGCAACCCTGTACAGGGTTTCCAAGGTTGTAAACCTTTACAGGAGCAGAAAGCCTCCTCTTTTTCCCGCGGAATGGCTGGTAGTTTCGATCTGCTGACTTTGAGGTAAGCAGCCTGACTTGTACCCACTACGCTATCAGAGCTCCTTAGGAACTGAACAAATCTGTATCCATTCAGAGGCCATTTTGAGGACTTTGGTATTTTCTCTGAGCTTATCCTCTCCATCAGATGTTTGAGGAGTGAATAGGGGGCTGATAAGCCCAGGACCAGCTCCCTACTCCAGACACAGGGTAGACATACCAGAGTTGTTTACTCTTCTCAGAAAACTACCCTGGAAGCAGTGGCAGCCTGTAAGAGGGGAGGTTTGAAATAGGGAATATTCTGGAGGTTCCTGTGCTCCAAGCAGGACGGCACTAGGGTCTGATAACAGTGACCAGGACCTGAGTTTTCCCCTCCTTGTCCTGGGCTCCAACTATTCCTCCTGTCTTGAATTTGCAGTCCTCTCTCTTGGATACCCCAGACTGTCAATCCCAACCATGGTTTCTGTTTGTAAATCTCACCAAGAATAGGCGTGAAGTCGATCTGATTCATGGGCATCAAGCAAATATTTTGCAAAGTTGGACAGAGTGCCAGACGAACCGCGGCCAGATGCCAGATTAGGAGCCCCACTGAGGTGAGAGCCCCATCGCTGCAGACATGGCAAAAAACACCCACCGCCAAGGAGAAAACAGAAACCTGGCTGCGGAAGATATGGCTGGATGGGCAGCAAGGCTAGAGACACCAGGGGCCTGTGAGGCACACGGCCCAATTGCCAGAATGCAGCCCACTTTCACACACTCCGTGCCAGACACAGGGCCAACCCTGGGATGCAGCCAAGGCAAACTAGGTGAGGGTCACTGCATCCAGTAAGGGAACAAGGAGGGCTGAAGTCCAGCCCATGCTCTCCTAGTCAAGCCCTGCACCCTGGCATGGAGCTGTGTCCACCCTAGGAAGGATGTCTCTTTCTAATTCACATAAAGTCAAAGGTCCTGTCATGGTCCCTGACCCAAGGAGTTTCCATGCAGTGGTGGGCAGGGACAGGGTCCAGGGTGAAGCAGGGATGATGTGAGACAAAGCAATAAAGAGAAAATCGCTGCTCGGTGGGTGTTGGGATCGTGTTAGGAGTAGGGACAGGAAGACCGAGGAGAAGCCCAACCTGACCATCTTCAAGACAGCGCTGGGAGCAGCCAGCTGGACTGGGGAGGGTGGGGAGCCGCCCAGACAAGGGCCTGGAGACCAGGAGGAACATAGTTTGAAAAACTGCAGTGGCTGGAACAGAGGGACTTGCAGGGACTGGGAGAGAAGGTTGGAAGTTGGGAGGGTATGGGTCCCCAGCTGAGAGAGGTAGGGAGGTTCTAAACAGGGTCCTAAGAGGGAATCAGGTTTGCATTTTAGAATCAGATGTCTGGCTGCGATGTGGAGTTTCAATTGGAAGAACCAAGAAGAAGCCTGAGACTAATGAAGCATCTGGAAGAGAGATGAGGCCCGGGCAGGCTGAGAGAGGAGAGGCGCAGTGAGCACTGAGGGGATCAGAAGGCACACATTGGAGACTAGGAGTCAGGAGCCAGCTGTGCTTGTGACCCAGATAGGGAGGGGGTGCACAGAGCAGATTTGGAGGGGAGAGAAAGAATGGGTCAGGGTTGGGGCGTGAGGCAATTGAGGAATCTGTGGTGTGCACTCATTCCCACCTAACAAAGGCCACGGAGCCCAGGTTCAAACCAGAACTGCTCGTCCCCAAGTCCCTGGCTTTCCCTTTCCACTGTCCTGCTGCGTCTCCTTCCCCCTCCTTATCTCCGCCAGTCCTCCCACTTACTCACCCTGGTCCCCAAAGAGAAAAGCCCTGGGTAAGGGGTCAGCAGAAAGGTTTCTGACAAGTGGAGTTATTTTTACTGAAGTGCCCAGATATTAAAAAATAGGCAAAGCCCTTGAGGATGCATGTCTTCCAGGGTCTCAGTAAATGGAGGATGAGGGGCACAGATGAGCCTGGCTGGCCCCAATATTGGCCACATTACTGGGTAACCACCAGTCTGGCATAGAAACTGGCAACTGTGGAACAGAAGACTTGGAAGGAAATTTACACCATCGCTCAGATAAGCGTGTGTTACCAATGTGGTAGCTCATGGTGCCACGGCTTCCTGAGCACCCCAGATGCTTCAGCCCCCCACAACGAGCCTCCTCCCATACAAGACCACACAGACTTCTTGTAATGCTTATTATCAATTTTAATCATAGAATAATATATAATAAACAGAGGTGTGAGCTGCTGAAATGTAATTTTTCTTAGATTAAATGAAAATCAACAACACAATTATTTTGTAGAATCTTTCTATATTGAATTACAATATTATTAGTTACAACTTTATTAGTAACTGAGCTGGAGCCTTTTTTAAAAAACTTTTTCTCCTTCTTTTACTTTAATTACTACTTCATTCTCAAAAAAAGTTATTGATACTGACTCACAAAGAATACTTATCACAATCGTGTAGCTAAAACACCAGAAATCTTGACAAAACCAGTACTATAAAAACTTTGGCAACATCTGTTGGTGTCTCTCTGCAGAGGAAAGAAGAGTAAAGAAAATCAAAGACGTGTGGAAACAGTACAGTGGACCAATGGTCCACGTGAACAGCAGTCCCCACAAATGAACCTGGCCACCACCACCAGGGATGCATTACAGGGTGCTGGATAGAGTGGGAGAAAATGTGGACCAAAACTCAAAATCATAAAAGAATATCAGGCTTACTGGTCATGATGGGACCCCTGAAATGGTGGCCCTTAGTGACCCTCAGGTCTGAGAATGAACTCATCCCCATGGCTCAGTTTTCAGCAAACAATACACAGGTCTATAAGGGAGCAAAAACATTAGTGAGGTATGAATACCTTAGAATAATCAACTATTTGAGATCAAAAGGAAAGTATTTACCCAAGGAAAAAGTTCAGAAGGGTTAGGAAAGGAGGAATGCAAACAGAAAATAGAATAAGTGATGTTGCATTGTAGGGATTGCAGTCAATGAAATGTAACAAAGTGTGATGTTGAATGGAAAGCTGATCTGCTCTGAAAACCTTCACCCAATTCACAATAGAAAGTTTAAAAAAACAAAACAAAACAAAAGCAAATGACAACCCATTGACAGAAGGCAAACAACAGCATATGGGTGTATCATGTGCAGATGAAACCATGTTATTGTAACTGGGTAACAAGCTCAGCATTTCTCAAACGGAAAGGACCGAAATAAAAAGTAAAGCATCAACTGGCAATAGTGAAGAAGAGTTCCATGGTGGATGATATTGAACGATGCAGAAAACATCAAAAAAAGATGGAAGAAATGCTCAGAGTCATTCCACCAAAAAGCAATGGTCGCTGTTGAACCATTTCAAGAAGTAACACATGATCAAGAACCGAAGGCACTGAAGGAAGAAGTCCAAACTGCACTGAAGGCCTTGGTGAAAAACAAGGCTCCCGAAATTGATGGAACACAAATTGAAATGTTTCAACAAACAGATGTATCTCTGGCAGTGCTCACTCATCTATGCCAAGAAATTTGGAAGACAGCTACCTGGCCAACTGATTGAAAGAGATCCATATTTGTGCCATTCCAAAGAGAGGTGACCCAACAGAATGTGCAAATCATCTAACAATATTAAATACAAGTAAATTTTGCTGGAGATAATTTAAAAACAGTTACAACAGTACATTGGTAGGGAGCTGCCAGAAATTCAAGCCAGATTCAGAAGAGGATAGGAACTAGAAATATCTTTGCTGACTTCAGATGGATCTAAGCTGAGAGCAGAGAATATCAGAAAGATGTTTACTTGTGCTTTATTGACTAAAGACTTTCTACTGTATGGACTATGGATAACATTTCAAACAACAGAAAAGGGAATACTGAATGGTTTAAAAATCAGAAAAGGTATACCAGGGTTGTATCCTTTCACCATGCTTATTCAATCTATATGCTGAGCAAATAATCTGAGAAACTGATTATTTGCTCAGCTCTAGACAGATGTTGATGCCCATGGAGAATACTGGCGGTTTTCTATGAAGAAAAACATGGCATCAGAATTGGAGGAGGACTCAGTAACAACCTGTGATATGAGATAATACAACTTTGCTTGCTGAAAGCGAAGAGGATTTAAAATAGTTACTGATGAAGACCAAAGATTACATCCTTCAGTATGAATTGCATCTCAATGTAAAGAAACAAACATCCTCACAACTAGACCAATACATAATATCATGAAAAATGTAGAAAAGATTGAAGGTGTCAAAGACTTCATTTTGCTTGAATCCACAATCGACACTCATAGAATTAGCAGTCAAGAAATCGAATGACACATTGCATTAGGCAAATCTATTGAAAAGACCTCTTTCAAGGGGAAAAAATGCTTAGGTGATTGACTGTCTTGGGGATATTGATTTCCCCTGCAAACTATTGTGAAATAGACATAAGTGTGATAGAAATGAATATTGGGGAATAATGATTACAGAAAGTTTATAAGCCTATCTTGAGCCTATTGGATTAGCTAAAAGAAGAATTAGAATTTGTCCAGGGAAATAGGCTTCTTGTTAAGCCCTTTGTGGAGTATGGGGCCTTAGGTGGAATCCTGAGTCCCACCTAGAACCTTCTGAGGTGGGACATTCCCACTTGAAAGACATGCAGACCAACCCAGAATGACTGGGAGAACAGAAGAGTCTTATTGAAAGAAAGACCAACAGAAAAAAAAAAACCAGACTGACTGTTAGAATATTAAGCAAGCTGTTTGCTTTGGAGGTATCAAAGCAAGAAAAGTTTATCAGGGAAAACCCCCCTCCTGAGACTGAAACTCAAAAGGAACCCATGAGCAATCTAGTATGCTCGCTGGTGACCACCCTGATGTACTCGTGAGTGGAAGTAGGGGAAATGCATCAGTGAAGAGATGGGCTGAGTTCAGCTATGTTCCATCAATACCCATTGACCTTGAGATGAGAAAGAAAAAAGGAAGGGCTTACTGGTCTGAAGTTTAGGGAGATGTATGAACTCCCAAGCCCATGGGTATTGGCCTGGTTAAGAGTGAAGTGGCCAGCTGGTCTGAAGGGTGGGGAGGCATGCGTGAACTCCCAAACTGGTACCCATGTGGCCTAGCTTGGATGACTAGCTGACCAGATCTCGACCAGATGAAGATAAAGATGTTTGATACTATGAGCAAATATAAATTGCTACAATTTGATTAACTGAACCTTTGCTTATGGAAGCAGTTGCTTAAAATTCCAGCCAAAATGGAAGGATTCTTCATAGCAAGGATCAGGCTTGTTTTCTCAGTGCACTGGGTTGATAAGGACAGGCAATCTAGACATTGGTTATCAAAAATGGGGGTGCTATAAAGGCGTGAAGTGGCTGACTTACAAGTTTTCATGAGTATGCTTAGTTTCAGAATGAGGGAGGTAAGGTAGAATCCCTTTCGAATAGTTTTCCCCTTTTCCAAATAAATCTGGTGAAAGGGGATGGGGGATGACGCTGGTAGGATTTTATGATTCAGTTCTGAGTAATTGTTAGCAGGATTAATTGTGATTGACACAACTGTAATTGTGATTGTCACACTGTAGAAGATGTGTTACTAAAAGAGGGGAGTAGTTTATCTTTCATTGCAGGAACAGAGGATATAAGGACCATCAAGAATGAAGAGCATGAGTGGAGTGTGAGCTACTACCCAGAGAAGCCGTGACAGCAGAAATGGTGACAAAGGTGATGCATGGAGAGATGGAGCAGCTGCGGACTCTAGGCCGATGGATTGAGAAAGGCTGTGTGCCTGTGGGCAGAAGGCTGGCTTGCAAAAGGTACCCTTTGGACCTTTAAATGAACATATATTTTTTATTTTGTATGTGTACATCAAATATTTTTGCTTTGTTGATTTGTGAAAAATAAAATATAAAAGGGAAGCCACAAGGAGGAAGCAGGAGAACTGTTGTTACAGGGAGGTGGTTGTAATCATTTAGATGAAACAAAATGCATGCTTGGTTGAAAGTATAGCTGATGATCTTGTCTGTTAACCTTCACTCAATCACAATAAAATGTTTTTTTAAAAAAAGACCTCTTTAAAGTGTTCAATAGCAAAGATACAAGTTTGAGAACTCAGGTATACCCGACTTAAGCCATGGTGTTTTCAATTGTCTCACGTGGGAAAGTTGAGCAATGAGTAAGAAAAACTGCAAGAAATGATGCATTTGAATTACGGTGTTGGAGAAGATGATTAAAAGTACCACGGACTGCCAGAAGAACAAACAAATTTGGGTTGGAAGAAGGACAGCCAGAATGTTCCTTCGAAACCAGGAGGGTGAGACTTCATCTGTCAGACTTCAGACGTGTTGGAGAAGGACATCATGCTTGGTAAAGTGGAAGGTCAGAGAAAAAAAGGAAGACACCCCCCAAGAGAATGGACTGACACAGTGGCAGCACCAACAGCTGTGAGGATGACATAGGCCGTGACAGTGTTTTGCTCAATTATCACACAGTTTTAGCCATGTAGATACGAGGAGGCTTCAGAAAAGTTCATTAGGAAAATCTATTATCGTTCAAGTCCAGTTTTCCACTGTCAAATATTGATACATGTAAACTGGGCTTATGAAAAATGTTTTCATTGTTTATAACTAATGATAGGAACACTTTTATTTTTAAAATAATTATTATTTAAATTTAGAAATTATTAAAAATAATAAATCTCTGCTGAAACACTGCACAAAAACTTTATAGGCAGTCATTTTTGTGTTATGCCCTTTGCCAGCATCACCTGGTATGGTCCACAACGCCCCCTCTCCCATAGCCCCTAGTTACCCCACTGTGCTCAGGGTCTGGAGTCAGAAACTGTCAGGTCAAATTGTGAAGTGTCTCCCAAAGCTGCCCCCCAGGAGATAATCTACATGAGATAGGATTAGCCCGGCTTCCCAGGGAGACGTAGGCTGAGATGGGGCCAGTTCATAAATGAGCATCCAGGTGGCTCTAGCTGTGTGACAAGGGGTGCACAGGGAGGAGGGGAGTGTGTGGCTCCCTGCTCCAGGACAGGTAATCCCTGACTCTCTCTCCCTCTCTTGCTCTAGACAGATGTTGTTGTCCATGGAGAGTACTGGCTGTTTCGATGAGGATCTGCCTACCCCATGTCCATGGGCTGCGACAGAGGAGGGGAGACCACCTCCTTTTCAGTAGGGACCTCCCCCACCCTCAGGTCCTGATGAGCTGTCAGAATAGTACCATTAAGCATTGAAAAACAATCCCAATAGCAATAACCCAAACCCCCACAGCATCCAGCTTTTGCTTGTACACCTCGGGAGATGGGGAGTTCACCACCTCTTGGCACAGGGAAGGTGCTCTGGTAGCGTACTGGTTACAAATCAGTCTGCTAACCTCAGGGTCAGCAGTTCAAAACTACCAGCAGTTCCGTGGGAGAAAGATGAGGCTTTCTGCTCCCGTAAAGATTTGTAGCCTCGGAAACCCTGTACAGGGTCGCTATGAGTCGGATCCGACTCCACGGCACATAGCCACTACCAGGAACAGTGTATGGTAAGAAGTTCCTGAAGCTGAAACTTGGGTCTCCCTCTGGGGAAGGCAGGGGCAGTGGGAAAGAATGTTGGGTCACGTGTGGGCTGTTATAACCCCCAAGTGGGCTTTCCTTCTGCCCTGGTTGCTGCTAAGGCCTCTGAAGGGGGGCTGAATGCCCATACTCTAGAAAAACAGCACGGCTATGTGCAAGATAAATGCCAAAGCGACAGAGAACGTGTACGAGCACAGCCTGGCTCTGTCCTGTGCAAGCTGGGAGGCCTGATCACTGGCTTCATTTCTCTGAACCTCTGTTTCTTCCTCTGTAAAATGGGTACAGTATCTGTAGTGCAGGGAATCTAATGAGGAAGCCATGGTTAATGGCCACAGAACCCCCATCAGTGGCTCTGTCTTCAGGAGAGGAGATGGTTGTCCCCTTTCCTTCTCCAGATGGCCACTGCTCTGACCCAAGCATGCCCTGTTCTCCTCTGCCTTCAACGAATCAGAAAGCCCTCTCATAGTTCCCACTCTCCCACCTTCTTTCCTCCCTTCCACTAAGTGTCTGATTTCCTCTGGCCTCTCTCCATGGATAGCTGCCCTCCACCTACTTACAATGTTCCACTGAAACCTCAGTTCCCACCCCAAAAGCCCGTCCGTCCTCATTCTCCTCTTCAGCATCATTTCTGCAGCCCAAGCACAGCTAACCATCTTATCTCATACATTCCTGCCACCCGGGTCTTTTGGGCTTGTAGTCTCCCAGGTCCCTCTGCTCCTTTCTGGTAGTGAGAACAGGGACTCGCTTACGTGAAGTTTTCTCAGCTCCTGACTTTCAAAACTTTTTGGAACAAGGGACACAGTAAAATATAAAGAACCAATGGCCTGTGGGGCTCAAATCCCACTGGTATTTACATATTGTGCCACCTTGAGCAAGTTGCTTAAGCTTTCTTAGTCTCAGACACCTCATCTGCAAAATGGGGAGGAAGCTGCTGATGATAATAGTATGTCTCTCCAGGGGTTGTTGAGAATTAAATAAGCAATGCATGTGAAGTGCTTATCCCAGTAAGTAGCTCCTCAGGAAGACTTAGTAACTTCGGCCCTGTGAGGGGGGCCCTGAGCTCTGTCAGAACCCAGCAAAGCTGGTAGGCTCTGCCCCATCTATGCTTGCCCAGGCAGCCCAGGGAGCAGGCAGAGGAAAATCTCAGGCCCTGAGCTATAGCCTCCATCCTGGCCAGGGCAGCCCAGGGACCTGAATGAGCAGGGAAAGAGCTGAGCTCGTCCAAGGCAGCAGGAGGGAGGGCAGACTCAGCAGTTCTGGCCTCGGGATGGGATGGAGAGCCGGGCAGTTGATGAGGGATTGTGTTAAAATGGAGGTTTCTGGTATCTGTAATTACTGCCTTCCTCTCAGCATCCCTAGTGTTAAAGGGCCAGGGATTGCTCAGCATTTGTCTGAAGGCAATTTAGGATCCTCCCTACCTACTTCCTTCAGGGCTAAATGACTGTGCCTCCCCTTTCCTTATACACCACGTCTGCCTCAACTGGGGTTAGTCAGATGACAGCCACAGTCCCTTCTGCTCTGGTTCTTAGAGACCAGGTGGCTCGCGGCTCTAGGGTCATGGGGCCATGGCCCGTGCCCACCAATTATCCAGTACTAGTAGACCTGGGTTCAAGTCATACCTAAGTCCTGATACTCATTGTTGTAGTTGTTAAGTGCCTTCAAGTTGGTTCCGACCCATAAGACCCTGTACAGGGTTTCCGAGGCTGTAAATCTTTACGGGAGCAGAACGCTTCATCTTTCTCCCGCAGAGCCTCTGGTAGCTTCAAACTGCTGGCCTTAAGGTTCGCAGCCCGATTCGTAACCACTACGCTACCAGAGCTCCTTACCTACCTTAATCAAGAAGAACAGCAATTCCTCCCCATCAATGGTCTCATTTAGTCCTCACAACCCCTCTATTTCTCAATCTCCAATTCCTAAACTCAGGATCAGCATCCGCATATTCGTTCATGCCCAATTTTCCCATCCTCCCTGTCTACTGGGCAGGGCCCCTTATTTTCCCCTGAAAAACCTCTCTTTCCCATTCTCAATCCTTGTTGTAGGGTTGACTCTTCCCCTGCCTCTAGGGGTGGGCATGTGACCAGCAAGACACCTACATTCTTTGCTCAAGTAGTTGGTTCAGCCTTAGGCACATGACCCATGCTAAACCAAGATTGCACTCTGGGCTTTAGTTGGAAATGGTGAGAAGAAGCAGCTCTGGTCATCCTGAGCCAGGATGATATAGCAACGGAGCTTCCAGAGACCCTGAAGGTGGGTCACTTTAAGCCAGTACCAAGGGAAGCAGAGCGGAGAGATGGAGAAAAACGATGTCCTCGTGATAGCATTGTTGTTGCTGAGTGCTGTCGAGTTGGTTCCAACCCATAGGGGCCTTGGATAGAGTTTCTGAGGAGCAGCTGGTGAGTTTGAACCACCAACCTTGTGGTTCAAACCGACCTTGCAGTCCAGTGCATTAACCCACAGCGCCACACCAGGACTTCCACTATAGCATTAGAACGTTGTTGTTGTTGTTGTTGTGAAGTGCCATCAAGTTGGTTCCGTCCCATAGCAACCCTGTATAGGGTTTCCAAGGAACAGCTGGTGAGCTTGAACCGCCGACCTTACAGTTCAAACGGCTTTGCCATCTGGCACATTAACCCACCTAACTGTGCCTATTGTCCATATATCTCCTGAATGTCTCAATTACATTAATCAGTAAATTGTCTCTTTTGTTTTATTTTGCTTAAGCCAATTGGAGTTGGATTAGTGTCAATTGTACCCAAAAAAGAAGCCCTGGTGGTGTAGTGGGGTAAACAATGAGCTGCTAAGAGCAAGGTTGGCAGTTCAAACCCAGCAGCTGCTCCTCAGGAGAAAGATGAGGCGAGCTGCTCCCATAAAGAGTTATAGCCTCAAAAACCCTATGTAGGCTCGTTATGAGTTGGAATTGACTTGATGACCATGAGTTTTTTATTTTGATGTCCCAAAGAGTCTTGAACGATCCATGACTAGAGATGGAGATCTGTGGGTGCAGGGACACCATCTGGGCTGGCAATGATCCATGAGTCATTTCCCTTGATGTCAACAGTCGGTCGTGATCCATGTCTTGTCCTTTTCTTTTTTTAAAAACTCTTTATTGTGAATTGAGTGAAGGTTCACAGACAAGATCATCATCTCTACATTCAACAAATCATACACCTTGCTTTATCTCAATGATTACAATCCCCTCCCTGAAACAGCAGTTATCCCACTTCCTCCCTGTGGCTCCCCATTTACATCTTATATTTCATAAATGAACAATGCAAAATTATTTGATGTACATTAACAATATGTATATATATATTCATTTAAATGTTCAAAGGGTACATTCTACCAGCCAGCCTCCTGCCCACAGGCACACAGCCACCACCTCGGATGTCGTCACTTTTCTAGGTAGGGATCTCACATTCCATTCATGCTCTTCCTTTTTGATGATCGTGGGATCATCTGTTCCTAAAATGAAAGATTACCTACTCCCTCTTTTAGTTACAGATCTTCTACAATTACAATTATGACAATCCTAATTAATCCTGTTAACAATTATTCACAATTGAGTCATAAAATCCTATCACCATCATGCCCCACCCCCTTTCACCAGATCCATCTGTGAAAGAGGGAAACTATTCAGTAGGGATTCTACCTTACCCCCCTCATTCTACAGCAAAGCACATTCATGAAAGCGCATACATCAGCTACTTTGTGCTTTTGTAGCCCATCCCCAATCCCCATTTTTGATAGTCAATGTCTAAATTTCTCATCCCTATCAACCTAGTACAGTGAGGAAATATGCATGCCCTCTCTTTTTGAACCCTAGGGCACCAAACCTCACCAACATCAGGTGCACAGCCTTAAGGTCACCTAGACACACCTTTTGTACAGGGCCCTGCCAGGAAAGGGGATTTGGTTACTTTAGTCTGACCCATTCTTGGTGAAATCTCACTATTCAACAAATCATACACCTTGGAGTCTCCAAAGCTTTGTGAAGACCTCTTGGAAGGTTGGGCCAGGAGCAATGTCAGACTCACAGACAACTCCACTCTGGGGACTCAAAAACGCCCATCCTCCAGCCAAGAAAGGTAGGTGAAGGCTGCTGGATCTGACAGGACAAACACAAAGAAAAGGGAAACAGGAGGGGGTGGGCAGGAGAAGAAAGAGCTACTTCAGAGCTCATAAAATCACAGTGCATTGACTGCCCAAGATGAACACAGGCTGCTTCCTAAATTATGCAGATTTGTGTAAATTTTATGCAAATTAGCCACACATAGGTGTCAGGGGCACTTGCTGACAGCCTGGCTCAGGAACCTTCTTATCAGTCAGAATCAGCTTCATTCAGGGAGTAGAGGGACTTTCACACACCAGGCAGTAGATGGGGGGACAGGGGTGTGTCCTATGCCAGCCTCCTGCCACCCTACAGTCCCCAAGCCCTTCACACTTGGCTTTGCCTTATACTGCTGACTCAGAGACAGCCCTTTGCAGCTGACGGTTCTGGTTACCGAGACCAGCTACCCTACCTCTTCCCATTGTACAGATGAGGATATTGAAGCCCGACTTCAAAAGGGCTCTGCATTGTCCCCTAAGTATCTGCTGATGGACTCAATCTAATCCACTCCCTCACTCATCACCTTCCAGAAGAGGTGGCCTCCTGCATGATCAAAGTCAACAGCAACTCACTTCCTACCCTAGCCCGGGCTGCAAGTAATCTTCCTAATCCCATGATAGTGCCTGTAATTCTTCTATTTGTGCTTTGGATCTTTGAGATGGGGCCAGTCATTCTAGAGCTTAGAGTTAAAGAGTTGGCCGAATTGGGTTCCCAGAGTGAGGGTCCTGGAGCCTGGGGACTAGACAACTCAGTATTTGTAAGTGTCGCTGGACTCTTTAGAGCTCTAGCTCTTCCATGGCAGCCACCTGGGAACCCATCTCTTCCTTGCCTTTGTTTGCTTGCCCTTCTTCAAAGCTTCAAATCCAGTCCAGAGTTGGGGTCTCCATTGGGACCATAGCTACTTTTTTTTTTT